>NW_027397064.1:51015945-51041990 GCF_003265705.2 Callorhinus ursinus
CACACACACACACACACACACACACACACACACACACACACACACACACCACTTTCTAAGTACTCCTGGGAAGAACTGAAATCAAAAATGCAATTAATAGTATTTAGAAATTAATGGCAATGAAAGCATTACATACAAAAACTTATGGGGTATAAGAGAAATTTAACCCAGATGCCAATCCATGGTTTTAAATGATGTCATTATTAGATAAGAAATATTATAACTTAATAACCAAAGCATTCAATTCCAGATAGAAAGGTGAAATGGAGCATAAGTAAAATAAGTCTGGTTAGAATATAAAAAGTTAAAAGTCCATCTTCTTATCCTAACAACCAAAACAAACCAAGTCAGCCACAAAATCATAACTTGTAAGCCAATTAAAAATCTGAGGTTACAAAGAAACCTAAGTGAATTAATTCAAGAAATGAAAAAGCCCTTCATAGGAGAAAAAAGACCAGCTGCTTATATCCCAGGCATCGTGACAAGAATGAGGACAAATGTACCACAGATGGTTTAAGGAGGAATGAACAGAACTTTTAACAAACTTTTAACCACCATAAGGAATTACACACTAGAATTCAAAGGAGCCCCAGCCACAAAGCATATCTGCACCCACATGCCACCTTCTCCCAAAGTTCTTCACCTAGTACAATGACAATTCCCCAGGACTCAAAAAGCTGACAGTCAAAATATAAAGAATAGAAAGAGCATCCATAATTAAAAGCAAAACAAAACAAAAAACTGATGGCTCACCTGTAAAGCACTAAGAAATTTCTGGAATCTTGCCAGGGCTTAGACTCCAAATACCATTAAAGGGAAAGTTCTTATCCCACCCTAAGCTATTGGGCCAGTGGTGAAGAGAATAAAACAAAAGCTAAATAAATTAATTAATAACAGACCAACTCAACAACAACAGATGACCACATTAACTTAAGTGCCACTCTAGCAATATGGCAAAAGAAGTGGCAGGAACTTTTTAAAAGGTAAATGCTGTTAACTTCAGTGTGTCTAGTATCCTTTTATGCAGAATGCCCTCTATGCAATCAAACATTATGAGACACACAAAGAAGCATGAAAATGTGTCTGGGGCCAAACAGAAAATAGAAAAGTATCAATAGAAGAAGACCCAAAGATAAGTCAAAGGTTGGACTTATTAGATAGGGACTTCACAATATCTGAGAAAAATGCTAACAGATCCAGGTGAAAATGTGGGCAACATGCATGAAGATATAGGGAATTTCAGCAATGAGTTGGAAGCTGTAAAAAAAGAAAAAGAAAAGAAAAAATAAACAGAACCAAAGGAATGCTAGAAATGGAAAATACAACAGAAATGTTGACTGGAAATATCAGAGTAAAGACTCTCATTTTATTCTTTTTTTTTTTTCAAAGATTTTATTTTATTTTATTTATTTATTTATTTATTTATTTATTTATTTAGTTAGTTATTTATTTATCTGAGAGAGAGAGAGAGAGTGCTCCCCTGCACATGCATGAGCAGAGGGAGGGGTAGAGAGGGAGGGAGAGGGAGAAAATCTCAGGTAGACTCAATGCTGAGCATGAAGCCATCCTGGGGCTCTGGATCTCAGGACAATGAGATCATGACTTGAGCCTAAACCAAGAGTAGGTCACTTAACTGACTGAGTCAACCAGGTACCCCTCTCAATTTATTCTTGATCTTAGGAAAAAGGATTCAGTGTTTGACCATTAAGTATGAGGTTAATTGCAGGGTTGGGGGAAAAGGGGCAGGGTGGGTTTTGTTTTGTTTTGTTTGATGTCTTCAAATTGAAAAAAATTCCCTTTTTGGTTTACTGGGGGTTTATTTTATTATGAGTGAAAACTGAATTTTGTCACATGTTTTTCTGCATCAATTTAGATAATACAGTTGGCATCACAAGTGGGATTCTCTAGAATGACCCTGTCACTAAAGCATCGTGAAAGCATTAATTGGGAAAAGGATAGAGGTCAAGGAATGGTGAGTCTTTAATGCCTAGATAGCTTCTAAGTCCCCCGTGGTAGGAGATGGCAGTTACTTTGCCATTTGTTACTGGAGGTGAAAGTTACCAGTGGAATTTAGAAATACAGATCTAACTCCCAAAGAGTTGGCTCACTGGATACATAAAAAAAGGCAAAATCATGACAAACAAGCTAAAAATGCAATCCTTTGGTTATTTTTATCTGTTATAGCTAAAATCAAAGTAAAGAAAGTGTTGGGGGTAGATTCTGATGCTGCATTAAGCTCAGATTTTGACCTTTCCAAGACAGAGGCTTTAGCCTTAGAGCTGCTACCAGAGGGAAAAATTATGCTGGAGAAACAAATAGCACTTTTATAACCTCTGGTCACCAAAAAGGTAGTAGTCAGGGCTGTGGAGGGACAAAAAGCTTCTGAAACCAGGGAGTATAAGGTGAAGGAGTTGTCTCATTTGATGAACTGATGTCATCAGCTTCCTGAAGAATCTTCACTAACTGGATTATGAAAGTGACTAACTTAGGAGCACTTGTTTTGGTTTTGTACAATGCAGAATGGAAGAGCATATCTGAGGCTATGCAAGACCCATAGCTCACTATTGAACAATTACAACATTCACAGATGACTTGCACAGTTTTCCCAGGGAGGAAAAATTTCCACACACAGTGGGCAAGCGGACCCCATCAGGCCACCACCGGCAACTCCGGGCGGCTATCACTGGGTCCTAACAGGACCAGATAGTCACTCCGGACAGAGATTTGTGTACTTGGTCGTAGATGCAAATGCTCAAAACACTACAAAAGGACTGGAACAAAATTTACTGCACGAATCTGGAACACCAAATTATATTCCTTGAGAGCAAGGAACACAGTTTACAGCCAATAGTATGAGGTCAATTTAATGATAATTCTTAAAATGTAACAATGACTTCTAAATCTGCATTTTCAGTGCTTGGAATTTGTTTGTGATGAACTCTTATATAACTATGATAAGGGAATTATATTCTATTTTATTAACTGGGACACCTGCTTCCTTTTTATATAATCCTTTATTTATCTGCTCTCTACATTCACCTTTAAGTTCTCATAAATTGCATCTTCTTCATAAACTATGTGGTATCTACAAAAGTAGCACACAGCAAATGCACAAAAATCTGTAAAGATAATGAACATGATAATGTTGATGACAATGACTGATATGCAGATTAAAAAATATATACTGCTAATTAAAAACTTAATTTCCATTTCATTATAAAAGAGTACCTAGGAACAATGAGAAAACAAATGAAAACAGAGAGAAAATATAAGGATTTTTAAAATCAAGATTCAAAAGGAAAGTGGGAGAGAAAGCAAAGAAAGAAGTCACTTAACAAAAATCGCTCAGTAAAACATATAATAGGAAACAGGAAATGCTGAAGGCACTGATACAATGACAATTATATCCACATCTCCCATTAAGTTTCTATTTGTTGCCTCAGGGAGTCTCAACTCACACTCCTGGGAGACCTCATTCTTGAAACTTGGTTTACTTATTGCCTTGTCCTTTTTTGTTTTTGTTTTTGTTTTAGAATTATTGAATTCTCCAACAATGGTATTAAAACAAAATGTCTAACATAGAAAAGAACTGCTCATAGTAAGAATTTGATTATTTTGTGAATGGATTACTTCATTATTTTGATTTTGATTGAGTATGGGATAAGATATATGGGCCTTGCCATTTTACAGCAATTTATTAAAGAAGGTATTTATTCCTTTATATTCAGCAAATGCCCCACTTTGTAAATCTTTCCCATAATCCTTAATACCATGGTTGTGATGGAAGAAGTATCAGAGAAACTACAGGCCACCCCCAGGGGAACAGCGTCCAGGGATGTAGCCACCTATGTTAACACTGGAAAGGATTTAAGAGTTGATCTAGTTGAACTTCTTCATTTTGATGCAGGAGAAGCTTTAAGTCCATTGAGACTCACTCAGAATCACACAGGTGGTTAGCTCAGATCCACAGTGAAGCTACAATCTTCTCACCACATTTTGCTACTTCCCACTATTTCTGCATTTCTAAATCTATTATATCCTATACCAAACTAGAAATCAATTTGTATTAGTCTGGGTTCTCCAAAGAAACAGAATCAACAGGATGTGTACATACATAGAAAGAGATTTATTATAAGCAACCAGCTCACATGACTATGGAGGTTGGCCAGTCCAAAAACTGCAGTGTGGGCTGGTAGCTTGGAGACCCAGGAGAACTAATGGTGCAGATGAAGTCCAGAGTTAAAGAAAATTCACACAACGATCCTAAAGACATACTTACCTTAAAAAGTCAGGCAGGAAACTTTTGTTCAAGCCTCAAAGTGTGTGGATGAGAATGAACTTAGAGATACCAAAGTCCAACCACTGTAATTCTGATGAGGATTTGATAATTAAGATAACAATGAAATTATTCAATCACAAGAATTATTATCTGTCATTCTTTATCTTCTGGTTCATTTGGCTTTCTAATCTGTACTCACAAGCACTAAGTTCACTTCGAATACAATTCAAGGATATTGCTTTATTGCAAAGTGACTTGAATATGAAACTAGTCTTTTTAGGGGCACCATCTGTCGTTCATGACACTTTCAATGAAGGAGATTTCAGTTGCTAAATATTCCACAGAAACATATGAGGAGAATTCAAAGGGTTTAAGTTTCTAAGAAAATACAATGTCCCCTAAGCGTGAAATGAAACCCTTTCTTCAAAGTGTTTGCAATAACAAAGAAGTGTTTAATCATACTTGATATACATAAATCTTTTCTGGAAAAACAAAATAACACATGAACTAAATCAAGTCTACTGTAAAGCAAGTGGAATGATGAAAATCGGTGATATTCTTATTTACAGTCATGTAAGGACAGAAACAAATGGAGGTAAAGCAATTTGACCCAAATCAAATGATTCTCAAAAGGCTAACTGATGTCAGCACTCCCCTTACTCAAGTCATAACTATGAGTCAATTGTACAAGGACAGAGTTGAGCTTTGGAGAGCAAGTGGTCTATCAGTGTTTCTCTCAAGGGGTTAATCAGACTTCTTGGCCTCAGCAACTCATTTTTTTTTAAATGACTTGCATATGCTAGAACGTCCCAAAGGAATAATTGATGAATACTAATTATGATTCCAAATCCCTTGCAAATAAGTAGTTACCAGATAAATGTTTAGACATGAGTACCTATTAGTAATGTTTTGAGTTCCTTAGATGAAAGGTTTTCAAAAACAGCTCAGTTGGACTATTACAAAAGAATAGAAGCTGCCATCTTCTGTGAACCACTCTAATCTATAATAATCTACTCTGTCAATAAACCAGTTAAACTGTGGCTTTGTTGGAGAGCTGGGGTCAGAAAGTATTATCGTAGATTGTCATTTTGCTCTCTACATGGTGCACTACACATCATTTTAAAATGATATGCTGTGTTCAATATTTTATATGACTGAAGGATAACTCTAGACTTGAATTTATTGCCACACATACTTGCAGCTAAATCATATAATATTACTTCAAATACTATTTTCAAGATATCACCTAGCATAACTGATGATAAACTATTCTATATATAAATCCATTTTGTCTCATTTTTCATTTGTTGCTTTATTGCCTTACAGTTATGTAAAATATTTTACATCTGGAAAATTCTTTCACAACTTTACATAAAATCTAATTATGTTACAGTTGGATAACTAAAAAAGAAAACTTGTTGCCTTTATGAAAAGTATTTTAAGGTTTTGTTTTGTTTTGACCTTGGAGTTGCTATGATTTTGGGAAAAAAAGCTCTTTGTTTTGGGACAAAAATCAATGCTGTCTTATTGCAAACACTTGCTTTCAATATGGCTGAGAAAAAAAACCGGACAGAAATTGTTTGTTATATTTATCTCTGAATTACTAGTATCTTGTACAAATATCAATTCATCCTGAATTTCACTTAAATTTTTATTTAATTGTCCTCAACTTTCCTCACAGTGACTATTTCAACACTTGCACTTCAAAAATAATCTTATATTCCAAAATTTAAACTGGCAACTTCTCTCAACAAAAACCAATGAGGTGCTTTCCAAGACATTGCATCATTCAGTATATAGAAAACTCAATAAGCCAAGAGTTTTCTTATTTAAAAGAAGAAAGTTATCTAATATGAGCAAAGATCACACAATGATTGCAGAAAGCACTTATCTCTTTGATATAAAAATATTGACTGACAAAAATCTGAAGACAGATTTCATAAAAGGTTTTTTTTTTTTTTTGCTTTTCTGAAAATGTTCTGACAGTCCGGCAATGTAATATTTAAGTATAGAGACTGCTGTTCTATTTATTTTCTCACAATTTTAATAGAACCTCTTAAAGTGATATGGAACCCGCCAACTAATTACTATAGCTTCTAATCTTACACCCAAGGTCATTCAGGCGCAGTGATTGTTGTGTTAAAATAGAAACTAGTCAAGGTAATTCTGCATAATTATTTTCTGCAGCATATGCCCAATCGATAAAGCATTATATTTTGGCATTTAGGATCACATGCCAGTGTATTGTGATTAATAAAATGTGTTCTGCAGGAATAATGTCATAGATCAAATACATGATTGTCTAATGGGCATTTACCTAAGAATAACCTCTAAAAGCACTGTGTGTAATATTATATTTCATGTAGACATAAATCAAGAAGAAAGATGATCCAGGGAGCAGTGAAGCCAGGTATTTGTGTCTCTCTCAGTCAAGGGAAGATAAAGTCCATGTAACTTAAGGTAGATTAATTGGTGTCTAGTTCTTATCCCCCTTCCCACCTCCATAAGATAAAAATGATGGCATTCACCAAGCATCACAGAAATGCCAGATATGAGATTATCTTGTTCACCTATACTCTTAAGATTCTCAAAATACTCCATTACATAACATTGTGTTATGATAACTTTATTTCCAATGTCAATTTTATTTTTTTAATAGTTATTCTGTAAGGAAAGAAGTTTCTAGTAAGTTGATTGAAATGACATCTCTGTAAACTTACAGAAGACTACAATGGGGAGGTGACCTTAAGAATGCAGAAGGATCATATCTTACACCTTAAATTTACACAATGTTATTTGTCAATTATATCTCAATAAAGTTGGAAGGTAGAGAAAGAAAGAAGAGGGGAAAAAAGAAAAGCAAATATACCTCCAGGCCTACTTTGTTTATATAATTTTAATGGTTTGCATGTCAAGCGTAATGAGAGGGGAATTATGTTAAAGAATGGAACACGGGTGGATTAGCAGAAAGAGGAATTAAGCTTTCCAGAAATTTAACATGTTAAATGATGGCAACAGTGAAATTAATGATTTTAGAGGGGAGGGGGTGGGGGGATGGGCTAGCCCATTCATGGGTATTAAGGAAGGCACGTATTGCATGGAACACTGGGTGCTATGCGAAAACAATGAATCATGGAACACTACATCAAAAACTAATGATGTACTGTATGGTGATTAACATAATAAAATTAAATTAAATTAAAAAAATGAAATCAAGCACTATATAAACAAACAGTCAATCTTCAGGAAAAAGGGTAACATCTTTGCAAAATCTATAACCAAGGTTTTTCAATAGTTTCTGTTCTCATGAATAGGTTTATAGACTTCTTTTACAGCCATTGCTAACTTCCAATACAATAAGTAAATCATCCACCAAATTACCACTGGTCCTTCATGAATTTATCCATGTGTTTAGCTAATAGCTCCTACTATATGTCTGGCTCTGAGTTAAGCTCAGATTAGGAATATTATGAAACTCTTAATTTATTATTCGAAAATTTCAAAGAAGAAAAAAATCTATGCTCTCTCAGAGGATCCTGAAAAATCAACACCTATATTAATCATTTAACTTAATTTCTAAAATAAGGTGTACATATTAGAAAGGAGGAAACAAATCTATCCTAGTTTGCAGTTGACATGATTTGAAATTCCAACTACTTGGGGCACACATTCACCCTCTTGACAAAACACTATGCCTTGGGGTAGAGAACTATCAATGGTCCAGCTTGAGCACAGGTCTGACTCCAGAGGGTACTTATTTAGAAGCTCTACTAGAAATCTATGTACTAGATAACATTGTTCTCTTAATGAAGAAAAGGGTTATTAGCAGAAGATGGGGGTAAATAAATGCTAGACATCTGAAAAGTAAATAAAAGGGAGGTATATTTTTGGTTTACTATGAGGCTTTAAACAAGACTATAATTCTCCTTTCAAAAAGGAGAATTACAGACCAATATCCTTGATGAACATGGATGCAAAAATTCTCACCAAAATACTAGCCAATAGGATCCAACACTACATTAAAAGGATTATTCACCACGACCAAGTGGGATTTATCACTGGGCTGCAAGGTTGGTTCAACATCCCCAAATCAATCAACGTGATACAATACATTAACAAAAGAAATAACAAGAATCATATGATCCTCTCAATAGATGCAGAAAAAACATTTGACAAAGTACAGCATCCTTTCTTGATCAAAACTCTTCAGAGTATAGGGATAGAGGGTACATACCTCAATATCATAAAAGCCATCTATGAAAAACCTACAGCGAATATCATTTTCAATGGGGAAAAGCTGAGAGCTTTTCCCCTAAGGTCAGGAACGCGGCAGGGATGTCCACTCTCACCACTGCTCTTCAACATAGTATTAGAAGTCCTAGCCACAGCAATCACAACAAAAAGAAATCAAAGGCATCCAAATCGGCAAAGAGGAAGTCAAACTCTCACTCTTTGCAGATGATATGATACTGTATGTGGAAAACCCAAAAGACTCCACCCCAAAACTGCTAGAACTCATACAGAAATTCAGTCAAGTAGCAGGCTATAAAATCAATGCACAGAAATCAGTGGCATTCCTATACACCAACAACAAGACAGAAGAGAGAAAAATCAAGGAGTCGATCCCATTCACAATTGCACCCAAAACCATAAGATACCTAGGAATAAATTTAACCAAAGAGGCAAAGGATCTGTACTCAGAAAACTATAAAATACTCAGGAAAGAAATTGAAGAAGACACAAAGAAATGGAAAAACGTTCCATGCTTATGGACTGGGAGAACCAACATTGTGAAGATGTCAATGCTACCTAGAGCAATCTACACATTCAATGCAATCCCCATCAAAATACCATCCACTTTTTTTCAAAGAAATGGAACAAATAATCCTAAAATTTGTATGGAACCAGAAGAGACCCCGAATAGCCAGAGGAATGTTGAAAAAGAAAAGCAAAGCTGGCGGCATCACAATTCCAGACTTCCAGCTCTATTACAAAGCTGTCATCATCAAGACAGTATGGTACTGGCACAAAAACAGACACAGAGATCAATGGAACAGAATCGAGAGCCCAGAAATGGACCCTCAACTCTATGGTCAACTTATCTTTGACAAAGCAGGAAAGAATGTCCAATGGCAAAAAGACAGTCTCTTCAACAAATGGTGTTGGGAAAATTGGACAGCCACATGCAGAAGAATGAAACTGGACCATTTCCTTACACCACACACAAAAATAGACTCCAAATGGTTGAAAGACCTAAACGTGAGACAGGAGTCCATCAAAATCCTAAAGGAGAACAAAGGTAGCAACCTCTTCGACCTCAGCCGCAGCAACTTCTTCCTAGAAACATCGCCAAAGGCACGGGAAGCCAGGGCAAAAATGAACTATTGGGATTTCATCAAGATAAAAAGCTTTTGCACAGCAAAAGAAACAGTCCACAAAACCAAAAGAAAACCGACAGAATGGGAGAAAATATTTGCAAATGACATATCAGATAAAGGGCTAGTATCCAAAATCTATAAAGAACTTATCAAACTCAACACCCAAAGAACAAATAATCCAATCAAGAAATGGGCAGAAGACATGAACAGACATTTCTCCAAAGAAGACATCCAAATGGCCAACAGGCACATGAAAAAGTGCTCAACATCGCTCGGCATCAGGGAAATCCAAATCAAAACCTCAGTGAGATACCACCTCACAGCCGTCAGAATGGCTAAAATTAAGAAGTCAGGGAACAACAGATGTTGGCGGGGATGTGGAGAAAGGGGAACCCTCCTACACTGTTGGTGGGAATGCAAGCTGGTGCAACCACTCTGGAAAACAGTATGGAAGTTCCTCAAACAGTTGAAATTAGAGCTACCATTCTATCCAGCAATTGCACTACTGGGTATTTACCCCAAAGATACAAATGTAGGGACCCGAAGGGGTATGTGCACCCCAATGTTTATAGCAGCAATGTCCACAATAGCCAAACTGTGGAAAGAGCCGAGATGCCCATCGACAGATGAATGGATAAAGAAGAAGTGGTATATATACACAATGGAATATTATGCAGCCATCAAAAGGAATGAGATCTTGCCATTTGCAATGACGTGGATGGAACTGGAGGGTGTTATGCTTAGTGAAATAAGTCAATCAGAGAAAGACATGTATCATATTACCTCACTGGTATGAGGAATTCTTAATCTCAGGAACAAACTGAGTGTTACTGGAGTGGTTGGGGGTGGGAGGGATGGGGTGGCTGGGTGATAGACATTGGGGAGGGTATGTGCTATGGTGAGTGCTGTGAATTGTGCAAGACTGTTGAATCACAGATCTGTACTTCTGAAACAAATAACGCAACATATTTTAAGAAAAAAGAAAAAGAAGAAGATAGCAGGAGAGGAAGAATGAAGGGGAGTAAGTCAGAGGGGGAGATGAACCATGAGAGATGATGGACTCTGAAAAACAAACTGAGGGTTCTAGAGGGGAGGAGGGTAGGGGGATGGGTTAGCCTGGTGATGGGTATTAAAGAGGGCACATTCTGCATGGAGCACTGGGTGTTATGAACAAACAATGAATTATGGAACACTACATCAAAAACAAATGATGTAATATATGGTGATTAACATAACAATAAAAAATTTAAAAAAAACAAAACTATAAATGTAAATACTTAGCATAGTGCCTGGTACATAATAAGTGCTCATTAAATGATAGTTATTAAAGTGGGGACTATCTCTCCCTCCCCAGATGCTCCTGCTTTTGCCTGTGAAAAATGACTGTTTTTGGTTCAGAAATATTAAGAAGGCAGTTTCCTATCTCAATCTACGTGTTTCTCTCTCTCTCTCATATTAGATAACAAGAGTGACTTATCTGAGTGATTGCTAAGTTTTAGAAAAACACTAGGCAAGAGTGACTCTCTCCTCCCAGGATGCCCTTCTGGAAATAGCCTGTCCCCAGGCAGGGAAGTCTATTCTTGCCCTTGCCACTTTGCAGGGAGTACAAAGCTCTACTACAAGTCAAACTAGAAGCCTGCCTCTTCCTTTGGATATAAAGCACTTTGATTCCCCACACATGTAGCTAGATGTCTACTTTAAGTCTCTTCTTAAATGTCAATGCCAAATACTAGCTATGAAGGCAAGTCTCAGGAAATTTGATTGTGGTGGCAGGTCTAAAGCCCAGTTTTATCAGAAAACAAAATATAAAACAGACCAAAAAAACCTAGTATCATGCTTCTGTAGATATATATATAGAGAGAGAGAGAGAATGAATCTAAACTCAGAGGGAGAAAGGTACAATTAATCATCATGTATTTGATTGACAGACATCTTCAAGATCACCAGCATTAGCTGCTATTATTGTTATTGATAAATGGCACAGCATTAAATAAGGAGGAGATTTACAGTGGCTGCTCAGTGTAATTTTAGGTTTAGTCACAGTCTTCAGATCACCCACAACGCTTTACTAAAAGTTATCTGATAGAAAGAACATATACACAACAGAGTGTAGCCAAGGGGACAGCACTAAGACCTATTAAATAAAATAGCTGAGATTTCGTAGATGATAGTGTACTAACTTTACATTTTTGTGATACAAGGGAGTTTATTAACCAAAACATATCTGTATAAATAAACAAATAAGCCAGGCTTTAGAATCTTGAAGTCTTCCCCTGCTCCAAACAAAAAGGTTAGGCATAACTTGTGTAGAGGAATGATATCAAAGTATCTTAATATGGGGTTAAATAAATACCAGAATTAATTGAACCCCCTGGAACATAGAGGCATATACTCTTTCAGAGAAGAAAGCCAAGCAGAAAGGACTAAAATCAGAGTGAGGGTTAGAAGGGAATAAAATCATGGGAGAAAGAGACTTCACCTTCAAGGAAAAAGCAATGTTTTGAAAAGACAAGATTTTAAGTATATGAGAAAGGGTTTGAGGCTGTAAGGGAAGACATTATTTTGAAATAATTAGGATATTCAAAGAAGGTACAAATAGGTAAGTTTTCTACATTGTGAATAAACAGACCAAATGACCACTGAGGTCTCTCCCAGCTCCATGAAATTCTTTAAAACAAAGTCTCTTGGTAACTCTTTAATGAAATGAAAGTGGTTTAAGTTAATGCTTTTAGCCACTGTTTTAACACTCTTAGCTTAAACTACAATTCTCTCTGATTTAATTAAGTACTACAGAATTTCAAAGACTTTATATCTTTAAAAATTAAACTGTGAAATAAAGGTTGCCTTTTCTAGAAAAATGTTTCAGACAGTAGCAAGAAATCTGAATCTGCAAGAAAAATAAACAAAACAAGTCTTCACTACCACCAAGACAAAAAGTACCTTATTTTTACTCCTTCATTAAGACTACCAAAAATCTCCAATTTCTAAAATCTGAAAATCTAAAAATCATTAAGAGAATGCTACTCACTGACTACGGAATGCTATAGCCAAATAATTTATAATACTTTTTAATATGCCAATCCAATGACACCAAAGTGATATTTATATAGACAAAAAAAAGTTTGAATTTTCACAGGTAGTATGACTAATCTTAAATATTATATAAATAACAGATACAAGAGTAATCATTTACGAAGAGTCAGAAGTACACACAAAATTCTTTTGATGAGATGCCAGGAATACATGAAAAATGCAAGTTCTTTCTTCTGATGTCATGGATGAATGCCAAGTAATTCCATAACTTTCATTTTCACATATGTATAATAGAGAGAGGAAAAAATGCTTAGATTTTTCTTTGCTTTGTGGGAGAAAAAGGACTGCCTAAGAATTTGAACTAGGATATGTTAATGAAATACTGTAATTCTAGATCTCATTTCAAGAAGTTTACAGAATTTCAAGTTTGATTGGGAAGAATGTTCAAGGGAGTAAGGAAGATACCAATAACATACAAAAGTCAAGGAAAGAGATAATAATCCCCCAAGGTAGAGATGGCAAGGAATTACAAGAAGAGTAGTTTTAGGTTATTTTCTGTTCTCTGCTATGTTGTAGACTGCCACAATGATTTCAAACGTTCAATTTAAGTGTACTTTATGCACGTGAGGCACTGGGCAATATGGGAGGCCCACAGTCGCTTGCTGGCTAAATCAGGCAGAAGAACAGTAGCTTCGAGAGGGATATAACAAGCAGGGATCGAGAATTTAACATGAAATCCCACAAAGAAGTGGCTAGGAGAAAAAAGACCCCCTCACCTATGCTACATCTGAACTTTCAATCTGCCACACAATGGCCAAACTTTCAAGTTCCTGGCTTGCTTGCATACAAATATAAGGCTGGGCTGCTCACTATTTTCAGATAGACATTTAATTTTTTCATGAACCATTCATTTTGTTCTGAGTTACTTAAAGTTTTCAGTCACTGCTATTCCTGCATTTCAATTATAAATTAGTGTTAGTCTACATCAGTTATATTTGCCCAAGGGCTATCAGTTAACCCTATAATGTTAACTGTACTTATGGACTATACTTTCCAATAACTAGATTTTAGAGTTTAGAATTTATAGGTCTTGCAGTTCAAATACAGAATTATCCATTTTCCTGGCTTGAAAGCTGATATAAACCTAATATCTCAATAAAAATATGCTTATTCACTGAAACTGCAATGTTTTCCTTACCAAAAGTAGAAGCAGATAGAGTAAGTTTGTCCCAGGCTTACTTGCCCCGCCCACGAAGAACTCTACAGAAAACTTGAAGAATTTGAGATACTTTCAAATTTGCATTCTCAAGTGAGAATAAAGCTATCATTTTCTAGCATGCCTAGGTTTGAACCATCGTATTCTAACTGGGTCCTTCACAATGCCAGGCAAATTTTATATATGACACAGGTTGGAAAAAGAGCAGAATTATAGCTGTCACTCTATTGGATGAAATAGATCTACTATTGCCTAAACTCTTCTCTCCATATTATAGATGCATATCAGATCCAATTTAAGATTATCTTTCATGAGCCAATTGGAATAACAAGAGAAAGCAGTAAGAACCATTTACACCGTACAACTGCTTATCTTCATACATCACTCATGCAAAATTACATTGCCCTTAGAGATAAATTGTTGAGAACTAAAGGCAGTGATCTCTAACCTCAAAATTTCCTTTGTCCCTCAAACTACCTTCACATAGTTTCTTGGTAACCAAAGGCACAAGACGGAAAAAAGGGAAAATTTTACCTAATTTCTCAAATCCACTCATTTAACATTAAATAATAGAGAATATATAATCTTGGTCTTATACTTCCTACATTGATCAACCAGACAGTGATACAGTAGAAAAGGAGGTAAAATATATCTTCTTAATTTGTATTGTTTTCAGGTTAACGTGTAGAGCATATGGCTACCATGGTAATAAGCTAAAACAGTCACAAGAGGTAGCGAAGAGTTGCAGATAATTCATGTCCCTAAACTACGGATGCAGAATTTTAAAGGTTTCTATTTATAGACTATAAGGATTACACTGGAGTATGTGTTTATGTGAGTACAAATTCAGAAAGTACAATTATGAAAAATTAATGAAAGGAAAGTAAGTTTAAACATGATGTTATCCTTCCTCACAGGGCAAAACAAAAGTATCCAATTATTACTATTATTCCCCTAGAGAAAGAAGTTAAAGTAGAATGAGCCAGTGTTGGTAACCTCACACTGGACAGGCAGTCAACCTCTCAAAGACCAGCCCCTGGGCTCTCATAAAGGCAGAACAAGGTGATTCACATCTGTCAAACAGATTGTATTGTCTTACTGCAGACGGTTATTTCCTCTGGGAAAAAAGAATGGATGTGAAGCTCTTGGTTTTCATAAGAAAATTTGGGTTCTGACTTATCCATAAAGGGAGTTATAAAACATGGGGTTACCCTGAGCATAAGGGTATGCTTTCAAGCCTCTTCAACGGAGAAGTATAATTTCTTACGGCTTCTTGTTTATTACCTAATTAAATACAGGTCAAGGGTTTCATTCTGAAAATTCTAACCTTCAAGGTCCAGGTTGTCATGTGTTATGGGATAGCAGTTATGCATCTGCTTCAACAACTTTCTAGCCCTATATATCTGCTATTCTTGACTGCCCCAGCCAATGAGTTGCCTGGTTGCTGTGCTGTTATCTAACACACACAGGATTTGCTAAACCCACTTAAATAGCCTCCCATTTTGGCCCCACAGGGACTTGTTCCAACTTCAGCCGTTGACATGTCACTTTTATTTTCTGATTAATAATTCAGTGACTAGAGCTAAATTTTTTAAGCAATTAATGATTTTGACTGTTTAACCTTCTTTCCTAACCAATGGCAAAACAAGAGTAGTGAACACGTGAAATACTGAAGGCTTTCTCTGCGTGTCTACACCCCGTGTTTCCAGGGTAGGATTTTTAAATATCCAGTGTAGTCAATCAGAAAATGAAAAATTATTGTTTCTGGTGGTGAGAAATTTATGAAAGACTAAATCATATTAAAAAAGCAAACATTTTTTTTCCTAAAATTGTCAGTCGGTTACAAATTCATTGCATTGTGTTAGATTCTGACTCTAATGACTTCCTTGGATAGTTCCTGAATGCTCATAGCAATGTGGCTAATAATTAAACTTTCACTATCCTAAGATTGCTAAAGATAGATGGGAAGATTTTATCAGTTGTTTGGTTTTATGATGGGTAAGTTTTTTTTATTACTTCCAATCATTTCACAGAACTTCAATCCTATTTTAAAGGAAAAGAAATAGTTGTTAACTGTGCTTTAGAAATTAGGATTAAGCTGCCAGTAATCTTGATGTCAGACAGTGAAACAAGCAATAAAATAATGAAATGCAAAAAGACAGTCTTATGTTGGACAAGGTAAGTCCTAGTCCTCTCCTCTAGAATCCATTAAAAGAGGATTTTGTTTATTAATTTGTTTGCTCTCTTATGTAAAGATAAGAATCAGTCTCTTTCACTCTAAATCCAACTTAGAAATTGCATGATTTTGATCTCTTGCTATTGTCCTTTAATTAGTTAAGAAGAGTTTTCTTGAGGTATTACTACTACTACAAACTATTTAAGACATGAAACTGGCCCTGCTCATATTCCTGTTGTTTTGATTCAAAAGAAATTCTAGAAAAAATTATCTTATACCTGATAGCTGTCAGTTATGAACACTCAGACATTTTAACTTCTCTATATCTTCACTAAAAATATCCTAATAAATCTGGATCCAATTCACTCTTTGTCATCCAGAAATGTTATTTTCCAGATTTTTCTAATGAAGCTTGTTTCCTTTTATTTTGGTCATGGTCACATAGTGGTTAGTACTCTGCATCGTGTGTTTCCTTTTATTTTTATCAGCAAGAATTGTTTTGATATTCCCATCTTATTTTTCAAAATCCATTTACTTTCTGTACATAGACGGCTTGCTTCAGGTCTAAACAACATTTTTTTTATTGTAGTAAGAATACTCAATATGAGATCTATCTTCCTAATAAATTTTAAGTATACAATATATTATTGTTGACTACAGATACAATGTTGAACAGCAGATCTCTAGAGCTTATTTGTCTTGCTTAACTGAATCTTTATACCTGCTGCTTAGGAACTCCCTATACAATAATTATCGATGCCAAGCCTCTGCAAGAATTTTAACTAAAATCATGTTGAGCAAACCTAAATCCCCATATTTTCTTATCACATTCTTAAGATTATTCATCTTAAATACATTTTTCTTAAATGCTTATTTAATACCCAAATTTTAACCACAGTTTCAGAATTTAATATGGATATCATTTATGAATGGCTTTACTTTTGTAGTACTTTTACGTTATTAATATAAGGTAACTCACTATTTCAGGTGACTAATATTCACTTTTATTTTTTTTCTTTTTAGTCTTGATTTGGTAATATTTTCAAAGAAATTAAGAGAAAGTTACAACCATCTTGGGAGTCATTAACTACTTTTCCCAAATAGGACTCCCTGACATCTAGGTCCCCCCCACTACAGGTGAAGGGCAGGACTGAGTTTGTTCTCTCTTTCTTTGAAAAGAGTGTTCTTCATGAAGCTCCCTTCATTTGACTGGTAGTAGAGAGTGTTCCTGGACTTAATATGGAAACCTTAAGAAACCGAAATATGACCTGATCTTGGACATAGTCTAATAAAAGATATTACCTAATATCTTTTGTTTTAATTGATTAAAAAAAACTTAACATACTTATCTACCAGCAACATGAGAGATCCATATGGCAATGTTCTGTATTCTGACTGCATCAATGTCAATATCTTGGATGTGATATTGTGCTATAATAGTCTTACAAGATGATACTACTGGGGGAAACGAGGTAAAGAGCACTATCTCTCCATATTATTTTTTACAACTGTATATGAATCTACAAGTATCTCAAAATAAAACCCTTCATGAATCTAAAGTGCTCACCTAATCCCCTCTGCCCTTCTCTGGAAGTTGGCAGACATGAAGAAAATCTATCTCCATGTTGTCCCAAATCCAATATTTTCCAGAATAAAGTTCTGTTCTCAATTTTCTCTTGTAGTTTGGCTCAGGAGTACTGAATTCTAGGCTCAGCTTTGCCAATAAATGAAAGATCTAAGCCATATCACTTCTTTGTTTTCTCAGTTTTCTCATATAAAATGACGAATTGAGCTAGATAACTTGAAAGGGTTTTTTCCTATCCCTAAAAACTCTATGATTCCAGGTACACCGAACTAGTGCTAAGTGTTTTTCAATCAAATTATAGTAACTCTGACACATTATCAAAAGTGAGTCCTTAAGTAGGATATCTAACAACAAAGCCAATACCAAGGGCTCCTGGGGCTTTCATCTATTGATCAGCAATTGAAAGCTTTGGAGTAGAAAGCAAGAGAACTTCGGGAATCCTTGAACAACTCAGTCTCCCCTGGTCCATGGCAAGTAGTTTTTCCCATCCTCCTCTCATTAGGTAACAACCTAGGAGACCTTTACCTCAACATTTTGATACTTATCCAATATTCCTATTAACACCACCTTTTGATATAAAAATTTTGAACCAGGGAGTCCTGTGATGACTAAGCATCTCTACCTTGCCCGCTTTACCTTGCCCCTCCCCCCACCCCAAGACTATCCCTCACCATGCAGAACTGTTTGAACTAGTTCTTAATCTTGATACATTATAAAAAACAAATTCAAACTCGGTTGGGAAAATGCATTCATGCAGTTACTTTAATGTTTTACTCTCAATTTCTGCTAAAGATTAAATAAACCAAAGAAAGACCACAAAAAAACCATTACTAAATATTTTTTTTTAAAGAACTTTTGAAGAGATTGTTTTTATATTGCTCAGAATCCTCTGCAAAAGGATTCATGCAGATTCAGCATGGATAGGGATATATCCTTTCAGATTTAGAACCAGGAAAAAGCTTATTTCTTGTATAGAATTTATGCATTTATTTTTGTCATATAGTTAGAATTTACATCCCATAATATTTTCTTCATGATCAGTGCTGCCTAAAAGCTCAAATCTTAATTTAAAGCTCAAACTTAGTACTCTTAGACTGGTGGTATTAAACAGTTCTTGGTACACATTCAAAATATCTCAAAAGTCATATTAAGAATAAAGATTTCTGGGTCCACACCAAGAGATGCTGAGTAAGCAGGTCTGGGATAGGGCCTCAAATCCGCCCTCCTGATGAATACCTAAGATAACTATAATGCAAGTAGCCCACAGACCTCACTTTCAGAAGTATTAGCTATATAGTTTTAAATTGTCTCCACTGTTTTTGTCATTTCAAATGTAACTATTTTTATAGGAGTAGCTTTTTATATAATTATTTTTATTATAGATCATTGTGATTATTTTCTAGATTAAGCAGAAAAATAATTTGTACATCTCTGCATCAATATAAATATATAACAGATATTAATTTGCAGCCAATGGGGAATACCTGGGTAAACATTATTTGTTTCCTAAGCAAGGCAGGACTGCTTAAACAAAATTATAAAGGCTGAAAAAAGGGAAGGGGATGAATTTCATGGCAACTGAATTAAGGATTTCTATTCAATGAGGAACACCACCAAGTTAATAAACAATTGACAGAATGGGAGAATATATTTGTAATTTCTGAAAGCATCAAAGAGTTACACCAGAACATGCTATATACATAAACATACACTAGATTCTACCTAGAATTTATGTAAATCAATAGGAAAAAAAATAACAGCCTCGGCAGAAAAATGGGCAAAGAATAGGAATAAGCAACATATTTTTTAAAATATCAAAATGCAGCAAGCATTTAATGAGATGCTCAGGTTCACTGGCTACCAGAGAAATGCAAATTAAAACAAAAATGAGATCTCAACTTACATTTAATAAACTGGTAAACATTAGGAAGCTAGACACTGCCAAGGACTGGCAGGAATATGATGACATAAGAATGCAGCTATTCTGAGAGCAATCTGGTTGTCAAAGAAGTCTGACAGCCCTTCTCTTGCCACAAGACTTTCCAGGTAGTAATTATACATCCATCATTATGTTCACCAAACCATCAGAAACTCAAACTAAGTCCTCGCCTTCTCCTTAAATCACACTTTCTCTTGACTTAAGGTAGAATCCCACCATCCCTTTGTGGACAGGTTCGAGAGACACAGCACACCAACAGCCCTCTGTGAAAGTCTTCTTCACAAATCAATCCTTGACCCTTCTGTACCCTAAATGCAAGGGAAGGGTTCCTGTAGTTGCACAGCCATCTTCATGTGGTCTCTTATCATATCCCTCAAATATCCTGCATCATGGACTCATACCTCTTCGGAATGGGGCATCTGTTAACTCAGTGATTCAGTCAAGTTTACCATTGTATTAACAATCATGAGAGCAAATGTAGGTCCAATTGAACAAGCAGATAAGACCAAGTAAAAAGACTTGGATGATTTCTATCTCAGAAGAAGAACAGATTCATTCTACCAGAAGTGGGTTAACTTTTATACTACACCTGGCACCTATCTTTAGGGTCCCTTCTAGTCCTATGAGTACAAGATTCTAGATAGACCAAAATCCAGGTACCTAAAGCCTAGGCAAAAGTGACCACTGAATTCAAGAGAAAGACAAATCATGTGTTAATTTAAAAAAAATCATTATAGTTATTCTTCTGACAGTACAGTTTAAAAATAATTATGCTTAAAATTTTGTTAACTGATTTTTAAATAAAACTTATGAATAAGGCATAATAATTGCACTTACGGATTTACCCTTCCAAATTGAGGAAAAGTGTTATGTTTCAAGTTTTTAAGTAATAGAGTATCTTTCTCCAAAGAAATTATGTTCTTTTAATTTCAGAAATTGGGTCCATTTCTCTATCATTCCAGTATATTACTTGAGGCTTGTAAAGCAGTATCTCAAAGTGTCTCAGAATCACCTGGGTGATTACATTTAAAACATGCAAATTGCTTCCTAGAAGGAAGTCCTTGCCCCTTCCTAGATCTATTAAAGCAAACTGTCTGGGACATGGATTTTGTGTCTTGAAAGCTCCCCAGTATTCTTATGCAATAAACTCACAAAGTACTTAGGCACTCAAATTAAAATGGGAAAACCACTGTTTTGGAACCTGCATTTGTGAGGAATTCATTTTTTAATATGGACTAAATAGAATGTCTTCTCTAAATTTATAAACATCACCCTCTATAGAAAATCAGCTTGGTTTAATGATTAGGGCTATGCACCAGAACTCAACAAATGTTTTATTCCCTGTGCCACCATTTCCCCCTATGAATGATATCAGTAAATTATTTAAATTCACTGTGATAAATAGGATATACAGTAATTCCTTTTTCCTGCCTCAGAGGCATAGTGTGAGGTTAATTAAATAACAGCTGCAAAATACTTTTGGCTCCTTAGAGAAAGACATTATATAAGACATTATATTATATATGCAGCATTTTTTTCTCTCCAATGAAAATAGAGCTAATTGTTCTTCAGAACTCAGCCCATGGCAGAGAAAACAACCATGACATGGCTTTCACAGGCATTAAATTCACAAGGGCAGAATTTTGTCACAGTTGGTATCAGACCCAGTGAATGCTATGCTTCAATTCTTTACACAAAGACCACTGCCATCTTGTGGAAAACAGCCATTGTCCTTATCTTGGGCTTCTATTTCATTTGTGTGAAATGGTGACAAGATAATTTGGGTTTTCTGCTGTCGAGGATTTGTGACACATATAGTCTTAGTCATCCTGAGGCCTGTTATCTGTGGCACATGAGGGCTATGTGAGACCACCCTGAAGGTCAGGTAGTGTTAATGGAAGGAAAAGCTTTATAAACAAGACATCTCCCTAGGGCTCTGAACTATACTTATCCCTCAAATGGGGCTTGCCACACAAACCTGCTTTTGTGTTCCATTTATATTGTGGAATTAGGGCTAAAATTGAAGGAAAAAGTCATCACTGGTGATCATTAAATCCAATGATGATGGCAGTCTGTAAATGTTGTTTGCATTCATTTGTCAAAGGAAGAAGAGGGATTGCTTACAGAAAATAAATGAAATAAGACCATGAAACAGCCCTGAAGTCTATCAAGCTTGATAAATAATTGTCACATTTTGACAAACATGATGAATTTCTAAATCCATCCTACAAAAATAGGTTTTTAGGAAAGGAAGATTCCTTTCTAGCTTTTCTCATATTTGTTGAAAGGCTTAGAAGTATACCTAGAGAAAATATAGTAAATGTCTTTCATTTATTCCAGAGAAAACGTTGCCTTAACAAGTAATACCACATGGAAAAAACAAACATAGTCTTTCTATAAAGGAGGTTTGCCTTGAGAAACATAATTTTTGTTATTTGCATTTTTAAATTTTTGTGGCTGAGTCAGCCTTAGGCAAAAAAGCAAACAGATGAAATCTGTCTTTGATACCCTCTCCTCTGCCCACTTTTTCACTTTTACTCTATCCCTGCTTCAAACACCTCCCCTCGGCTGGGAGTTTTTTCACCTGTGTCCCCAGGCCCTCGTTTCTGCAGTTATCAGATAACTGAAATGTAAATCAATGTACGCTAAAATGTTAGAGACTGAATAAGTCACTCCACAGAGGAAAGAACAGGTACATTTTTGGAGAATTGTCAGTCATTACTTAGTCTACCAAAAGATGGACTCTAGGAAACTGGGCAGGGGAGAGAGTTTGGTGATTTTTTTCTCTAGGACCCAAGATTTCATTATACGGGCACCTATCTGTTCAGTTTATTGATCTTTAAAAGTTCAAAAAAATACTTGGGCAAGAGGAATATCCTAAGTCCTTCAAATAAAATGGTATCTTCTTACCCCAGCTTCAAATCTTATCTCACTGTGGTACTACATCCAAAAAAAAAAAAAATATGACCTAAATATCAAAGAATAATATATAAGTTTACTGAAATGTCTTGAAGAGGCAGCAAAAAGAGGGACCAGGAATACAACACATAATACAAATAAATTTTTTTCTATAATCTGTTTTGGATAGATTTTTCTCTTAACTCCCATGAATTGAAGCAATCAATCCCCTAAATTTTCCATCCTTGTGTATCCAAAAGCACCCCCAGCTTTCTGTTCCATTACTGAGCTCCAGGAGAAGGATTTTCTTATGTGAGCAGAAATCTTTATACGCTGCTTTTCTTGTGAGCTGTGCTCGGAGGAGAATCCTGAGTGGCTTCAACTTCTCCACTTTCCCTTTCCTGCTGACTGGAGTGAAGACAGTGGTGGGAACCACACTGGACCATGTGGACGAAGGAACACTGGTGATGGCAAAGCAACAAGATAGAAGGAACCCAGAGCCTTGGCAGGATGTAACCACAAGACTATACCTGCAATTTATGCCTAGAATGTAAAGGTGTAAGAAAAACTGTTTCATTTATTTTGGGTGTCAGTATGCTAACTCAGGAGACCTCCATCATTTCCTTATGTAGGCTTTTCTTGGCACACTGATCTCTCTGCATTCACTAAATGTTGGTTTTCTTATCTATAGACTTGTAAACTCCAGGCAGGGAGATCTTGTTAATGCTTCTATTCTAGGGTCAGGTACACCATCTATTTGCAATAAATGTTTGCTGGCTGGATAAATGGATGGATAGGTGGAAGAGTAAATGAATGAAATAGATGACTGATCAATCATGTGACTAGTTTGTATTCATTCAGAGTCAGATATTTGTATATTATAAATTAATAGAGGTTTTGAATGGGGTTTTTGGATTTGGGGCATAATATTTAAATTATAATTTAAAAATAAACTTTGGAGGAAAAATGCTGTAAAAGGTAACAAAGGTGGTGACTTTCTGAAACGACTGATGTAGGCACAGACATGATTAACGGTAATAGTTACTTATCAGGTGGGAGTCTCTTTTAAACAACGATCTCTCTTCAAAGTCCTAGGGCTAGTACTGGTTCTGTTTTTATCTTTCTTACTTTTATCAAGGTGGTCTTCTGATAGAGGTAGAAGCTCTAAGTATAACAAGCTGGATAATTTCTCTGTACTTACATAAATCCAGTGTCTAATGGACAAGGCCTCTGGGCTCAACTGTTACTACCACTGTCCTCTTACTGTCCATCAATCTCCGTCCCTCTGCATTTCCATGTTCATACATTGCTGTGCCCTGCTGTATGGGAGAACCTTCCCAACCAGTCATGAAAACCAAACTCGTCATTTATACATGACAGTTCGCACTTGGTACAGAGTCGCCATCTGGGCCAAGAGGATGGTTTCACCCACTCCTTACGTGCTCTAGGATATCTCACCAAGACCCCTCTTCCAATGCTGTCTGCAGATACTTGTACAGATTGTGGATTCAATGTTCCAAGAAATAGCACTCTTGTCCCAAGATGGTGCTTAGCTCCACGGCATGAACTTTCTGACCACCCATAGCTATACTGCCCAATCTAGCCGCATAGTTTGCTGGCTTTTGAATCTGTATTTTCCTTTCGGGGTTTTTCTTGTCCTTTAGGTTTCCACTGATCTCTCTGTTCGCTCTCTTTTCAGCAAGTTAGACATTATTTGGCCTGTCCTAAGAATCCAGACATAAAGAATGGCAGTGAGGGGAAGTAACTCTGGTAGTATTTCTTCTATTCCGTGCCCTTTCCCCACTTCCTCCCTCCCCAAGACACACACACACACACACACACACACACACACACACACACCCCACACCCTTGCTCCGTGACCCTGCCCTGTCCTCCTTTTAAAATGTCTCCCTCCTACAACTACTGTGGTATAAGAGTGAAATGCTCACACTTATTCTGCAAAGGCTGCAGGTGGCAGAAAAATCTTCAATATTTGTTCTCCTTTAATTCTTCCACAGTCCCCTTTATGTGGTTTACTCGGATTATTAAATAAAACATGATTCTGTCCTTCAGAAGTTTTATTCTAAAAACAAATACATACTCAGAAAGTCCTATATCCATGTAGTAGTTTTCTCACTGTTACGGCATAAGCGTATGTTTACCAATCTATAACACGCCATAAAATCACACTACGCATGCTAACTTTTCTCAATCGTCTGTGTCTTGGAGTTTGAAACTGATGCCTTAGCAATACAGGTTAAAAAGGAATCTGAGTAAGTTGTTTTGCTTTCTGTTTTAAACAGACAATCCGTGCAGATATAGCTTCATTCATATACAAATTCACAACTCGGTGGCTAGGCAGTGCTTATCTTTTCATCTGATGAATGGTTTCTTGTTCTTGCATTAACACCAGTAGAGTTTCCTTTAATCATATACCTATAATGCATGTGATCAGCTATGAACACACCTTGTGGCCCTCACACATTTAGAAAGAGTAGGAAAACCATAGACATATGTACGCATTTTTCTTCAGCTAACCCACATATTACCAGTGCCAAATTCTGATAACTCAGCTTTTTCACTACCTTTTTATACAGTAATTTGTCAGACTTATAGCTTTCTTGTTCCATTGTCTATTAGCTCAGTTCAAATACTACCATTTACTAGGCTTTACTCAATATAATCCTCTCAATTTTCCCTACTGAATTTCAAGTTTCATTCCTCAAATATCCTTCAAACCTCATTTCACGCGATTGTGCCAATACATTTCAAATTGATAGGCTTCAATCCAGTGAAATAAATGGCAGGAGGCTGAAACATGACTGGAGAAACTGTATTTGCCCAGACCATCTATCAGAATACCTGGAAAATAAACTGTGGGTCTGATCATTTTTAAATTTCTTTATGATGAATCCAAGGTCAATACTGTAGATATGTGTGCTATGATAAAGCATCCTCTCAGGGTGGGAGCTATTACCCTACTGCTGTTTAGTAAAAGGGTACGCCAAGTGTCTCCAGTACGTTTTCATGAGACAAATACAGATGATATATACTTTCTGACATAAAAATGTTTAGGCACACGACATAGTCACAGAAATAAATAACTGCTTTCCATATTTTGATTGTATGAATTAAAGTGCTGTTACTTTCGCCCTTTCAAAAAACTCCCTAAGGCTGGTGAAGAAATAAAATGAGCCCATATTATGGGCGCTTTGTGTTACAAGCCAGAGGGGGCAACCCTGAGTGCGGATAAACAAAGCTCAGGGCTCAGAGAGGTGAAAAGTGGTGAAATGGACAGCAAGGAAGGGCTATTTTTAAATTGATGAAATGGGGGTACCTGGGTGGCTCAGTCAGTTAAGCCTCCGACTCTTGATTTTGGCTCAGGTCATGATCTCAGGGTCATGGAACAGAGTGCCACAGCAGCATCGAGCTCAGCCCAGAGTCTGCTTGAGACTCTCTCTCTCTCCCTCTCCCTCTGCTCCTTTCCCCCATCTCAAAAAAAAAAAAAAAAAAAAAAGAGAGAGAGAGAGAGAGAGAGAGA
>NW_027397064.1:51042090-51387085 GCF_003265705.2 Callorhinus ursinus
AGAGAGAGAGAGAGAGAGAGAGAGAGAAATGAAAAGGACCTAGGATAGAATAATAAATTGATGAAATGATTTACTATAACAAACAACCCATTTTGAACATATGCATTTTAATTCTGAAAATAAATTATTAAATTTAATTATTTCAGATGTATTTTTCTACCCCAAATTGAAGCCAATGCAGTGGGAGGGACGGGAAGGGTAGTGTTTGCCCTTTGGTAGTGTTTTAAGCAGCAGGCCTGCACACAGGAGAAAAGGAAGTGGAGGCCATGAGCTCTGCAGAGACACCAGACCAGCTGACTACATGATGGGATGATCAGATGGAGGGCCAGGCTGAAACCAAACAAATGAATAATTGATAAGAATATCAAGTGAGTGAAGCAGCAGGTCAGAAAGGCACAAGCCACTAAATTAGAGACGAGTCCTGAATGCCAGAGTCCGCCTCAGTTAGCTTTTCACCATGGTTACCTGTCATTTTTGTTTAGAACTTTTAGAGTGCTTTAAGTTGGCAGGGTAAATTAGACATATTTTCTTCATTGATCACTACTCACCTAGACCCAGATATGCCAATACATGCCAAACATTTTTTCCATTAAAAATAAAACTCAGTAAAATCACAAGGGAATTTCAAAGTTTCCTTTCACGTGGTACACTCTGAAGACAAAGGAAACTCCATTAGACTTTTTAATAAATTCATATATTCATTAATACATATTTAATGTATAATGGACCTACTTCCACTGGTAAAAACTATTTATGTAATATAAGCTACATAGATCCTTCAACATAAAAAAATTGTTTTTATTTATTGTTGTTCTAGCCAGAAATAGGAAGGTATATTTTATTTTATTTTGATGTCATTTTTAGCTACAGTAAAAATGAGACTCTAATATAACCTTTCTAGAGTTAGGTGTGTGTGTGTGTGTGTGTGTGTGTGTGTGTGTCTGTGTGTGTGTGTGTGTGTGTGTGTGTCTGTGTACCTGTATCTGTATATGTGTGTGGTTTTTAATTGTTTTCAAAAGGAAATTATATTTCAGATTCTTGTATTTCCTTCTTTATCAGAAGTCCTCAGAGAATTCTGAAAACACATCGGGGACTTCTGCTGGTTCTTCTCTTTAGGTAAAATAACATTACAATAAATATCCCTCCAGGCTTGTTGTTGCTGTTGTTGTTGTTTATAGTTTCTAACTTTCTACAAAATACTTTTACTTGAATAAAGAGGTCTTTTAAAAATTCATTTGACTGCTGACGCCATTTACCAACACACACAGGATCAGCAGCAGTCCCAGGGGAGAGGCATCCTACTGATGTCTTTGCAAGAAGTGCATACATTCAGTGAGCCTTTACCGAGCATCTTCTCGGTGCCCCACATACTGCTAGGATATGAACATGACACCCATCGGTCTACCCCTGAGAAGGACATGCTTTTATCATAGTTTGTTTGCATACATTGCATATTCATGTGCATATTCAATCATTCATTTAATAGGTACCTAATGATACAGTAATAAATGCATGGAGCTATGCTGGTCCAGAGTTAGAAATATAAATACAACATATATTCAGCCTTCTGGGTGCTCACATATTAATAAGAGAGGGAGAAATGCCTACTAAAAAACCTCTATGATAACTGCATTCAAAGAAACAGGTCAAAGATACTGCAGTAGCACAGAGGAAAGATGATCAGCTTTACTTAGGGCCGTCAAGGAAATCTGTACAACCACTGGGCATGCTCAAGACTAGAAAAGTAAGGAATCTGATTTTCTCATTCATTTGGGCAGGAAGTTTCCTACCAATGTGTCTCAATTCATCCTAAAGGAATACCACCTTCAGACCACCCACCAAATGTCTGTGTCTCTGGGCACAGTTACCACTTGGCATCTGCTGAGATGTGCAGCAAGGGTATTAATTACTGCTTACCATGTGATTAGTGTGGCTGATAGTTCCTGACGAGGTCAGTGTGTTTTGTGGATCTTAGATTAATGATTCCAATTTGACAGACAGCAAGCCACTAAACGGTTACCAGGTGGCAAAAATATTGTGTTACCCTAGGCAGAACCACACAGAGTAACATAGCTAAGAAAACAACTTGTAGCAGGGTGAATTACTTGAAAACAGTTTTCCCATATTTTACCAAATAATCTTAATTTTTTCCCATACTTATTTTTAGGAAACAAAAGTATTTGAAGACAAAATGTAGATTTGATTTCACTGAAGCATAATGAGGAATACCAATTTTAGTCTGCACAGTCTAGCCATCTCATAGAAGGAGTCACATAAATGTTAAGTAATTTAACCTTACTACTTACACAGTTAACCATTTAGATTGACTAAGCACATTTATGAGAAGACAAAAGATATTCCCTGAGATTCTGTAGGAAAATTCTATTTGTATATTGTCTTAAATGAAGTACCTAATTTTAAAAAAATCTTTAAAAGATTTTTAAAAATTAAAAAACAGAAGCCAAGAGGAAATAGTCTGACAGAAGAAAACTGAATGGAACAAAATTAATTGTATTTCTGCTTCCTGTTTGGTAAAAACAGCAAAAATTCCAACATACAACTCTCTTAGATCTTCCCCAGTGCATGAGCTCATTGAGGAAGAAGCCATTCATTACTGATTCTCATATTCCCAGCACTGAGAATAAGATCCAATATAGGGGTTGAATAATTTTGTTGAGTTGTTTACCAATCATATCTGGACTATGAAGACTTGGCCTTGACATGTATGCCATTGGTCACATGCAATCTGGTCATCTGCAAAGAGGTAGACAGGGCATGTCACTGAGCACACACAGGCACAACGTGTGAGGCTGCAATGGAAACAGAACTTACAGTCACTCTCCTTCAGGACCTTAATATAGTTCCTGAAGCAGGTTGGCTGTTGGTGGGTAGGAATATTTTGTGTCCCAGACACTAGAACATTTCACCCCACAATGCTCTGTCTGTGCTTCACTCAAAAATGCTGACCTAACCTATGACCTCTCCATTTATGCAACCTTTATCATCATAAATAAGACTGCTAAAGTGACAATAAAATCTCCTATGATCAGCCACAGTGACACTTTTCAAAGGACAGTGGATCTTGCCATTCTGCAGCTAAAACCCTCCAGTGACTCCCCCATTTCCCTTAAGGCAAAACCCAATATCCATGAAAAATCTGGCCTCCCTCACTTCCCTGACTCCCCCCACTCCTCTCTGAGGACTAGCAGTAGGGTCTCCTGCCTGGGCTTTTGTACCACACTCACTATTTCCTTATCCTAGAACCCTCTTCTTATTCCCTTCCTGTGTTCCTGTCTTTGCCCAAAGGTGACTCTCCCGATGAGATCTACCTCACTCACCCTATTTACAACTGGAACTTTTCTCGCCCTGCACCTCCCATCCCCCTTAGTCTATTTTATTTCCTGCACAGCACTTACAATGCTCTAACATATTATACACATACTATGAAGTTTAGGGCTGACCTCACTTTACTAAAAGGTAAATTCTATAGAGATGTTTACCTCTTCTGTTCTCTGCTGTATCCTCAGTGCCAAAGAGTGTCCGATACATAGGACGCATTCAGTATTATTAAAAAATGGATCAATCAATCAATTGTAACTACCCTGGCCTTTGTACATAAAAGCTGCACACATAAGGAGCTAATAGAAATTAGAAAAAATTAGAGTTTAGTTTCTCAATGGGATGGAAGAGGAAGGGATCACAAGAGAAGTCATGCTAGAAATGCTCCTTCAGAAATTATCATAAAAGATTTTCACAGGCATCCAATAAATACTCTACCTACAAGGAAAAAAAAAACTTTAAGAAGAAATGATCCTTATCTTGAAAGCAGTTTTAAGGTTTCTGGAACAAGGATGAATGTCTATGCATGCTACACAGAAATTTACCAGCAAAGGAAGACTCTTGTCCAGATTTCATCTGCCAAAGCTTCAGGCAGTCTATCCTTGCAGAAAACACCCCTTCTAATGGCATATATACCTGTATATATGTTTCTGTCACCCTTTTAGCTCTATATTAACTAGCTCAAAGTCACTTACCAAATAATTTTAATACCGAATTCATACCTGTAAAAGCCTACATATCTATGAAAGATTTCCTCATTTATTTTCTTAATCAATTTTAATGTTTTATGATTTTTATAAGAGATCCAGGACAGAACACCAAATTATAATCTCATGCTTATAGAAAATAAAAAAAAATTCAATTAATAGCAATTACTTGAAAACCTTGTTTAAAACAAATTAGGTGAGAGCTAGAAGTAAATATCCTCAGCAACATGCCTAGATTGGTCCTAAACTATGATGAATTTTCACTATACATTGTTCTCTATTTCCTCACACTCAGGGTATTTTGGGCTTTTGGTATATAAAAATGGTATAAGAATCTTGACTGCACAATGAATCATGAAAGCAAAAACTGTTTTTAAATCCCCTTGGAAATATAAAACTTAAATCACTGTTAATTCCACATTTAGTTTAGTTATATGTCATTTAAATCTATGATGCCATCGATCGTGTGATGCATAATTATTCTATGTCACTAAGAAAGAATAAAACACTGCCAATTATAATTGTACAATATCTTTGACTATTAGCTATATCCCAATTTCAGAGATCTTGAAGTGGGGGAAATGTCTATCTGAATCAGTGAGTCATTCACTAGTATTTAGGGTAGTTATAATCAAGGTGGCCAAATATTTTTTTCTACCAGGGGAAACAGTGAGAGCAAATTAATTTCTTGAGTAAAGCTACTACTTGGTAAGAATGCTCTTGTGACACCACAGATTATCAAACACTACACCAGACTCAAGACTAATTGCTGAATAATCTTAGAATGGAATAATTCTGACTTGCATGAGCTATGTAATTAATCATGATCCACAAGGACAAGATCTACAGGAAATCAGTCTGGATATAAAAGAAATTACATTTTAGCTACAGTCTTTTCAAAGGAAATACCATGCTTCCAACAAAGTATTATCTTAGGATAATATTGGCTCTTCTTAAATTCATGAAGTAATCGATTTTCTCAAATTGATTTTATTAGAATTCTGAATTTTCACAAAATGGCTTTGTCTAATGAAAATATTCACCAACATGATCTTTTATATCCAATTTTTCTTCATGCTGTGCTCTAATGGGAAAGTAGAAAATGTCATTCTAAAAATTGTTTTGACAAATAGCAGGTAAATCGCCTAACATAAGCAAGATAATGCTTAAAATGGGAGAAGATCAGGCAGCCAAATAGCCAAGAAAGAAAAATGGAAAGTACTAGTATGAAGAGTGAAAGCATTTATAGAATTTCAAGAATGCGTGACTAGATCTTTCAAAATGGGAATTATAAACAATAAGAAATGTCATGCAGCAATTTTATTTTATGTAGAACCATGTAAGTAAATGTACCATTTGATTTAATAATGAAGATATGAAAAAGATAAGTTGTTAACAAAATATAGTCGCTGTAGCTCCTTTCAGTCATGGTGTATACATTTTAAAAGGAGAAAGTCAATAGATGTAAGATTAAAAAACATTATTCATCTCGTTCTCACAGCAGGGTGACTAAGCCTGCTGTCACCAAACATGTTACCTCCCTGTTCCCTGATGGAGTCCCTTTAATAGGATGAGATGAATGCAAGTGTTTAACTATTTTAACATATCAACAACAGAAAATAAAAGCAGCTATTGAAACAAATGATCTGGCTTCCCACTAATTGAATATGTGTATGTCTTTAGACAGGCGCTGATGCCTAAAATTTTTATAGGGCCATAGGAATCGAGGTTTACCAATTAAACGGCAAATTAGGTTCCATACCATGTAGGTCTCTCGACCCTTACCTGATCCCTCACAGACGGAAGTGCTTAACATTGGTCAGGGAGTCCACGCATGTTGATTTTAAATGTACGCTGAATCTAAACCATGATTTCAAAAGTTCACTGCTTCCTGACTAATGTTGGTTCAAATTGCAGGAGACCACTTAAATTATGACTAGGTTGGACTGTCTTGGACATGTCTAGAGTAATGTGAGAGGTCTCTAGAATCCAGAAAACCTGTCTGGAAGGCAAGACACCTTACTGTAATGTCTACAGCCTTTTTGTTCTCTAAAGCACCCACAAACCAATGAAGTATCACTTGGAAACAGTCAGAGCATCAGTTCTACAAATAAGCTACTTACAAATTTCCAAACTTTGGGCCCTGACCTATCCTTAAGTCAAAATGGACAATGAAACTCCCTCTAGTCCCCATTCTTTAATTTACTTCTCTTTTTCTCCAGTCTGTTCTTTATTTATTGGCTCCCTTTGCCTGAGTTTCCCAACTTTTTCTACCCAACCTCTACTAACAGAGGATGACTTAATAAACTTTTGCCAAGTAAGGACCGAACAAATTATTTCTTCAGTAACATGTAGATTTCAAAAGAGGATGGTCTAGATGATTAATAATGTATCACTAACACTGGGATTTCTGGAGATGGCTTTTAGGTAACAAAGAATAAAACTTAGCCTCATTTATATAAAGTTGAACCATATCTCATATTTCACATGCCGCAACTATGTTTCCTTCCAGATTTCGTGACCTATTATTAAGAATTTCCCATGGAAATTTTCCAGATTAAATACAGAAAAAAGTATTCGCATGTTCAGTACAAAAGGAGTTTGATATTAGGGAACAATTCCCAACTCCAACGAGTAGTTCTACAGAATTTTAGTTTATTTTTTTTTAAGATTTTATTTATTTATTTGACAGAGAGAGAGATAGGGAGAGCAGGAACACAAGCAGGTGGAGTGGGAGAGGGAGAAGCAGGCTTCCTGCCGAGCAGGAAGCCTGATGTGGGACTCGATCCCAGGACCCTGGGATCATGACCTGAGCCGAAGGCAGACGCTTAACGACTGAGCCACCCAGGCGCCCAGTTCTACAGAATTTTAACATCATTATAAATGTTTTCATTCTGTCTAATAAGCACGAGGTAATGAGATGAATCAAGCCTGATGTAATTTCTTCTTTCCTATCCTATTCTTTAAAATAGGGATTGTAGCCTGGGGGCATCTAAGAATGTGTGGCCAAAGGCAAAAAAAAAAAAAAAAAAAAAAGGAGTTTTTTTGGTTTATAATGCTTTAAACTCACAACATTGATTATATGTTTTTGGTCAAAATTTTCCCTTTAAGTAGCCCCAATTTGTGGTCACAATTCTGGATTTTCAGTCTTCACACCAAAAAAAGAAAGAAAGAGAGAGAGAGAGAGAGAAAGGAAGGAAGGAAGGAAGGAGGTTGGGGAAGGGGAGTGACACCCTTCTGTTGTACAACAGAATCTCTTTTTGAATATCAAAACTGGCCAAGTCAACAAACTCTCCACTGCTGAAGTTTACTCTGGGGTATGAGTCAACCACCAAGTTTTCTCCACTGCAACAACTTTGCCACAAATTGAACCTCAACCTATTTAATACAGTGGTTCCCAGTCCTAGGTACACATTCTTATCACCCGGTAAGGTATAAAACTGTACCGATGTGCGGAGCTATCCCTGAGGATAGGGTGAAGCCTCGGCATTAGGAGACTGGAGAGCTCCCCAGTGATTTGTAAGCGCAGGTACTCCGCGTTCATCAAAGGACTGAAGGCAGAGCTTTCCTGGCACCTGTTTGAGCCGGCCGACCGTGCTTAATTGATTAAGCCCCAGCCTCGGGGTGTTGAATCTTCCTAGCATTAGCATCCCCGTGTTAATGCAGTGAAATGGGAACAACAGCGGAAACAGTCTTCTATGGTAGCTCTCTGACCCACTAATCAACCCCCACCCCAGCTTGACTCATGCTGCAGTAGAGGAAGACACAAACTGCCCCAGCCAATAAACGACCGTTATCACTGGATCGCCTTTCTTTTGACTACGGTAAAAAGGCAGAAACCGCCTTTCAGAAATGCAGACAGCGCAGGAACAAGGCTGCCATCTGGCGGCCTTCCTGGCCATCTTACACTTCTTTCTCCAAAAAGAAACACGAATGACAATGGTACCCTCCACTTCATTTACACACTAGACACACAGGCTTAAATATTCCCCCTCTGCGGTGCTGGGAGGGAGGGCTTTGTGGTGACAGGCAGGATCTGAAGGGAGGGGAGAGCTAGCACTCTCTGTAGACAGAGTGGAACACACACTCACCTTCAAACATTTTTCATCCACCTGTCTGCCTTCAAAGTTCGTTTTTTTAAGGACTTTCAGGAGACAGGTTAGCTCAAATGGGATTAAGAGTTTTGTTACCTGGAAGGATTTAATACAGCAGTTCTCAAGTTCAATGTGCATTAGAATCACCTGGTGGGCTTGTGAAAATCCAGATTGCTGGGCCCCACTCTCTGAGTTTCCAACTCAGCAGATCTGGCTTTGGACCTAAGAATTTGCATTCCTAACAAATTCCCAGGTGATGTTGCTGGTCCAATGACTGCAACTTTGAGGACCAATGGACAAACTAAAAAATTAGTTAACTGTTAACAGTTCGTAATCTAATAAATCCAGCTGAGACAAGACTGGGTGAAGTATACATAGACTGGGGCAGCGGCCTGGGTCGAAAGATGACATCACTTTGAGATTGTTTGTAGATACCAGTGGCCTAGCATCAAGGAACCAAAAATACCAGCAAAGAAGTGGTCTAGATGAAGATTGGACCAAAAAAGGCTTCTTCACTGTTTACCGATGTCCTCTCTAGGGGCCTCTGAAAATGCATGGTCTCTTACCCAAATATCAAATCATCCCAATCCATTTAGTTTAGCAGGAAGCAGACCTGATTCCCAAGCCAAAATGACAAGCTATGATAGATTTCAAACTGAGGGTTTTATAGAGACATAGCAACTAAAGATATATTGGTTTGCATTCCAATAGTGCCATCTAGTGGAATCTTGTTTTACACCACAGCCTAAAATAGTATTGGTTTACTTTTTGAGAGGAAGAGGGCCTCACCATTTGCTGTGATACAACCCAGGAGGGCAAGTAAACAAAAAGTAAATTGTGGCTATGTGAAAGACATTTTTACAATCATGCATAATGTGCTCTACGAAAACAGAGCAAAGCCATTAGCTGAGAAACCTGCATTCACAGAGAAATGTGTACAAATAGCTTTTCCAGAACGCACTGGTAAGAACAGGTAGTGAAAACGGGGAAATTATATCAAACATTATGTTCATGTGTTGTCTTTATATGCTAATGCCTGAAACTTCCTCATAATAACTGATAAATAATTGTGAAAATAAGAGAAAGAAGCTCAAGTTCTGTATAACTTGTAAAATTTATATGATTATATACATGTATATGTATATATAATTCATGTAATGATTCACATTACCACATACCTTCTTAAACAGTTGGAAAAACTGAATTCTCAATTCTCTATTATGGACCCCAGGAACAGATAGAGTAAGAAGGAAAAGAGAGATGCTAAATCACTGCTGCTAGCCCCGAGAAGAGACAAGGAAAAAAAAATTTAATTCAAGATGTTAAAAGTCTACTTCACTGGCGGAGAACTCCATTCTAGGTGAGCTGATAGTTTAAGGGTAACTATTCGCTGAACATTCAGTTAAACATTAACAAGATGCAATTTTATTTTTTCTAATCATTGCTCCAAATATGATTGGTTGACTGCTGCTTTCCTGACTCTGAATATCTCAGGCAGATTCTGTCAATGTTTGATCATCTGCATGATTCAAAAAATATATATAAAATTTTACCCCATCTAAGCTAGTGAGATGTGATGCACAGGGGTCTAGCCTGACCCCTCTCCTCTGACTCCAATGTTATGAAGCCAAACTGGGAACTTGTGAGATAATGCAAATTCTCAGGCCCAGGTTAATAGGAAAAAACTCCTCTCAACATGTGTCATATGCAATTAAATGCAGGGGCTCCCATTCTGTGATAAAACAATAACATACAGTTGCCTTGATACTACACTGCATGGTCCCAAATGCTTCCTCGGGTATTTTTATAAATATTGTTAATAAAATTTTACCTAGCCCATATTTCCTCACTCTAGTGAGATTTCAATATGTCCAAGATTTTTAAAATTACATTTAAGAAAGTATATGTAACTCTATAGAGAACCCCCAAATATATTGTATTTCAGTACCTTCAACTAAGGTTTTATTAAATTGTGTTTCTATTTCATATATCAAGAATCCCTGTTCTAATAAATCTTCATTGAATTTTATATGTGCTCAGCGCTCTGCTTTGAAAGAAAGGTAAGTATCTTAGGTTGGGTTCCCAAGAGGCAGACTCTGAGATGAAAATTCATGAGCAAGTGATTTATTAAGAAGGAGCTCCCAAGAGAAATCAGTAAGGGAGAAGGGTAAGCAGAACAGCAAGAAGCCATGCAAGGATGTGTTTCAGACTAGGTCCCATGGAGGGTACCCTCAATCCTGCAGGAAACTCTGACAACTATCCAAACAAAGCAAAGGAGCTGCTGGGCTTACATATTCCCAAGCACATGACTCATAAGATGAGGAGCCTGAGGTTGGCCTGGCAAAGAGAGGCAGGTGCTGGCCACTGGAATTAAATCCATGCCAAGGCTGTGGGAGGGGCCAACAGATAGGTGAAAGAAATACAAGAGGATCTGGATGGAACACCAACAAACAGTCTATCTTTTAATCAGCATAAAACATGTTTGCTTTCCATTGGCATATTACAGTCTACATGGATAACATAATAATAATAATAACAACTGATGATCATAATAACAACTGGAGACCAATATTAGACCAAATATAGCCAAATACAAAGTTAAGGTGCAGCTGACATACATTACAGCAAACCAAAAGCGGTGGTTCCCAAACCTTGACTGCACACTGAAATCACCTGGGAGTCTAAAATATCCTGAGGGCTGGCTCCCACCCATAGGCATTCTGGTTTATTTGGTATGGGGTGTAACCCAGGCATCGGGATTTTTAAAAAAGCACTCCCACCTCCAGGTGATTCTAATCTTCAGGAAAGTTTGGGAACCATGGCAAGGGATAGCAGGGTGAATTGTTTTCTGATTGGGGAAGAGATATCAGGAAAAGTGGTGAGGCTTGAACTGGGTCCTGAAAGATGGTTAAAATTGGGGAAACAAGAAATAAAAGTGGGCTGACATTACTGGAAAGAGATGTAAATTAAATTAAATTTGAATTTAATTAAAAGGTAAAAAATTAGGATGACTAATAAAGGAAAATAAGGAAACCAACTTGAAAATTTCTTGCCGAGACTGGGAAAAACAAGGTTTTATAGATGAAGTGAATCCCTATTACAGTCAGCCCAGAAGTCAAGTAAAATATTTTGAACTTGACCTAGTGGGTAACTACTGTAGATTTTTAAATAAAGGATGAAATGATAAAAGCGGTGTTTAAAGAAAACCATTCCAGCAACAATACAAAAGATGGATTCCAATTGCAAGACTTGAGTCACTGAGGTCTGCTGAGAAGCCATTTCAGTAATCCTGGTATTTAACAGGGTCTTCACTAGGTCAAGAGCTATCAAAATTGAAAGGAAGGCACAAATAAGGAAGTGTATTTTAAAGAAAAGAGAGGTCTTGGATCTTGGATATAGAAGCCAAGAAGAAGGAATTAAAGATAAATCCAAATTTAATAGGCAATGGGAAATACAAACTGATGTGTTTTTTCCACGTGTACATTAACCCCCATCCCACGTGAAAATGGTCTGGGGGCATGAGGCAGATTTTGTTCTGTTTAAGATGTCAAAGTAGTTTAAGAGGAAAAAAAGACACCAAATTCTTTCCTTTAAATGAATAATTAATAATAATAATAATAATAATAATGTTGCACTGTGAATATGACACCAAAAATTCTTGAAGAAAATTGTTAAGAAAGTTTTTTCTGCCCTCCCTCCGTGTATACTCTCCCTGGAAAGGAAGAAGGAAGTTAGGTGGGAATAAGAGGGCTTAGACACTCAGCATACAGACTTGGGACACTGTCCATCCCCATTTCTCTGCCTCCACATTCCTAAGTTCCGTGGGTCAAAGAGAGTCAGAAAGATGTACAACCCTCCTTTATTCTTAGGGGGACCCAAGGATAGAGTGGAAGGGTATCCTCCTTTTTTGCTCCCCAAGATGCATCAAGGCTTGTGATATCTCAGGCACACAGGTCTTGATGATGCTCCTTTATCTTGACAACCCTGCAGAGGGGTCCTCAAGAAATTAAAGTTATTTGAGAGTTGGTGGCCCAAAGGGGTATCAGACATGGTGATAAAAAAATATGGCAGCAAAGTGACACTGGACCCTCAGTTCACACACCATGGTGGTACCCCAGAAAAATCTAAGCAAAAGAAAGAACTGATGGGTTGATAACCAAAGCTGATGTCAAGAGGATTAAAAATCTCAGCCAATGGCAGCTTGAGGCAGATCAAGATTGAGACAGAGACCCCTCCCACGAATAATGCATCCTCTGGAGTGAAGGGAAAAAGAGTAGGAAATACCAAATATGTAAAAATATAATATAAATATGTAGATAAGTATATAACATAAATATTAAATATGCATGACCGGGAGATCACTGAATTTGATGGAGTTTAACAATTAAGAAATCCTTAAAGCAACTGAGTTTTCCTAGAAGTGATTGGGTTGCTTTGTTACTATGAGAGGGAATAATACATGAGGTGAAAATATAATTACATTTTCATTATAGGAAAATAAAGAATGTTATATTTTACACATCTGAATTTTCATTCTTTGAAAATCATACTGACTTCATAAGGTTTTGAGCTAATATGACAGGAAGAATGGTGGCGCCAAGATGATGAGTCTTGCTTGGGGGCATGTCAATTTTAAGTAACAAGATAGGCAGTAGAAAATATGCTGTTGGTTGCTAGAATGCAAAACCAGAACCAGACTAGAAGATAAAGACAAAGTTATAGATTCATTCAGCAGTTATTAGAATGGAGGTGATAATTCCAGCCAGGGTGAATTTGCAAAGAAAAGCAAACAGGCAAAAGCTCTGAACCTCTAAATCGCTCCTTTAGGACATAAAGTGAGCTTTATATTTTAAATACTGGTGGAATTATTCAAGTATATAAAAGGACATGACATAAAATGTACACATTTTTTCCTGTGTCTTTTTCACTGATTAAACTGAATAAATCATATAGGAATTTAGTAGGGTTGTATTTTTCAACTATTTATTTTATATATTTATATCAAATGTTGTAGGTACATGGAGTAGGAAAGAAATCTCAAAAATGAAAATGCAGATTGCCAAAATACATGACAAAAGTTGAGAGATAAGGTTTAGAAAATTTCCCACAATAAAGAGCAAAAACAAAACAAAACAAAATCCAAAAGGCAGAAAATAAGAGAGAAATGATAGGAGATATAAACAAGTCCCAGGAGGTCCAACATCCAAATAACAGGAGTCAGAAAGAGAGAAATAAGAGAGAAGAAAAAAAGAGGAGAGGAGAGGAGGGGAGGGGAGTGGAAGGGAGAAAAGAAGATAGAGGAATAAAAATGATTTAAGAACGAATACAATTTCCCAGAGTAGTTTCTTCAGTGAATCATCTTACATGTTTGTGGTATGATAATCTCTGTTTACTGATTTTTATTTCACAGAATCAACCCACTGACATGTCACAGAAGATATCATTTTAATTCTAGAATAGAGCATAAATCCTATGAACCTTGACAATGTTTATATTGTAATTTAATACTGACAGTTTGAGATGTGGAGACAAAGGAAGAGACCCAATATAAGTGTTGGAACCCAGCTGTCTTCACATTAAATAGCACAGAGGAAAGAGAAATTGTTTCAAGTTAATAGACTACAAAACAAAGTTTTGAGAATATTATTAAAAGTCCTAATAGTCACTAACAGAAACCCTAGAAATAAGATTATATCTGACTAAATATGGAAGGCAGAGAAGATGGAGAGGGTAATACTGTGTGGCTAAGCAAAATTCCTGTGACAGGCAGCCTCCAAGATGGTCCCCAATGATCCCTGCCTCTTGGTATTGTAATCTTCTGTGTAATTCCATCCCCTTGAGTATAGACTGGATTTAATAACTCACTTTAAACAAAGAGAATATAATAAAAGTAATAAAAGGTCACTTCCTAGATTACGTTATGAAGAGACTTTGGCTCCATCTAGCGCACTCAAGCTATCTCTTGCTTGCTCTGAAGGAAGACAGCTGTCATGTTGTGGTTCTCCCGTGACATGGAACTGAGGGAGGCATCCAGCCTTTGAGGAACTGAATCCTACCAAACAACCATGCAAGTAATCTTGGAAGCAGATCCTCCTTTGGTTAAGAGTTCAGATGAGAATGCAGCTTGAGCTGACACCTCGATTTCACTCTTACAAAAAATTCTGAGATGAAGGACATAGCTAAGTCATACCTGGATTCTTGACTCCTTGACTATGAAATATACTAAAAATGGGGTTATTGAATTAGAAGAAAAACCAAAGAAGCTGTCCAAGAATGAGAAAAAATATGTGCAAAAATAGGAAAATTATTAAAGCAAAGATAACAGACAAGAAGTCCAACTTAAAAAAACAGTTATTTTCAAGGACAAATGAGAACAAATGGAGTCAAAGCAATAATCAATGAAGGCAAGAACATTTTCCTGAACAATAAAGATCTGAGCCTGTAATTCAAAAAAGCTTGGGATGTTGTATACAACATTGATGAATAGAGACCCATGCTTAGAATGGGAAAAATCATTTCAGAGATGAAGGGGTTTTGGAAAGCCTATAAATATTCAGGAAGAATACATGGAATCAAATTTTTAAAAATGAATAAAACTCATTCTCTCAGACACTGGCCACTAGAAGAGTGAAGCAATATCTATAGAGTTTTGAAGAAAAAGTGACTATGTTGTAAGACTGTTTGTGCACATAAGCTCCTGGAAGGCACCCTAAGACATAAAGCGGCTATGAAAACAACCCATTAACTCCTCACTTAAAAAAAATATGTAGAGAAAAATTTTACCCAACTGAATAATCAATAAAAATATTTATTTGGTAATAAAAAAACTGGGATACAAACAGTTTGTGGAAAAGATTTTTATCAGTTAAATAAGTGGGATGAAATGTAAATAATAATATGTTAATATTCAACTGATACTAAAAGTAAATGTGTGTGAATTCTTCATTGTTCATGCATAGCAAGAGTTTCAAAAGTAATTTCATTTTTACTGAATTTGATGAAGACACTATTCTAGAAGGTCTTTGAAAAGGGGAAAGAGAACCAGTAGAAGAATTTATCAGTTAAATTTTACTGTATAACAAACCACTCTAAAGCTCACTGAGGTAAAACAACATTTAGCTCATGATTCTGTGGGTAAGCAATTTAAATTATGTTCAGCCAGCCAGTTGTTCTCTTCTCAGCTGGCATCACTAATCCATCTGTGATCAGCTGTCAGGTGGCCTGGGAACTAACTAGTTATAGGATGGTTTCTGCTGGGACAGCCCATGTTTGCTCCATATTGTCACACATGTTCCAGGATGATAGCCTATGCTTTCTCACATGGAAATAGTAGGAAGTTTTTAAGAAAGCAATGGGAAACATGCAAGGCCTCCTCAGGTCCAAGCCTAGAACATGATCACACTTTGTATTTTGTTGGTCAAAGCAAATTATAAGGCCAGCCCAGACTTGAGGGATAGAAAAATTGACTCTAACTTCTGATGGGAAATTCTGCAAAATTACATTGCAAAGGGCCATGGAGACAAAAGGGAAAATAATTGTGGCCAATTCTGCAAACAATCTAGCACACCCTGATATCTGGCCACGATTATTCACATCCTTCCAACAGGCAAAATACACTCATTTCCCCCGCCCCCCATACAACCCAAAGTGTAATCTAATCACTGCATTATGCTCAAAGCTCAGAATTTTAAGATCTACAACTGGTCTAGATGCAGTTCTTCTTGACCTAGAGACCTGTGATCTAAAAAGACAAGTTATCTATCCCCTAAACAACCACCTACAATAATGAAACAGAGCAGGATAACCACAACAGACACTCCCATTAAAAAAAAAAAGAGAGAGAGAGAAGGATCAAAGATACATAACAGTTATAGTCCATAGAAATTCTGAAATCCAGCCCAGCAACAGTTTCTAGGATCCCCTACTCAGAGGTAGGAAATGTTCCTTGATTAAGTCTCAGTTCTGATCCCTGGAAGTAGCTTCCAAATAAATTGTTCTTTATGACCCTTGGCCCCACCCTGTGGATGTCCTTTCTTTTTTTAATCCTGCCACATCACCTTGAATAAAAGCCTGCTTGATGACACTGTGGCCCTGTTGCCTTTTTTTTTTAATTTTTTCCTGTCACCTCTTTTATCACAACAGCTGACTCCCTGAAAATCCTCAGAAGAACTACAATGTGAACATATGAAGTCCAAGGGAACCATCAAAATTCACTCTAAATTGCTGACCCACAGAATCTGAGTTAAATAAATGTTGTTTCAAGCCACTTAATTTTCAGGTGGTTTGTTACACCAAAATAATTCATAAAGTTTTTAAAAACAGCATTCGTACTGCAGAAGACAAAGCCAAAAAAAAAAAATCACAGTCTTTATAAAGAGAGACGATAAAGCCAAAAGGAACATAAAAATGAGATGACAACATCAGCATATTGTTCACACAAAAAAAAAAAAAAAAAAAAAGACAGTTACTCCTTCAGGTAAAAAGAAAATGCTCTCATTAAGTTCAAAACAAATTTCAACTACATGTGGCTAACAAGAAACATCTAAAATGACATGACAGAGAACTGTCCAAAATAAAATAGTGAAAAAATTATTAGGCAAATAGAAGCAAAAATAAATAAGTGGTTGCATTATTATTATGTAATTAAAGACCCAAAGCTTCAATGGTCTATTTTTTAGAAAAGATAAATCAATAAGAAATACATATCTGTTGTGAATCATTATTACTGAGTATCATCAAAATATATAAATATTATAAATACAAAAAAATAAAATAGGTATTTACAAATTATTGAACTTGAATCTTATTAATAAGATTGAATGATTTAGGATACAATATCCTATGTAAGAAAGCATATAAAGAATACATTATTCTCAAGCATTCCTAAGACATGTCTAAAATTTGATCAGAAGATAATAAAATAGTTCGAAAAATCCCCAAAATAAAAAATTTCAATGGTTCATTTTCTGACCCTATGGCTGGGGCCCTTAATCAGAAGTCTATGTATAGGCTTCAGAAAATCCATGCAACTCCTGACATTGGATTTTGTGTTTATAAGCATTTTTCTCAGTATTGAGTACATAGTATTCATCAATTTTCCAAAGGGCTCCAATCTCTCATAAAAATTAAATTGGGAACCAATAAATACAATTTTAGGTGAAATACTAAAACCCAGTCACATAAAACTTTTTTTAAAAAAAAAGAATATTTTAAACAATACTGTTAAATTGAATATAATACACAGTTCAAACTACTGTTCCCATTTAGTGAACAGGTAGGTGTGTGTAATCAAAATTGCTTTGGGTCCGGCAGTGGACATGAAGTTTCATATCTGTTAATCAATGATCCATAAATAAAAGCATTTTTGTCACTATATCGAATCCAGCTACATATTGCAATATGTAAGCTGGTTTACTGTTGTGTGTAACTTTCATCAATTAGAACTTTTCCCTTGCAAGTAAAACTTAAGTCAAAATGGCCTAAGCAAAAAAGAATTTAATGATAATGAAATTATAATTTCTAGGAATAGGTTTATCTTGATGCAGAAGCTCAAACTGTGTCATCCAGAACCTGGCATATTTCCAACTCTATTTCCTGGTCTGTTTGCAGATAGGCTCCTCCATTATATAAGCAAGAGAGCTTGAGCAACTCCAAAAACTTATACAATCTCATATTACATTTGGGTGGCAAATTGCATCTCCCCCTATCCCAAAAGTCTCTGGAACCAGTGCAACCACTATAAAAAATGGTATGGAGGCTCCACAAAAATTAAAAATTGAACTACCATATGATCAAGCAATTCCACTTCTTGGTATTCATCTGAAGAATACAAAAACATTAACTCAAAAAGATATATGCATGTCTCACTGCAGCATTATTTACAACAGCCAAGACATGGAAATGACCTAAGTGTCCACCAAAATATGAATGGATAAAGAATTTGTGGGGCACTTGTGTGTGTGTGTGTGTGTGATGATATTCAGCCACAAAAAAATAATGAAATCTTGCCATCTGTGACAACATGAATGGATCCTGAAGGCATTATGCTAAGTGAAATAAGTTAGTGAGTCTGACAGAGAAAGACAAATATCAAATGACCTCACTTATATGTAAAATCTTAAAAAGAAAACACACACACACACACACACACACACACACACATGAACTCATAAATACAGAGAACAGATTGGTGGTTACCAGAGGCAGGGGGTGGCGGTTAGTGAAATGGGTGAAGGGAGTCAAAAGGTACAAATTTCCAGTTACAAAATAAATAAGTCATGAGGATGTAATGTACAGCCTGATCTGTAGTTAATAATATTGCATCGTGTATGTGAAAGCTGCTAAGAGAGTAGATCTTAAAAGTTCTCCTCACAGGAAAAAAAAGTATGTAACTGTGTATGATGACAGATGTTAGCTAACTGTGATGATCATTTCACAATACAAAGACTGAATCACTGCATCGTATACTTGAGACTAATATAATATTATATGTCAATTATGCCCTAATAAAAATATTTTTAAAATAAAAATTATGGATACATATACTGTCTGGCCCAGCAGTTTCACTTCTATGAGTTTACCTGAGAGAATATTGCATAAAGATGCACATTGTTTTAGTGGCAAAAAAGCAAACTGGAAACAACATAAATATCCACCAACCACAGAATAAACAGATTGTGGTATAATCATTACATAGCTTGCAAAGTTATAAAAGAATCTACTTGCCTATCATGAATAAATCTTGAAAACACTGTTGAATGAAGGAAAAAAACCTGTATTTGCATTATCTCATTGTTCATACAATGAAAATAAAATCAAATAAATGTCTAAATTTTAGCTGTTTAACTAAACCTTGAACTCTTTTGATGTTTATCATCATTTCACACATTTCAGTAAAATCAAATCAGACCAATTCATTATTCATATTCCTGGAAGATAGTGGGATAATTGAATTCTTCACTTACAAAAATATTATCTTATTTATAACTGAAATCCCAATGCATAGAAATTCAGTAGAGATAATTAATGGGAGTTAAAGGAGTCTTTTAAAAAGAAGTTCAATGAAGTGGAAATGTCACATAAAAGAAAAGCACAATATGAAAGTTAAAAAAAAAAGACTAGCACAATGAGAGAAGACATGGGACCAAAAAGTGTTCAAAGAATGTCTAAGAGCTTAACCTTCCTGACCTCAGCATAGCTGAAGAAAATAAAACTTATTTAACATTTCTTGGGCTTCAGAATGTATTGTACATTGAAGGAACACAAGATAAATTATTTAGACTGTTTCAACTGAGATTGGCAAAATCCCAACCTGTCATAAACAGGGTTTAAAAAGCTTGATACTGCATAAATAATTCATAGTTTCTAAACCAGAAAATTTTTAAATCTGAAACCCTGCACTGAATAGAAGACTCTATATCAACCACAGGGCACTCATCTCCCTTCAGGAGTTGACTGAGATATTTTATAAAAAGGTCACCATCATAAATAACAGCACAATATTTCATCTTTCATTTCCTATTTTCAAAATGTAAACCAAACACAGGATATATAGGAGATATGTCATAGCAATTTCTAAGTAAACAGAGCAACAGAAACACCACCTATACATTCTTATATTTATTATGCAAACTGCATACCAAATTACCTTGTCTTTTTCTTTTTATAGGAGGTTCAGGTTAATTTTATATTTACCTAAGTTCCATATCATAAAAGATTCCCATGATACAATGTGCTTTTAAAGTTAGGCACAAATTATAAACTCCTTAGGAAGAAATCTGACTACAGAATGTTTCTAGGTTTTTACAAGAATTTATCTTTCACATTTTCTTGCCCACAACAAACGTGACCTAATTTTCTTAATAACTTGCCTTTATCAATTACACCCAAAGCATTCAATTAGGCTAATAATACAGAAGTATCTCTTTCTTCCCACATTCATGTTTCACTGGTTTACATAAAAATTCACTCAGCTGCCATGATGGAAGTAACGACTATAACTGACCAACAGGTTTGGGAACAAGCACATTTTATCTGAGGGAAGAATTAAACACATTAGGACACCTGGTGAGAGTTGACCTGCATTGGCATAGCCATGGCGTTTTATGAGGAGCAGTCAAAATGTTTTACAAGAGAAATAGAGAGCACTGCTTAAGCTGGTGAGTATATTAAGTGGAGGTCAGATAAGAGCACTTCCACGGTATAATAAGGAAAACAGCTACTATCTGTGAGTGTTCACTATGGACCTTGGCACTATTCCAAGTGCTTTACTGACCATCAGTCTGATTTAAATAAATCAGCAGGCGATGAGACAAGTGTTCCATGTGATAATGTCCTTAACACAGAAGCAGATTAACTAATTTTTTTTCAAGAGGGGTCAAGGTAGACTTTCCAGAGTTCCTTTGCATTTAAAACCTTGCATAATTCAGCCCCAAATGCCCTGACTAGTCTTATCTTCCACTGTTTTCCCACTTAAACCTACTACTCCAGCAAGAACATCTAGTCATCATCCCCGTAACAGGGTTGTGTCTACAGCAAAGGGGTTAAGAGAGCTTTGATTTTTCTCACACTGCTGGGTTGTCTCCATACTGTACCTTAATGGCAGTGGGACCATGGCTGGGTTGCCCAGCCTTTTTGAGTCAGTTTCCTTATTTTTTTAAAAAATGGGAATAATACAGTAATGAAGATAGACAATACCTACCTCATAAGTGAAATATTGCCTGTAAGGTACCTGACCAATGCTTGGAACATGCTAAGTGCTCAATAAATGTTGCCTATTATTATTGTTTTAGAATAGTACTTACACTATTTTATAATATATTAATTATTAATAATTATTAATATTAAGCATTAATTATAAAGAAGTCTGAGGGGCGCCTGGATGGCTCAGTCAGTTAAGCGTCTGCTTTTGGCTTCAGGTCATGATCTCAGGGTCCTGGGATCCAGCCCCACATCAGGCTTCCTGCTCAGCAGGGCGTCTGCTTCTCCCTCTCCCTCTGCTCCTCCCACCCTGCCCGTGTTCACACTGTCTCTCTCTCTCTCAGATAAATTTTAAAAAAAAAAGTTTGAGAACAAATGGGCACTTTCTTCTAATATTTTCTACCACTTAAAATAGAACAACTTTGAATAACCACGTAGTGCTTTTTTCCTTTATGTAATAAAAATATTACCAAATTCCAACACTAATTTATAGCACTCCTGGTTAAAGTAAAAAAGACTAAAATAAAAAATACACATTTAGGGAGCGCCTGGGTGGCTCAGTCAGTTAAGCGTCTGCCTCCGGCTCAGGTCATGATCTCAGGGTCCTGGGATGAGTCCGGCGTTGGGATCCCTGTTCAGTGGGGAGTCAGCTTCTCCCTTTCTCTCCCTCTGCCCCTCCCCACTACTCGTTCTCTCTCTAACAAAAAAATAAATAAATAAAATCTTTAAAAAAATACACATTTAGGCTTTTGAAGTCTCACATAAAGATACCAATATTTTGTTTAGTATAAAGTAAACAACACTCCAAAATAGTCAACAGTGATCAAGTATTTCTATGTGTTTAGCACTATGGTAAGTGCTTTATATGGACTATCTCATTCAATGTCCAGAAAACAATGTAAGTAAGCATGACTATTACTATCCGTTTTCTTTTCAGGTGAAGAAAATGAAGCTTAGAGCTCTTAGCAATTTGTCTAAAATCACCTACCCAGTGAATAGTGGAGTCAGGATTTGAACTCAGTCTGACGCCAGAGCCAAAGTTTTAAAGCTCTGTGTTATGCTGCCAGGATTCTTACTGATGAAGATCAAAAATTCAAGGGCTTACAAGGTCAAATCAGAGACCTTCCAGAACAAGGTTGAAGGCTGCAAGTCCTACTGACAATGTTCCTTCCAGCCCTACTCCAAGTGCTGTTTCACAGGAATAGGAGAGATGTTATGATGTATTGGGAAGACCACAGATCGCAGGGTTCTTGGGAAGTAATGTAGATCTGGGATGTTGCACAATCTTTGTGAAAGCTTTTCTTTCTGGAAGGGATCCATTTCAGGACAATGTCTGACTCTCGTGGTTTGAGGAATGCTGAGAACTATAAACTTTTTCTAATGTTCTGCTGGCAAATATCCTGTACTGTAGGGTCCATAGTTATGGTAATGGGGACAGGGATAGAAATGGTTCCTGATTAGCTAACGATGACAGAGTTTTTAATTATAATAATTATTGTGGTTTATTTACTACTATTGTTCCCACTACCTCTCTTGGGTCTTCCTTTATGCCATCTCTTCCCCACTCTCAATTCCTGACATTTCCTATCATTTAAATAAATCTATCAGATTATACCCAGTCACATCCTGGGCAGCTTTTCCTGACTATCCTAGCTCACCATGATTGCTCCTGTACATGAATTCTTATAGTGGTTATTGTCCCCATCCGTTTTCACACTGCTGGCTGGTTTTGCATGCACACTTGCCCTATCTCTACTTACACAAAAATTATAAATTCCTTGAGTATTGCACTATGTCTTATATGTCTCATCACCCTCAGTATCTTCCTTGTGAAACACATTCAACCAAAATACACTGATTTTCTACTTGAAGGAAACATAACCACAGCATAGCAGCATTGGAAATCATTTCGCGTCAGGATCTTTCTTACCCACTCTTGTGATCGGCATACCAAAGAGGAGGAACAAGATGTGATGTGATGGAACAGGCAGGGAATGGGGGCAAGCTTGTTCGTTGAAAGGATTTAGGAGTTCACTCTATGGTCCTGAGAGAAGAAATTTCAGTCACCCCATTGTTAACACAAACAATCCCAAAATGAATAAACAGAAGAAACTAAGCCCAGACTAGTCTCTAAGTTATTAATGCTGGAGACCCTCCAACACAGCGTGAATCAGAAATTCCATGGCCTACATATGAGGTAGCAAGGACAGTGCTCAGGTTACTGAAGAGCCCCTGTCCGAAAAACACAACATCAAAGAAACCAAGGCTCGAAGATGTTAGCTCATTTTTCTCTAAAAACAGAGCTGCTTAACGTCAGAGCTTAGGTGAAAATGTGGGTCTCATTTCTTGCACTGTCTCTCATTGAACAATACACAAATGATTATCAAAAAAGGTTTTATTTTCATTTTATAAGCCTTGACTCATTATGACACTAAAAAAAAAAAATCTAGGGTATAATTAGAACCAATTTAGGATTATTTAAAATAGAATCAAGCTAATAAGACTCTGCCACAAGTTCCCTTATCCCTCACCTAGGACCTTGACATTTTAATGAAAGATGCAATTTGAATAATTACTTTTTCAAAATATGTATTTGTTTTATTTTTACCTTTAACCTTAACACAAAAGACTGATGGGATATTTCCATTCTCATATAATGGCAAGTAAGGTTTTTCCCATTTTTTTAAATATCAAAATACATTTAAATTTAAGAATAATTTTCAAAATGATGAAATGTTCTGGAAAAAAGAAAATAAGAATTATCGCATGGAAAGCACAGCCACCAAGACATGGAAGTCACCAAGAGGATAAACAGAAAAGAGCAACCGATTTTCACATATAGCAAAGATACAAAGTCCTGAGGTTGATGTTAAAGCCATTTTGGTGGTAAACCTGTCTTCAAAACAAAGCTATTTAAAAGTGTATCCTTAATTAAGAAAAATGGAACTTTTCATTAAAAAATATGCACTTAGAACAATCTTGAAGGATTTCTGAGAGTTATTTAGTGAAGACTCACAAAGCCTGTCTTTGAGTCAATTTCAACACCCTCCCTGCCCCTTGCTGCAGCCCAGCAGTCAGTCCACAAGCAAGGTCTGCCTGCTCCATCGACACCAGCATCTATCTCTAGGTCTCCCTGTCTCCAACATCATTCCTCTCTTCCATGTCACTAGCATCTCTTATCCCTGGACTAATAGCATTGCTGCTTTTTCAGTTTACTTTTGCTTTTTCCCCCCTTGGTTGTGGGTAATCACATTTTCTTTTCTATATGTTTATTTTCAAAATTTTATATAATGAATATATTATTTAATAACCATAAAATATGAATGAATGCTTTTAAGATGCATATTCTATATTATTAAATGTTTATACTTATATATTTATTACATAAATGTAATATATTTTATAAAATACAGATTTAGCACTGAGCCAGACACTTTCATGCCACCCTCATTTATCCACTCCACAAAACTGCCTTATCAAGGTCATAAATGACCTCCACATTACCAAGCCCAGTGGTCAGTTCTCAGGCTTCATCTCATCTGATCCATTGGCAGCATTTAACACTCTCTCTTCCTTGAAAAATTTTATTTGATTTCCAGTATACCCAGTGCTCCTGGTTTTCCTTTTACTTTCTTGGCTGCCCCCTTCTTTACTGTCTCCTCCTCTTCTCCCTAACTTAACAATACCCCAGGACTCAATCCTTGAACTGCCTCTTCACTCCCTCTGTAATCCAATCTCATAGCTTTAATAACTGAAACCTCCTAAATGTGTATCTTCTGCCCAGACCTCTCCCCTGAAAATCCCACTCGTATGGCCAACTCCCTACCTGCCCCCCGCACTTAGATGTCTTAGGCATCCCAATAAACTTCATCCTGGAAATTCCCTTGGCCTCTTATCAATGCTGTAACCCTTATTTTCAGGACCCCACGTCACTTTCCTGGTTTGTATCTTTGTTTTGGTGAAAATTCCATGTAAATTTCTAAGAAAGGATGCATCAGAGGCAAATGATTTGAGGCCTTGCTTTCAGAAGTATCTTTATTCTATCTTCACACTTGATTGGCAGTTTGGCTGAAAATAAAATTTCAAGAAATGTCCCGTCTCTATTTATTTGTGCTCTATCTTCCAGAAATTTCTCAAAAGTTGTAATGAATTTTTTTTAAATTACTGTTCCAAATTTTTTTCCCCAAGGACTCTTTTTATTCTCCAAAGGTACTTTTGTTTCTAGTACCCTTTTCTTGTTGAGGTTATGCAGTACCTTTTATGGTACTTAATACTAATGTCAAATAACATCTGATTCTCCTCTTGTTGAAGACTCAGGTGGGATTGCACTTTCTTGTCCCTTGAAGTTAGCATGGCCATAAGTCTTGCTTTGGCCAAATAATTTGAGAGTAAGTGAGTCTTGTCATTTGTAGATGGAAATATTTAACTCCAGTGCTGAAATCCTCAGCCTCTCTTCCTTATGATAGTGATGGTGTAAGCACGTATTGATATGAAGATCAAAGCAGCTTGGAATACATAGAAAACAGCAGCCCAGGAGAGAAGTGTGGATCTGCAGCAGACAGTGTACGAACAAGCAAAAAAAAAAAAAAAAAAAACAGTTTGTATTTAGGTACCCAGATTTGGGGGTTGTTTGTTATCACAGTCTATGGTATGCTATCCTGATTGATTCAATCATTGGTACCACAAGTGGGGTACTACCATAACAAACATCAAATATATAACATAGGTTTCGTGGATAGATAGCAGGTGCTGAAGAAACTGATTATCAGAGGCAGGAAACATGGTGATTCATGCTATGTAATTACAAAATCATTGGTACCACTATGAACCAGGAGTCAGACTGTATTGTTATTGATCTCACAGTTCCGAAGGCAGAGGTAGGAAAAACAGAACTGAATTCTGTGACAGGTTTCTGTGGGTAGTGTTTGACAAGATACAAGAAATAGATGAGGAAAAAATTGTCCAGCCTTCAAGTAGGAAAGAAAAGAAAGAAAAAGAGTCCAGAAATCTGAGGACATGTTAGGAAGTAACTAATTTTCTAAACATAAGCAGTAAGAAATAAAATTGAGAAAGTCCTAAAATTAGGGAGGCTCATTAAAACTCAATCTTAAGAAAGGATTAAAGTTATGATATAGTTGCCATAACCATTATCAAAGCCTCTGCATAGTTTAAGTGTTCTTGGATCACCCAGCAAATTCTTTTAATTAGATAAAAACCATAAAGAGATGCTAAACAATACCTCTTATTGAAATCTAATAGACCCAAAATCTTAAGCTGCTAAATTTCCTCAGAGATGAATGCTCCAATCTCCTGTCCGGGAAGGATTAGCCTATCTAGAGTCATCTCACTGAGTGGAGGAAGGCAGAGAGCTGAAAGCTTTCCATTCAATATAAACACTTTCATTTAATCTCATGTTCTTCAGGATGACACCCAAAGCTCCAGAGAATAAATCTCTATTCTCCGGTTCAATACACATAATGTAGCTATTGTTGTCTCCCATCCCATAGGGATTTTTTTTCTGTCTGAGTTCATTCCTTTTTGTCCCTTCTCTGTCATTTTTGTGGAGTTATGGGAGAGGATAAAGGAAAACATAAGTGTCCAATGAACCATATTTAACCAGAAGTCTACAATAGCCCTTACCTGATCTCTTCAGTGCCCTATAAACTGTTCTCAACACCATAGCCAGAATGATCCTTAAAACATAATTCATATTTCCTTATATTAAACCCTCTTGGATATCCATTGCATTAGAATAAAATCCAATTCCCTCACCCCCACCAACCATGATCTACAAGTCCACACACGATCTGAACCTTGCAGATATTTTATCACGTCTCACACATTATCTCATTTTCTATGTGTAAGCCACTCTAGATTTGTGTATGTTCCTTGAACATGGCGAGATTCATCTCTACCTTAGGGCTGTGTTCTCTTGCTGTTTCTTCTAGGAATCCTCTGTCCCTAAGTTAGTACAGGGCCAGTTCTTTTTCATTTAGTTCTCAGCTCAAATATGACCTCTTCAGAGATGTTTACAACAGCCTGATTCCACCCCACTCCCAGTCTCTATATATCATACCCCCTGGTTTTATTTCTTTCATACAGTACTTAATAATTCAGTAACTATACAGTAATTAATAATTATCCCATCCATTATCTGTCTCCTTCCAGTCAAACCCCTTACAAAAGAATGTGAACTTAAGAGACCTTGTTCGTCTCATTCATCAATATTTACCTAGTATGGAATATTACCTGGCAAGATCAGGCACCTAGCGTATCTTTAAATTAATAAACACATGACTAAGCAAATGATTTCTATATTATGTTCTAAATTAGAATTATTTATGCACTTCATTTATCATTTAACTCTGTCAAATTGAACTTTAAAAAAAGTATGTATTTCTCCTTTCTTGCTAAGATAAAAATATAACTTGCCGAAGAGTCTTGCTGAGAACTGCAAGAAATATGGGATAAAATACTACTACTACTACTAATAGTAATGATCAGAGACCCATAAAGACAATAACTGAAGGAGCAAGATCATGGACAGAAAAAAACCACAAATCAGTAAGCCAGTGTTCTGTGAATTCATTTTTCCTTGAGGTATTTGTCAATTGCAGAACAGCAATTACAAGATTAGAGACCAGAATTCCTAGCAAAGAAAAACCCCTAATAGGCAGTAGAGAGCCCAGCAGAGCTTTTGGCAATATTATTGCAGAGAGAAAGAAGTGCAGAACACCAGAAAGAGTAAGTATGAAGAAAAATATAAACAAATATTAATTGTACTAAACAGTAATAAAGTCTTGTGAAGATTTAGGTATATGTAGGATTTAAATGACTTTAAAAAATAACAAATGGCAGGATTAGCGGGAGTAAATGTAGTTTAAATATTCTAAGTAGAGCATGTGTCTAGGAAGTAGAAAAATACAAGTTTCTATTTGACTTTATTCAGCAATGAGTGCATATTTTAAACACTAAGGTAACTACTAAGAGAAGAGAAAAAATAGTGTGTAACTAAAAGGTAAGAGTACAAAAAAAGAAAGATAAAAACAAGTGGGAAATTAGGAAATAAATAAGATTGTAGATATAAATTCAAATAAATCAGTAATTAGTAATTGGATTAATTAGTGCAATTAAGAGATTGATATCCAATTTGGTTTAAAAAAAGACTAATGCTGATTATGAGTCAGACTTTAAATATGAGAACACAGGTAGAAAGGCAAAGATGGAAAACATGCAAATAAGAACAAAGGGGATGTTATTGTAGCTATTCTAGTATGGCAAAATATTCTTAAAGACAAGAAGTATTTCTAAAGATAAAGACCACTCTTTTAAAATGATTAAATAATCAATTTACCAGGGACATATAACAATTCTGAATTTATATGCACTCAATAATGTAGATTCACATATATAAATGTGCATGAGTGGGAGACTTTAATATATCTCTCTCAATAACTGATAAAAGAAATACAAAAATCCAGTAAAGATCTGACAGACTATACATGTATGTGTACACACATGCACACACATGAATTTATATATATATAAATATATATGATACACATACACACACAGAATCCTGCCCTAAGAATGGCAGGATATATATTATTTTCAGGAACAGTACAACATCAGTGTAACATTTATCAAAATAAAACATGTGTTGATCCATAAAGCAAATATCAACACAGGTAAAGAATTGGGATTTTTCAGAGTATCGTCTATGGCCACAAAGTAATTAACTAGAATCCAACAACAAGAAAACTAGAAAATCTCCACATTTTGTAAAAATGAGGGGATAGACTTCTGCAGCCATGAATCAAAGATACCTAGTAAGACTAACAAGAAAAAAATATATGTTGGGAAGATCCAAGGAACCAATAATAGAAATGAAAAGGAGGACACCATGCCACAGATCATACAAATATTTAAAGAGATGAGATGATTTTATGAAAAAATCCATACCAATAAATTTGAAAATTTAGATGTAGACAAATTTCTACAAAAGCTTAACTCAGCAAAAAGAAAGGAGAAGTCTGAATTTTCTTGTATTTTTCAAGATATTAAATCTGTAATTTAAAACCTCCACACAAAGAAATCTCTAGACTTATATAATATATAACATCATCAGAGACAAAATTTCGAGGAAGAAACATCAATCCTGATCTTGCACAAATGCTTCCAGAAGTTAGAAAAAGAGAATGATTTCTCAAATCATTTTATGAAGTCACTATAAAGCAAAATCTAATTGGGCATCACAAGTTAGGAAAATCATAAGCTAACTTCTATCAAGCATGTATGCAAAACCCCTAAGTAAGCAAACCTAACCCAGCAATATATAAAAAGGATAACACACATCATGACTCTAGGGAGTATTCCAGAAATATGAGATCAGTTTAACATCTGAAAATCAATCAGTGTAATTTTCCACAGTAACAGAATAACAAAGAATTATAAAAACAGTTCAATAAATGCATAAAAATATTTGCTAGAAGAAAACACTCCCAGCAAACATAATTTTTTTAAAGATTTTATTTATTTATTTGACAGAGAGAGAGAGAGCACAAGCAGGGGGAGCAGCAGAGGGAGAGGGAGAAGCAGGCTCCCCGCTGAGCAGGGAGCCTGATGTGGGGCTTGATCCCAGGACCGTGGGATCATGACCTGAGCCCAAGGCAGACGCTTAACCGACTGAGCCACCCAGGCGCCCCTCAAACATAATTTCTATGGGTGAATTTTTGAAAGCTTTCTCTCTAAGATTAGGAATAAGAAAAAGGTACTCCTATCACTACTTCTGTCCAACTTTTATCCTTTCCTCCCCACCTCCAGTGTTTTATTTATTTATTGTGTTTTTGATCAAGTGTGTATGGTTTAACTTACATTACCAAAATGTGCAAATAGGAGGTGCTATAATATTTGAACATGGAGCAAAATTCTCTTCTCAAGGACATTCTGACAGTTTTTCAAATGGGTAAAATACATTGTTACTGAAAGTTATCTGTTCTATCTCTTAAGCACAATTACTCCAATCTATATAAAGATTTTTTTCATTTGATTTGGGAGACACCAAACGCTAAGTGTGACCTTGGGCAAAGACACTTCATTGCATAAACTGTTCCTGGCTCACAGAGTTGCCATTGCTTGGAACGGGGCCTAGTGAAGAGTAAGTGTTATATAAGTACTTATTAAATAAGTAAATAAAACTACTGATCCATCTGCTATAAATACGTTAAGCATGTACCTTGAAAATAAGACATTCACAATAAAAATTAAAAAGACTCCATGACCTCCTTATATATAGGCGGGTCTCTGTTACTTTATATGATAACAAATCCAATTCAATAAGATTACCTTCAAAATACTATATATACTCTTCATTCATATTTGAGTACCTTAAGCTGCTTTAGCACTCCCCTCTGAAGCTCTTATGTAAGAAGCAGGCCTTAATAAAGCTCTGAGACATTCATCTGGTCCATGCCCTCAAGCTTTGGGGACAAGGCCTTTTTCCAGATTCAACACAATTGGATGTCCTGTTGAATTAACTGTCCCTGCCAGTCATCTCTGCATGGAACCATGAGGCAGACTCACCTTATTTGTAAGGCACCACCTACCAGGCCCTTCAAAGTACTGCGGAAAATACATGATGAATAATAAAACACACAAACAGAAAAGGCCAAAACTAGCTCTCAACAATATGCATTTCTTGCTGATCTGAATAGGAAAGAAGGGAAAAAAGCGTCTTATATATAATATATATCAATACCACATTATTATAGAAATTGCATAAAAAATTGTATGTAGTAAGTTTCACCAAAATTGATGACTTACATTTTATAAATGCAAAGCAAATAGTTATTCTAAAATAGCTGAATGCCTAGATAGTATTCTGTATATTGTTTATGACTGTTTTCCCTCATATTTTGCTTATTCTACCTATGTGCTTTGGACTAAATTGTATCCATCCCTCCCCCCTCAAATTCATATATTGAAGCCTAGTGTGATGGTATATGGAGATGGGACCTTTGGGAAGTAATTAAGTTGAGATAAGACCATGAGGGTAGGACCCTCAAGATGGGTTTAGTGCCCTTATAGGAAGACACCAGAGAGTGTACTCTCTCTCTCTCTTTCCCTTTCCCTCTCTCTCTTTCCCTTTCCCTCTCTCTCTCTGTTGCTCGCTCACTTGCTCTCACTCGCTCTCTCTCTGGCATGTGAAGATAAGGTTCAAGAATCATCTAGATGCCAGGAAAAGAGTCCTCATTAGAACCTGGCCATACTGGCACTCTAATCTTGGATTTCTAGCCTCCAGAACTGTGATAAAATGACATTTTTTGTTGTTTAAGCTGCCTGGTCTATGGTATTCTATGTGGCAGCCTGAGCTGACTAAGACACTATGTACTATGTTGTGGAGGTTTAAAACACTGCCTTTTGAATCTTAGCTGTTTTGTTTCCTGGTTTATGACCAAGGACAAGTCACCTTAATTTTTTTCAGATTAAATCTGTTTATCTGTTCAACACGGAAAATGTTTGTTCTGTCTTCTGCACAGACTTTTTAGAAGAAAACGATCAGTTGTTTTCTTATACACTAATGATGCAATTGTAGAAAGAGAAATTAGAGAAATGATTCCATTTACAATAGCACTAAAAAACATAAGATACCTCAGAATAAACCTAACCAAAGAGGTTTATTCTCTAGGAAATACAGAATGCTTATGAAAGAAATTGAAGAAAACACAAAAAGATGGGAAAACATTCCATGCTCATGGACCAGAAGAATAAACACTGTTAAAAATGTCTATGCTACCCAGGGCAATCTATACCTTCAATGCCATCCCGATCAAAATTCCAATGACATTTTTCAAAGTGCTGGAACAAACAATCCTAAAATTTGTATGGAATCAGAAAAGACCCCGAATCACCAAGGAAATGTTGAAAAAGAAAAACAAAGCTAGGGGTATCACATTGCCCGATTTAAGCTATATTACAAAGCAGTGATCACCAAGACAGCATGGTACTGGCACAAAAACAGACATATAGACCAGTGGAACAGAATCGACAGCCCAGATATGGACCCTCAACTCTACAGTCAAATAATCTTCAACAAAGCAGGAAAAAATATGCAATGGAAAAAAGACAGTCTCTTCAACAAATGGTGCTGGGAAAATTGGACAGCTATATACAGAAGAATGAAACTCGACCATTCTCTAACACCATACGCAAAGATAAACTCAAAATGGATGAAAGACCTCAATGTGAGACAGGAATCCATCAAAATCCTAGAAGAGAACATAGGCTGTAACCTCTCTGACATCAACTTTCAAGATACATCTCCAAAGGCTAGTGAAACAAAAGCAAAAATGAACTTTTGGGACTTTATCAAGATAAAACAGCTTCTGTACAGCAAAGGAAACTGTCAACAAAACAAAGAGGCAACCCACAGAATGGGAGAAGATATTTGCAAATGACACTACAGATAAAGGGCTGGTATCCAAGATCTATAAAGAACTTCTCAAACTCAACACCCCCAAAAAATAAGCCAAAAAATGGGCAGAAGACATGAACAGACACTTCTCCAAAGAAGACATACAAATGGCTAACAGACACATGAAAAAATGTTCATCACCTGTAGCCATCAGGGAAATTCAAATCAAAACCACACTGAGATAGCACCTTACACCAGTTAGAATGGCAAAAATTGACAAGGCAAGAAACAACAAATGTTGGAGAGGTTGTGGAGAAAGGGGAACCCTCTTACAGCATTGGTGGAAATGCAGGTTGGTAGAGCCACTTTGGAAAACAGTGTGGAGGTGCCTCAGAAAATTAAAAATAGAGCTACCCTATGACCCAGCAATTTCACTACCAGGTATTTACCCCAAAGACACAGATGTAGTGAAAAGAAGGGCCATATGCACCCCAATGTTCATAGCAGCAATGTCCACAATAGCCAAACTGTGGAAAGAGCCAAGATGCCCTGCAACAGATGAATGGATAAAGAAGATGTGGTCCATATATACAATGGAATATTACTCAGCCATCAGAAAAGATGAATACCCAACTTTTATATCAACATGGACGGGACTGAAGGAGATTATGCTAAGTGAAATAAGTCAAGCAGAGAAAGTCAATTATCATATGGTTTCACTTGTTTGTGGAACATAAGGAATAGCATGGAGGACATTAGGAGAAGGAAGGGAAACATGAAGGGGGGTAAATCGGAGGGAGAGATGAACCATGAGAGACTATGGGCTCTGGGAAACAAACAGGGTTCTAGAGGGCAGGGGGTGAGGGGATGGGCTAGCCCAGTGATGGGTATTAAGGAGGGCACGTACTGCATGGAGCACTGGGTGTTATAAGAAAACAATGAATCGTGGATGACTATATCAAAAACTAATGATGTATGGTGACTAACATAACATAATAAAATAAAATTTAAAAAAAAGAAAAGAAAATGATATATATGAAAACTCTTGTGAAAATTGGAGAGAACATTTTCTAAAGCTATTTCTAAATAGCTGAGGGTTAGGACTTCAATATATGAAGTTCCTATCTTCTACAGATAAAGGGCTGGTATCCGAGATACTTAGATCTATATAAGTTTTAATAGGCATTTTATACATAACCCAAATAATCACAGAACACATGCATTGCAGAACCTGAGAAGGGTCACTTTCACAGACTTCCTCAAGTTGTTAGACCATTTGCCCTATATGTCAAGTGGCAGGACCATAGTTCTCCCTCCTATGTCTTTCTAGGAGAGCTAATTGGGGGGGCTCCTCACAGACTGTGAGGCTCCACTGCTCAACTCTTCCTGTTGCTGCTGTACTCTATTACTTCCAGTATACCTGTGATAACATAATATGGATGCTGATGTCATACTAAGATCACTGTTATATGCTTAATTGTGCCCTTCTGAAATTCATATATTGAAGTCCTAACCCTCAGTACCTCAAGAATGTGACTGTCGTTGAACATAGGGCCATTAAAGAGCTAATTAAGCTAAAATGAGGTCATATGGGTGGGCTTAATCCAATACGACTGGTGTCCTTATAAGAAGTGGAAATTAGGACACAGACATTGTGTGCACAAAAAGAAAAGACCACGTGAAGGCATAGGGAAAAGATGGCCATCTGTAAGCCAAGAAGAGAGGTCTTGAGAAACCAAACCTATCCACATCTTGATCTTACACTTCCAGCCTTCAGAACCACGAGAAAATTAACTTTGGTCGTTTAAACCAACCAGTCTGTGTTTTGTTTTTTGTTTTGTTTTGTTTTGTTTTGTTTTGTTTTGTTTTGTTATGGCAGCCATAGCAAACTAATATAGTGACCCTAAGTATAGTACTGCCCCAAGCTTGATCTTGAGCATCCCATCTGCCATTCTTCCTTCTCTACTTCTGCTGATATAGACCCGCACCCTCAACAATACATTGTCTCGTTCCTCTCCACCCTCTTTTAATTCCTAGTTTCTGCAGAGGGCCTCTAGAAACACAATTCCCTCTATATCACCTAGCATTTTCCATAAGATGCATAAAGGCTTTTAAAAGGCAGTCACAGGGGAGCTGGAGTCAGAGAGGTCTCAAGAGCAGCTTGAAGCTGCTTATCTTAAACTACAGCTTCTTCTTAACCTTCAGAACCTCTGTTAAGGAGAAAAAATTTTCTTTACCCTTTAAGATTCTTCTAGCTAGTCTAAGAATTAAATATGACATAAGACAGATTAACAGGAGAAAATCAAGCAAAAGTTTAATAACATGTATACCTCCTGTATACATAGAAGAGACTCAGGAAAACTGAGTAACTCTCCAAAATGACCTAAGCCATCACCCCAAATACCATCTTCAAATAAAGACAAAAGTTGCTGGGAGTGGGGAGACAATTATGGGAGGTTACTAGGAAAAGCAGAGTAAACAATGGTAAGATTGTTACACAGATTTAAATACACTCTTTCTCCATTGATAACAGTTTCTAGAGATTCAGAGTCATCCCCCACTTTCTGGTGCAGCCAGGTAGACACTTACAAGTGAAGATTTCTCTTATACATGCAATGTCTCTTACAAAAGGTTAACTTTTACTTACTTATCAAAGCTTCTCTTGTGTCTGCAGTTTTTTTAAAAATAACCAGCTTAAAATAATCAATATGCCAGGACTCCTGGAAAGCTGGTAGAGTAGGAGGATCCTGAGCTTACCTCATCCCATGGACACACTGAGATAACAGCTACATCAGTGCAACTCTGAAAACTACCCAGAAACTTGCCAAGCAGATTTTCCATAATTAATTCTAGAGAGGAGGGGCAGGGATGCGGTTGGGAGCCAAATCCCAGGTGAAACTATCACCTCAAATGGGATGGACACCACAAACACAGAAAAGTAAAAGGATCAGACCCTACACCAGGCACCCCAGGCATGGGGAACCCAAAAAGGGTTGGGTTTCCATAACATTTTGGTTTTCAAAACCAGTGAGGCTAACTTTGTGAGTTTTTTTCAATCAGTGGGGCTTAACTCTAGGTATTTTAAAAATCAGCAAGCTTAGCTCTAGGAGTTCCAGTGAGTAATAGGAAATTGAGCCCCCACATTTAAAGAGCCAGCATAACAAAAACAATGACCACATACAGCATAGAAGAAGCAGTTTGAAATGTACCTGGGATATAGGACATTTATTTACTAATCTCAGAATGTGTGCTAGAGGAGCAGGGATCTGGGAGAGATTTCTCCAAGAACAAAAGTGTTGATGGGCACCATTTCCCACTCTCCTCCAGCCCAGATATCAAGACACTTGCAGAAATCAGCAGGTACACTCTCCACCTATCTTGCTAGCTCTGCCTGCCCTGCCCCCATGTTCTCCTGTAGATCAACCCCATCCAACATGCCTCACTCTGTAGGCATCCCTTCAAAACAGCTCCTGCCCTGACAAACCTTGCAAACAATCCCAGCAGGGATCAGCACCACTCCAAAGTGACTCCTGCCTTGGGGAGAAGGGAAGATAACTACACACATCAGTGTACCCACAGCCTCAGCAGCCTCAGCAGCCAAACATTATAGCTGGCAGCACAGAGAGTGTCCCACTAATCAGTGCCACTGAAACCCTGGCAAACAGACTCGGGGCAGGGATCTGGTCTGACTGCTGGCCCTACTCTCCAATGAAAACCTCTCAGGGGGCAGCACAGGGAGAGAGCCTGCAGTTCAGTGTGACTGCAGCCCTGAAAAATGGGCTGAGGGCAGGCATATGGTCTGACTGCTAACACCATACAACTACAAGCCCCACACAGGCCCCTTAACAGCACAGGGACCAAACCCTACCTAGTATGTCCACAACAGGCAAAGTGGGCCACTGCAGCCTACTGGACTGAAGGCAGACGTGGTTCAGCCACAATGGTAAGAAACATGCAGCCCACATTAGAGACACCTCTGAAGTTCCTGGTTCCAGTGACAGGGGACACTGCATAGGGCAGCAAAGGACTTTATCACAAGGCCACTGATTTCATAGATAACTTTCTTAATACATAGAAACAAACACAGAGAGTTAGACAAAAAGAGGAGAGAGAGAGAGAGGAATATGTCCCAAATGAAAGAATAGGATAAAACTACAGCAAAAGAGCTAAAGGAAACAGGGTTAACCAATATGCCTGATAAAGAATTCAAAGTAATGGTCATAAATATACTCACTGGACTTGAGAAAAGAATGGAAAATCTCAGTGAGACCTTCAACAAAGAGACAGAAAAAAATAATAAAGAACAAATCAGAGATGAAGAAGTCAATAACTGAAAATTTAAAAATATACTAAAGGGAATCAACAGCAGATTAGAGGAAGCAGAAGGATAGATTAGTGGTCTGAAAGAATAATGGGAAGCCACCAAGCCAAATAGCAAAAAGAAAAAAAGAATAATAAAAACTGAAAATAGGTCAAGGGAATTGAGCAACATCATCTAGTGTAATAACATTCACATTATAGGGATCCCATTATGTGGATAAGGAAAAGCAAGAGAGAAGGGGGCAGAAAATTTATTTGAATAAATAACAGCTGAAAATGTCCCTAATCTGGGGAAGGAAACACACAACCAGATCCAGGAGGCACAGAGAGCACCCAGCAAAATAAACAGGAAGAAGTCAACACCAAGACACATAATCATTAAAATGACAAAAAGTAATGTTAAAGAGAATTTTAAAGGCAGCAATAGAAAACAGTTAAATACAAGGGAAATCCCATGAGGCTATGAGCTTATTTTTCAGCAAAAACTTTGCAGGCCTTTAAAAGGGAGTGGTATGATGCATTTGAAGTACTGGGGCAGGGGGGCGGGGGGCAGGAACCTGACCAAGAATACTCTACCCCACAAGATTATCATTCAGAATAGGAGAGATAAAGAGTTTCTCAGACAAAAAAATAATAATAATAATTAAAGGAATTCATTACCATTAAATCAGCCTTACAAGAAATGTTAAAGAGAATTCTTTGAGTGGAAAGGCCATAATCAGAATTAAGAAAATTATGAAAGGAAAAAGTTTCACAGGTAAATGCAAACATAGAGTAAAAGTAGATTAATCACTTAAAACACCAGTATGAATGTTAAAGCACAAAAGTAGTAAAATCATTTATATCTACAGAAATCAGTCAAGATGTTTTATATGAACTTAATGGAAACCACAAATCAAAAACCTATGATACACAAAATAATAAAGAAAAAAATTCAAGAATAACACTAATGAAAGTTATCAAAATACAAGGGAATAGAGCAAAACAAGAAGAAAGGAACAGAGAAGAACTATGAAAACAACCATAAAACAAGTAACAAAATGACAATAAGTACATACCTATCAATAATTACTTTAAATGTAACTGGACTGCAGGGGAAGCAAGATGGCAGAGGAGTAGGAGATCTAAATTTCATCTGGTCCCAGGAATTCAGCTAGACAGGTATCAAACCATTCTGAACACCTACAAACTCAATAGGAGATTGAAGAAAAGAATAGCTGCAACTCTATGAACAGAAAAGTGACCACTTTCTGGAAGGTAGTGTGGAGCAGTGAATCTGAGGTGATAATTGGGAAGATAGACCTCGGGGAGAGGGAGCCTCCATCAGCCAGCTACCTGCAAGTGATAGAGCCGAGGAGCACAAAATTGGAACTTTTAGAAGTCGGCCCCGCTGAGGGATATTGCTCCAGTGGCTAAGCAGGGGGTGGAACCTTTGCTGGGACTGTGTGGTCTCAGGACCCTCGGGGTCACAGAAAGACCGGGGGTGCCTGAATGCAGCAGAGCTCTCAGGTATCAGAGCAGGGAAGCCAGCTACAAAGACAGAGCTGAGGAGTGGGCTCTCAGCTCGGGGTTGCCATAAACAGTGATCCACGGCACAGTCGGGCCACTGATCCTCCAGCAGGGACCCAACAAGCAGCAGATCTCGGGAGACTCCACTTCCTCCACCAGGAAGAGTGGCGCGGCAGCACACTGCAGGAATTTGCTGGGTTTGGAGACTGCAAACGGGGTTGTGTGCAAGAGACAGAAATGCTAGGTCACAGGCCGGGTGAGCACAGAGAGTGGCAGGAGACCGGAGAGATGGGAGTGATTGACTGCTTTTCTCTGGGGGTTAAATAAGGACTGGGGCCCCGAGTTCTCGGCTCGTCCAGGGTGGAGATTGGGAGGCTGCCATTTTCATTCTCGTCCTCTAAAGCACTACGGAAAGCTTTCAGGGAACAAAAGCTACAGAAAGGAAACCCAAGCAGATTACCAAGCTTGGCCCCTGGCAAGCGCGGTGCACTTCTGCCTCAGGCAAAGACATCTGAGAAATCATTGCAACAGGCCCCTCCCCCAGAAGATCAGCAAGAACAGCCAGCCAAGACCAAGTTTACCGATCAATGAGAACTGCAAAGCTCCAGCACTAGGGGAATACAGCACATAGAATCCATGACTTTTTTCCCCATGATTCTTTAGTATTTCAAAGTTAATTTTTTTTAATTTTCTTTATTTTTTCTTTTTCTATTTTTTTGAATTTTTCTTTTTTCCTTTTTGAATGAACATCTTATCAATTTTTTTAAAATCTTTTTTAATTTTCATTTTTAGAGTCATATTCTATCCCTTCATTGTAGTCAACATTATTTTTTGTATATATATAAATATAAATAAGTTTTTCTCTCTTTAAAATTTTGGGATACAGTTTCTTCTAACAGATCAAAATATACCCTAAATCTCTAGTGTATGGCTTTGTTCTAGTTTGTTCTAGTGTCCAGCCGGATCACATTCTCTCCTTTTTTTTTTTTTTTTAGTTTTTCTTCTTTCTTTTTTCAACCAACTTCTTATCAATTCCTTTTATAAAATCTTTTATAATTTTCATCTTTACAGTCATATTCCATCCCTTCATTGTATTTACTCTTATTTTTGTACACATGTAAGTTTTTCTTTCTTTAAAATTTTGGGAGGCAGTTTCTTCTAACAGATCAAAATATGCCCAAAATCTAGTCTGTGGCACTGATCTATTCACCAGCCTGAACAAATTGTTTTTTTTTTTTTCCTTTTTCTTTACCTTTCTTTTCCCCATGGTTTCAGGTTTCTTCTGATTTATTTAGTTTATATTTTTCTGAAGTCATTGTTACCCTGTTAGCATTTTGTTCTCTCATTCATCTATTATCCTCTGGACAAAATGACAAGACAGAAAAACTCACCTCAAAAAATAGAACAAGAGGTATTACCGACTGCCAGGGACCTAATCAATATGGACATTAGTAAGATGTCGGAACTAGAGTTAAGAATGACGATTATAAAGACACTAGCTGGGCTTAAAAAAAGCATGGAAGATACTAGAGAATCCCTTTCTAGAGAAATAAAAACTAAAATCTAACCAAGTCAAAATCAAAAAGGCTATTAATGAGGTGCAATTAAAAATGGAGGCTCTAACTGCTAGGATAAATGAGGCAGAAGAGAGAATTAGTGATATAGAAGAACAATTGATGGAGAATAAAGAAGCTGAGAAAAAGAGAGATAAGCAACTACTGGATTACGAGGGCAGAATTCGAGAGATATGTGATACCATAAGACGAAACAATATTAGAATAATTGGGATCCCAGAAGAAGAAGAGAGAGAGGGGCAGAAGGTACAGTGGAGCAAATTATAGCAGAGAATTCCCTAATTTGGGGAAGGAAAACAGGCATCAAAATCGAGGAGGCACAGAGAAACCCAAAAAATCAATAAAAATAGGTCAACACCCCGACATCTATTAGTAAACCTTACCAGTCTCAGAGACAAAGAGAAAATCCTGAAAGCAGCTCGGGACAAGAGGTCTGTAACCTACAATTAGATTGGCAACAGACCTATCCACAGAGACCTGGCAGGCCAGAAAAGACTGGCATGATATATTCAGAGCACTAAATGAGATAAATATGCAGCCAAGAATACTATATCCAGCTAGGCTGTCATTGAAAATACAAGGAGAGATCAAAAGCTTCCAGGACAAACAAAAACTAAAAGAATTTGCAAACACCAAACCAGACCTACAAGAAATATTGGAAGGGGTGCTCTAAGCAAAGAGAGAGCCTAAAAGTAACACAGACCAGAAAGGAACACAGACAATATAGAGTAACAGTCACCTTACAGGCAATACAATGGTATTAAATTCATATCTTTCGATAGTTACCCTGAATGTAAATGGGCTAAATGCCCCAATCAAAAGACACAGGGTATCAGATTGGATAAATAAACAAGACCCATCGATATGCTGCCTGCAAGAGACTCATTTTAGACCCAAAGACACCTCCATATTAAATGTGAGGGGGTGGAAAATCATTTACCATGCTAATGGACATCAAACGAAAGATGGGGTGGCAATCCTTACAACCAACAAATTAGATTTTAAACCAAACACTATAGATAGCAGAGGGGAAGAATGAAGGGGAGGAAGTTGGAGAGGGAGACAAACCATGAGAGACGATGGACTCTGAAAAACAAACTGAGGGTTCTAGAGGGGAGGAGGGTGGGGGGATGGGTTAGCCTGGTGATGGGTATTAAAGAGGGCACATTCTGAGTGGAGCACGGGTGTTATGCACAAACAATGAATCATGGAACACTACATCAAAAACTAATGATGTCATGTATGGTGATTAACATAACAATAAAAAATTTTTAAAAATAAATAAATAAGCCAAACACTATAATAAGAGATGAGGAAGGACACTATATCATACCTAAAGGGTCTATCCAACAAGACAATCTAACAATTGTAAATATCTATGCCCCTAACATGGGAGTAGCCAATCATATAAGCCAATTAATAACAGAAGCAAAGAAACACATCGACAACAATACAGTAATAGTGGGGGACTTTAACACCCCCCTCACTGAAATGGACAGATCATCTCAGCAAAAGATCAACAAGGAAATAAACGCTTTAACTGACACACTGGACCAGATGGACTTCACAGATATATTCAGAACATTTCATCCCAAAGCAACAGAATACACATTCTTCTCTAGTGCCCATGGAACATTCTCCAGAATAGATCACATCCTACATCACAAATCAGGTCTCAACTGGTACCAAAAGACTGGGATCATTCCCTGCATATTTTCAGACCACAATGCTTTGAAACTAGAACTCAATCACAAGAGGAAAGTCGGAAAGAACTCACATACATGGAGGCTAAATAGCATCCTACTAAAGAATGAATGGGTCAACCAGGAAATTAAAGAAGAATTTAAAAAAATTCATGGAAACAATTGAAAATGAAAACACAACTGTTCAAAATCTTTGTGATGAAGCAAAGGCAGTCCTGAGAGGAAAGTATATAGCAATACAAGCCTTTCTCAAGAAACAAGAAAGGTCTCAAATACACAATCTAATCCTACACCTAAAGGAGCTGGAAAAACAACAGCAAATACAGCCCAAACCCAACAGGAGAAGAGAAATAATAAAGATCAGAGCAGAAATCAATGAAATAAAAGCCAAAAGAATAGGAGAACAGATCAATAAAACTAGAAGCTGGTTCTTTGAAAGAATTATTAGATTGATAAACCCCTGGCCAGACTTATCAAAAAGAAATGAGAAACAACCCAAATAATAAAATCAGGAATGAAAGAGGAGTGATCACAACCAACACCAAAGAAATATAAACAATTATAAGAACATATTATGAGCAACTCTATGCCAGCAAATTAGACAATCTGAAAGAAATGGATGCATTCCTAGAGACCTATAAACTACTAAAACTGAACCAGGAAGAAATAGAAAACCTGAACAGACCCATAACCACTAAGGAAATTGAAGCAGTCATCAAAAAGCTCCCAACAAACAAGAGCCCAGGGCCAGATGGCTTCCCAGGGGAATTCTACCAAACATTTAAAGAAGAATTAATACCTATTCTTCTGAAACTGTTCCAAAAAATAGAAATGGAAGGAAAACTTCCAAACTCATTTTACGAGGCCAGCATTACCTTGATCCCCAAACCAGACAAAGACCCCATCAAAAAGGAGAATTACAGACCAATAACCCTGATGAACATGGGTGAAAAAATTCTCACCAAAATACTAGCCAATAGGACCCAACAGTACATTAAAAGGATTATTCACCACAACCAAGTGGGATTTATTCCTGGGCTGCAAGGTTGGTTCAACATCCACAATTCAATCAATGTGATACAATACATTAATAAAAGAAAAAACAAGAACCATATGATCCTCTCCAGGATCCGTATGACCCACAGATGCAGAAAAAGCATTTGACAAAGTACAGCATCCTCTCTTGATTAAAACTTCAGAGTGTGGGGATAGAGGGTACATACTTCAATATCATAAAAGCCATCTATTAAAAACGCACAGCGAATATCATTCACAATGGGGAAAAACTGACAGCTTTTCCCCTAAGGTCAGGAACACGGCAGGGATGTCCACTCTCACCACTGCTATTCAACATAGTACTAGAAGTCCTAGCCTCAGCAATCAGACAACAAAAAGAAATAAAAGACATCCGAATTGGCAATGAAGTCATCAAACTCTCACTCTTTGCAGATGTGGAAAACCCAAAAGACTCCAGCCCAAAACTGCTAGAACTCATACAGGAATTCATTAAAGTGGCAGGATATAAAATCAATGCACAGAAATCAGTGACATATCTACACACCAACAACAAGACAGAAGAGAGTGAAATTAAGGAGCTGATCCCATTTACAACTGCACCCAAAACCATAAGACACCTAGGAATAAATCTACCCAAAGAGGTAAAGATTCTGTACTCAAAAAACTATAAAATACTCATGAAAGAAATTGAGGCAGACACAAAGAAATGGAAAAACATTCAATGCTCATGGATTGGAAAAACAAATATTACAAAAATGTCTATGCTACCTAGAGCAATCTACACATTTAATGCAATCCCTATCAAAATACCATCAACTTTTTTCAAAGAAATGGAACAAATAATCCTAAAATTTGTAAGGAACCAGAAAAGACCCCGAACAGCCAAAGGATGTTGAAAAAGAAAAGCAAAGCTGGTGGCATCACAATTCCGGACTTCAAGCTCTATTTCAAAGGTGTAATCATCAAGATAGTATGGTCCTGGCACAAAAACAGACACACAGATCAATGGAACAGAATACAGAGCCCAGAAATGAATCCTCAACTCTATGGTCAACTAATCTTTGACAAAGCAGGAAAGAATGTCCAATGGAAAAAAGACAGTCTCTTCAAAAAATGGTGTTGGGAAAACTGGACAACCACATGCAGAAGAATGAAACTGGACCATTTCCTTACACCACACACAAAAATAGACTCCAAATGGTTGAAAGACCTCAATGTGAGACAGGAGTCCATCAAAATCCTTGAGGAGAACACAGGCAGGAACCTCTTCAACCTCAGCCACAACAACTTCTTCCTAGACACACTGTCAAAAGCAAGGGAAGCAAGGGCAAAAATGAACTATTGGGACTTCATCAAGATAAAAAGCTTTTGCAAAGCAAAGGAAACAGTCAACAAAACCAAAAAACAGCTGACAGAATGGGAGAAGATATTTGCAAATGACATATCAGATAAAGGGCTAGTATCCAAAATCTATAAAAAACTTATCAAATTCAACACCCAAAGAACAAATAATCCAATCAAGAAATGGGCAGGAGACATGAACAGACATTTCTGCAAAGAAGACATCTAAATGGCCAATAGACACATGAAAAAGTGCTCAACATTGCTTGGCATCAGGGAAATCCAAATCAAAACCCACCTCACACCAGTCAGAATGGCTAAAATTAACACGTCAGGAAACAACAGATGTTGGCAAGTATGCGGAGAAAGGGGAACCCTCCTACACTGCTGCTGGGAATGCAAGCTGGTGTAGCCACTCTGGAACAGTATGGAGGTTCCTCAAAAAGTTGAAAGTAGGGCTACGCTATGACCCTGCAATTGCACTACTGGGTATTTACCCCAGAGATACAAATGTAGGGATCCGAAGGGGTATGTGCACCCCAATGTTTATAGCAGCAATGTCCACAATAGTCAAACTATGGAAAGACCCAAGATGTCCATCAACAGATGAATGGATAAAGAAGATGTGGTATATATATATGATGGAATATTATGCAGACATCAAAAAAAAAATCGAAATCTTGCCATTTGCAATGATGTGGATGGAACTAGAGGGTATTATGCTAAGCGAAATAAGTCATTCAGAGAAAGACAAGTATCATATGATATCATTGATAGGAGGCATTTGAGAAATAAGACAGAGGATCATAGAGGAAGGGAAGAAAAAAATGATACAATATGAAACCAGAGAGGGAGACAAACCATAAGAATCTCTTAATCTCAGGAAACAAACTGAGGGTTGCTAGAGTCGTGGGGTGGGGGGTCGGAGGGATGGGGGGGCTGGGTGATGGACATTGGGGAGGGTATGGGCTATGGTGAGTGCTGTGAATTGTGTAAGACTGTTGAATCACAGACCTGTACCTCTGAAACAAATAATACATTATATGTTAAAAAGAAAAAAAAAGATAGCTGGAAGGGAAAAAAATGAAGGGGGGAAATCGGAGGGGGAGACGAATCATGAGAGACTATGGACTCTGAGAAGCAAACTGGGGGTTTAGAGGGGTAGGGGGTGGGGAGATGGGTTAGCCTGGTGATGGGTATTAAGGAGGGCACATACTGCATGGAGTACTGGGTGTTATACGCTAACAGTGAATCATGGAACACTACATCAAAAATTAATGATGTAATGTATGGTGATTAACATAACAATAAAATTAAATTTAAAAAAAAGCTAAAAAAATTTTTAAAAAATAAATGTAACTGGACTAAATGCTCCAAACAAAAGACAAAGGGTGACTGAATGGATAAAACAGCAAGACCCATCTATATGCTGCTTACAAGAGATTCATTTCAGACCTAAAGACACATGTGGATTGAAAGTGAGGGGATGGAAAAGCATTTATCATACAAATGGAAGTGAAAAGAACATTCGGATAACATTACTTATATTGGACAAATAGACTTTAAAACAAAGACTATAAGAGACAAAGCAGGACACTACATAATGATAAAGAAAACAATCCAACAAGAGGCTGTAACAATTGTAAATATCAATGCACCAACATAGAGCACCTAAATACATAAAGCAACTATTAATAGACATAAAGGAAGAAACTGACAACACAATAATAGCACCCCATTTATATCAATGGATAGATCACCCAGAAGGAAAATCAACAAATAAACAGTGGTTTTGAATGACGCATTAGATCAGCGGGATCTCACAGATATATTCAGAACTTCCCATTCAAAAACACATTCTTCTCAAGTGCACATGAAATATTTTCCATAAGAGATTGCATGACAGGCCACAAAACAAGTCTCAATAAATTCAAAAAACCAAATCATACCATGCTTCTTTTCCAAACACAATACTATGAAGCTAGAAATCAATTACAAGAAAAAATCTGGAAAGAACACATATGCAGGCTGAATAATATGCTACTAAACAATGAATGGAACAACCAAGAACACAAAGAGGAAATCAAAAAATATGTGGAGAAGAGTGAAAATGAAAACACAACAGTCCAAAATCCTTAGGATGCAGCAAAAGCTGTTCTAAGGGGGAAGATTATAGCAATACAAGCTTACCTCAAGAAACAAGAAAAATCTCAAATAAACAACCTAACCTTATGCCTAAATAAGCTATAAAAAGAAGAACAAACAAACCTAAAGCCAGTACAAGAAAGGAAATAATAAAAATTAGAGCTCAAATAAATGAAATAAAAACTAAAAAGAAAACAATAAATCAATGAAAGCAGGAGCTGGTTCTTTGAAAAGATCAACAAAATCGATAAACTCTAGCCTGATTCAACACGAAAAAAAAAGAAAAAGAGGACTCAAATACAATCAGCAATGAAGGAGGGGATATAATAATCAACACTACAGAAATACAAAGGATTAAAAGGGAACATTATGAAAAAGTATATGCCAACAAATTGGACAACCTAGAAGAGATGGTAAAATTCCTAGAAACATAATTTTCCAAAACTGAATAAGAAAGAAATAGAAAATCTGAACAGACCAATTACTAGCAATGACTTGAAATCAGTAATCAAAAAACAACTCCCAACAAACAAAAAACAGGGACTAGATGGCTTCACAGTGTGAATTCTACCAAAAGTTTAAAAAACAGTTAATGCCTATTCTCAAACTATTCCAAAAAAATAGAAGAGGATGGGGGTGACTGGGTGGCTCAGTCGGTTAAGCATCTGACTCTTGGTTTCAGCTCAGGTAATGGGTTGTGGTATCGAGCCCCACATTGGGCTCCCTACTCAGCAGGGAGTCTGCTTGGGATTCTCTTTCTCCCTCTCCCTCTGCCTCTCCCCCCACTCATGCTCGTGCATTCTCTCTCTCTCTCTCTCAGATAAATAAATCTTAAAAAAAAATAGAAGAGGATGAAAAGCTTCCAAATTCATTCTAGGAGACCAGCATTACCCTGATACCAAAGTCAGATAAAGACACCACAAAAAACAAAATAAAACAAAACAAAAAACTACAAGCCAATATTTGTGATGAATACAGATGCAAAAATCCTTAACAAAATATTAGGAAATCAAATCCAATGATACATTAAAAAAATCATTCACCACAATCAAGTGGGATTTATCCCAGGGATGCAAGAGTGGTTCAGTATTCACAAAGAGAAAGAACAAAAAACATATGAGCATCTCAATAGATGCAGGAAAAGCATTTGATAAAGTACAATCCATTCATGATAAAAATCTTCAACAAAGTAGGTTTACAGGGAACATACCTCAACATAATAAAGACCATATATGAAAAGCCCATAGCTAACATTATCCCTAATAGTGAAAAACAGAGCTTTTCATCTAAGATCAGGAATAAGACAAGGATGTCCACTCTTATCACTTCTATTCAACATAGGACTGGATGTCCTAGCCACAGCAATCAGATGACATAAAGAAATAAAAGGCATCCAAATTGGTAAGGAAGAAGTAAAACTTCCAGTATTTGCAGACAACATTATACTACATGGAGAAAACCCTAAAGACTCTACCAAAAAACTACTGGAACTGATAAATGAATTTAGTAAGGTCACAGGATACAAAATTCATATACAGAAATTTGTTGCATTTCTTTACACTAATAATGAAGCAGCAGAAATAGAAATTAAGAAAACAATCCCATTTACAATTGCACCAAAATAATGAAATACCAATGAATAAACTTAATCAAGGAAGTGAAAGACCTGCACTCTGAAAACTATAATACACTGATGAAATAATTTGAAAATGACAAAAACAAATGGAAAGATATTCCATGCTCATGGATTGGAAGAATCAATATTGTTAAAATGTCCATACTATCCAAAGCAATCTACAGATTTAATGCAATTCCTATTGAAATACCAACATTTTTCTCAGAACTGAACAAAGAGCACTAAAAGACTCTGAATAGCCAAAGCGGTTTTAAGGAAGAACAACAAAGCTGAAAATATCATAATCCCAGATTTCAAGATATACTACAAAGCCATAGTTATCAAAACAGTATGACACTGGCAAAAAAATAGACACATATATTAACAGAACAGAATAGAGAGCCCAGGAATATACCCATGCATATATGGTCAATTTATCTACAGCAAAGGAGGCAATAATACATAATGGAGCAAAGACAGTCTCTTCAGCAAATGATGCTGGAAAAACTGAACAACTATATGCAAAAATAAATGAAACTGAACCACTTTCTTATTTCATACACAAAAGGAAACTCAAAATGGATTAAAGACTTAACTGTTAAGTCTGATCCATAAAACTAGAAGAAAACATAGGCAGCAATTTCTTTGACACTGTCCATAGAAATATTTTTCTATATATGACTTCCCAGGCAAGGGAAACAAAAGCAAAATTAAACTACTGGGACTATACTAAAATAAAAAGCTTCTGCACAGCAAAGGATATCATCAACTAAACAAAAAGGCAACCTACTGAATGGGAGAAGACATTTGCAAATGATATACCTAGTAAGGGGTTAATATCCAAAATATTTAAAGAGCCTATATAACTCAACACCAAAAAAAAAAAACATATAAATTAAAAAATGGGCAGAATACATCAATAGATATCTTTCCAAAAAAGGCAGACAATGACCAACAGACACATGAAAAGATGTTCAACATCACTAATCATCTGGAAAATGCAAAAAATGCAAATCAAAACTACAATGAGATATCATCTCACACCTGTCAGAATGATTAAAATTAAAAAAAAAAACAATAACAACGAGTGTTGACAAGGATGTGGAGAAAAATGAACCCTCATGCACTGTTAGTGGGAATTCAAATTGGTGCAGCCACTGTGGAAAACAGTATGGAAGCTCCTCAAAAAATTAAAAATAGAATTACCATATGATCCAGTAATTCCATTACTGGATATTTACCCCAAAAAACACTAGCTAAAAAAGATATGTACTCCTATGTTTATTGCTGCATTATTTACAATAGCCAAGATATGGAAGAAATCCAAATGTCCACTGATAGATGAATGGATAAAAAAGATGTAGTATAAAAATACAATGGAAAATTATTTAGTCATAAAAAGGCATTACATCTTACCATTTGCAACATTATGGATGGACCTAGAAAGTATAATGCAAGTGAAATAAGTCAGACAAAAAAAGACAAATACCATATGATTTCACTCATATGTAGAATTTAAGAAACAAAACAAACAAAGAAAAAGACAAAAAACCAGACTCTTAAATACAGAGAACAAGGGGAGGTGCATGGGGGGATGGGTAAAATAAAGGAGATTAAGAGTACACTTATCATGATGAGCACTGAGTAATATACAGAATTGCTGAATCATTATATTGTAAACCAGAAACACTGCATGTTAATTATACTTCAAATAAACAAACAAATAAATAATCAATATGCCAAAGAGACATACCTTGGGATGGCAAAATTTGTTCCCCTATACCTCATAAAGTCTGGTGAGATTTTTTTAGACCTAGATGTATGATTGATTTTTCTTTCAGAGTTTACTTTGCCCTCACCTCTAATGTGGCTTCTGTCCAATTCAGCCTCTTCATCAGACTTGTCTGTAAAAGGATGGACCCCTTTAATGGCCAGGATCCAAGTTTATTCACACAAAGCTCCTAAACCCCCATGAAAATCAGAGATGAGACCAGGTATTACTTTAGGGTTCTTGAACTTTCTCTGATATTTATGTTCATTGGTCCACAACATCCTTAAAACCCCTGGGGTAGAATCCGTAAGAATATATGAGAGACCCAGCTCTGTCTCAGCTGATAAACTCTATCACATAAATATTCCATACTATTATTTTACTATTTGTTGCAAGAATTTTGTGGAGCAAGATTAATACTATTCTATTTTATAAAAGAGGAACTCAAGTCTATATATCAGGTTTTTTTGCCTAAGGTTACTTAATAAGTAAATATGTGTGTGTGTGTATAGCCACATGGAGAGAGAGAGAGAGAATAAATATATCTAAAAAATGTTTCTACTAAGCTTAAAATTTCATAGAATTTTATTTTTATGTCTTTTGTGTTTACATGCATGAAGTCTACTTATAGAAAAAATTATAAAACAAATATATGGTGCTCAGTGTTATTTGAATGGAACTAACCTTGTGAAAACAGAAAATGCATCTCACAAGCTTTAATTTACACTGTTACAATAGCACCTTGTAAATCTTTTTAAATGTATCTAACATCTCCCAATAAAAAAACTCACAGAGAATATACTGTTCAAAGAGACCATATTTTTAAAATAATTCAAAACACTCCATGTAATATAAGAGCTCATTCCATACTTTTATGTTAAAAACCTGAGTACCCACAGGATTTATTTTAAGGGAATGACAGACTTTAAGACTTGAACTCTATAGAGATGCACCCAGAGCAGAGATAGTTTTACACCTGCTATAATAGGATCCAATCTCCCAAGGATGCAGGATCTATGGCCATCTGTTAATCAGAAGGGAGTCTTTTGCACAGAGGTTAACTTCTCCACCCCAAGCTTTATGAATTAATTCAATACAAGCATAAAGCTTCCTTTTTTATTTCTTCTTTAGCAGCATTACTTCAATGCACAGCCGCTAAGGATGGCAGGAAGGTAGAATACTAGTGCAAAGAAAGAAAATTGAGGCCACTGGGTTCTTTTCATTCACAAACACAAACACTTCTTTCAAAATAATGATGCAAAAGAAAACTGCCAATATGCACCTGAAAAGATGTTCAACATCACTAGTCATCATGGAAATGCAAATTAAAACCACAATAAGATATATTACATACTAATAGAACGGCTAAAACAAAACATTGACAATCTTATCAGTATTTGGTAGAAACAGATGGGGAAAAAAACTAAGGATAAAAGCTTTGAAAAACTCTATCAACTTATCTTAAGTGATACCCAACAAATAAGGAATACACAGTCTTTTCAAGTGCACATAGCTATTTAAAATAGCTGTATAGAGTCTCGAACTTTTTTTAAAGATGGTTCCAACTATAAAATCTGATTTTTAACTGAGTGTTGCTGGAGTTGAGGGGAGTGGGAGGGATGGGGTGGCTGGGTGATGGACACTGGGGAGGGTATGTGCCATGGTGAGCGCTGTGAATTGTGTAAGACTGATGAATCACAGACCTGTACCCCTGAAACAAATAATACATTGTATGTTAATTTTTTAAAAAAGGAAAAAAAAAACCCACAAAACCTGATTTTTGACCACTCACTTGAAAAGCTGTTCAATTCCTAACCATATAAAACTTAGGACTTCAAACTGCTCTTTATACCAGACCACTGTGGACAATAATTAAAAAAAAAAAAAGCTGAAAATTTCAAATGTAAAGCAGAGCATTATAACTAAGGGAAATGTCACCAAAAGGCAACTCCTATAAACATTTTGGTATGTTTCTCACTTTTTTCCCTGTATTTTAAATCATTATTTGCAATTTCATTTCTTTTCACTTAATATATACAAATTTGCATGGAATAAAAACTCTTCATAAACAATTTAAAGGTAAATATATTCCACAGAGTAAGTATATAATTTTCTTAACCTCCCATTCATATTACGTATGTGGCATGCATCCAAAGTTTTGATATTTTAAATATTATTTTATTACTTATTATTAAATATATTATAATACACTAAATATTCTTTTAAACAGTATTATGATGAACATCTCACAAGAATACATTTAAATTATAGTAACTGTTTTTGCTAATTAACAATAATATTATTTTCCTGACCCTGAAACTGGCACATTCACAAATAAATGTGGCACATCACCGCCCATATAGCCTCTTATATTCTCAGACTTTATACCTCATGTTTCCCTTACAAGCAAAATTGAAGTGGAGCGTTAAGGAAATTATCTAAATTTATGGGGAAAAATAATTAAAGGCTTTTCTTTACTGGAATTATCCACATTTGCAACCTGTTTTACTTCTATCACAAACTGACTTGACATGATCACAACATTAAAAGGTGGATTGTGAACATTTCAGACCTTTAAAATGATAGATTTAAATTGAATAAGTATCAGTGAAGAGCTGAGGATGAAGATGGGAAATGGAGAAAATAAGGTTGGAAAACTGGTCAGAACTTCAGAGGCCTGACCTATAGCCAGAGTGAAACAATGAAAGCTTAAGCTGTGATATAATCCATAAAACAGTGGGTTGGGAGAAAAGAAGGAAAGGGAAAAGAAGGAAGAAGAGACTTCCCCTATGAATGACCTAATATCTGACCCAATTTCGCAGGGAAATTTTAATGTAATCAATGCAACACAGCCACATTTACCAGAGTCTCTATATAACAAGTGCCTTGAGGGATATCATCAGACCACACAAATGTCCAAAGCAGCCTCTTTCTCCAGCCTTTCTCTTTCTGCCTGACATGTTCCATTTCCAGAAGTTAGATTATAAATTCATATATGAAAATTCACATGCTACAAAAAGTAAGATACAATCTTCTAGCTTTTTTGCCTTAGCATGTAGTAGCGAATTTAGAAAATCAACTAATGGCCATTCAACAAAGTAAGAGCTCCTATTCTGAGAGCCGAGCTACAAAACAGACCTATTATTAAAGTATGTGTTCACAAAAGAAAAACAGCTCCAGAGAAAGGGAGCCTATACACATAAAACTTGGGTAGTCAACTTGTGTGGCTCATAAGTGGCAGATCCCTGGCCAGAGGGACCTAAAACAAGGACTAAGGACCAATAAATCACAAAGAAGGAGATGGGGGGAGATGGGTGTGTGCACATATAAGTGCATGCGTGAGTATGAAGGATGGAGAGACAGAGGAGAAGAATCTACATCTGTACCTATAACAAAGGCAATGAACATAAAATGAGGAGCTGGATATAAAAGACAAATTTCTGCTTTGCAGAGGGATAGCTCTGATTTTTTTTTACTTTCAGAAATAATTTATTTTGTTCACCTGTCATAAATACTCTGGAGAAAAGCCTTTAGCCATAATTTTCACAGAGTAATAATCCAATGGTTGGAGATCTTTGTGAAAAATAAGAGTATCAGGTTAATCAATAAAAGGAATGAAGGAATTCTGCATATTTTTTTAAAAAAATGGTTCCTTTTGTTAAGTTCTCTACACTGGAAACTGCAGCATAAATTTGTCCTTGGCACTGGAATAAATTACAGCTCATCTCTTCCTAGGAAAACTGTAATTCTGTCCACCGTGCTTAGTGGAGGTAAGCTGGGGAAAGCTTATCAGATTACACAGTATTACTAAATGCATACGGCTCTCATCTGATTGCTTTTCAAACAGAACTTCACATCTTTTGCCAGATATAAATCATCTTATATAAAAGAGCTTTAGAATACAAAGTCAATGAAATATTTGTTTTCTGGAGGTCTTAATGCAATCCTTATTTGATAATGAAACCCAAACTTGCCCGCTATGGTCCAAATAGCAAAGTATGTTTCTGTAATACAAATGGTACAAGTACAAACTACATGACCTTGCTACTAAACTGCAAATTATTCAAATGTAGTTCCACACTAAATTGGAAAAATAAGTCATAGTATACTTTTTGCCTCTTCAAAATTATAGTGTAATTACAAACATAGTTTCCAGCTCAATTCCCAAGAGCACTGGAGAAAACAAAATACTGGTTATGTGCATGAATACATGAAGGGGGAATTGTGTTGGACAGAGAAAGGAAGGGAGAATGGATGGACAATGGACAACAGGTAATAAAACTCTGCCTCCCTGGTCTCCAAGCTGGTTGGAAAATATCCCCAAGTGTTCTGGGATTGACTTAATAACCAAGTATCCTGAAGCTCTAGGACTAACTTACTCTGAAACCTCTGGTAAATTACTTCATGACATTGAGTTTCAATATTCTCAGCTATAGAAAAATAATAATATGGTTGGATCTTATCATATCTAGGAGTTTTATTTTCAGATAAATTGAGTATACTGTGTATGTGGCACAATTGTGATCTTGTTTGCCATATTTTTAGGTACTAGATAAAATGTAAATAAAAATGGGAAAGGCAAAAAATAAAACTAGATACCTCAAATCATTTTTGAAAAGCATCAAGTTCATTATTCAACAATTACCCAGTGAGTATCTACCATGTATCAAGTATAGCACAGGGCACTAAGTTGTAAATAAAAGGATAAATGGGTGGTAGAATAAACTGCAAGTGAGAAAGAAGGGAGGGAGGAAGTTAGCTCGTTGCTTAGTTGGATACCCAAGCCTATAACAAACTGGAGTGGGTCAGCATTCTCTCAACAGACGGACTCCCACAAAGTTATCATTGTTCACAGGAAATAACCCTAAGAGCTTCATCAGGGGAAAATGGTACTAGAATAAGGGATATAAAACAAACTCCCACATTATCAGCATCTACTCTGTGCCATGCTTTGTACTTAACATTATTTCTTCATAACAACCTTGAAGGTACAGCTTTCTTGTTTTTTCCAGTTTTATCTATAAGAAAACTGAGACAGGAAGTTTTCTTAGATAACACTGAGGACACGGGCATAAATGAATTGAGTTCTTACACATTGTTATTGAAATAACTTTTGTTTCTATTTGTGGTATAGTTTTCTACTTTAGATCAAATTATTATAAAGAACAACATTTCTCTCTAAAAGTTCTGTCTCTCTATGAAATAAAGCAAACCTAGCAGTGGATATAGAAATATGAGGTCTACTGGCAATTACAAATGTGATCGAAAGACTATACACTCTACCAAACAGAACATTCTCCCCAGAAATATTTAAGAGGAAAATAGAGGCTGAAGCAATGAGGTGCTGCTGACTTTGGGTAACTGGGAAAAGTCAAAGTTCCTGCCTTATCCCTCAGGCTCTCTACTATGAAGAGTATCCATTCACTAAGGCATCCCAAGCTCAGAAAGGACTCCTGAGAACTCTGTTTTGGATTTCAGGCTGCCTGTCTATTTTATCTATCCTTCTAAAATTACTTAGAATATATGTACTTAATTTAGCCAAAATAATTCTTGAAGCATAACACAAATAGAATTATTGGCAATCTGATCTGTAACACCAGATGATCTTAACATTAGTAATAGGAGGTAGGAGAGAACACAGAATAAAAGTGCTTAGGTTCTTCTTTAGATTGATTTTACACCCTGTCAGAAGACCATAAGCTTATGCATCGATCTTACATGTGTTTCAAAAAATTTAGGGTAAGACGATAAATGGAGCATGTAGCTTTCATACCCAGAGGAAATTTTCCTAAAAGGTATAATTAAAAACAATCCACAGAAGGCAGACAGAAAGATAAGAAGAAAAAGACAAAATAGAAAAACATACAAGAAGACGACATTAATAAGTCCAAAATGAAAGGACTCAATTCCTGAGATAGAGAGAGACCACACGGACCACATGGACAGAAATCGAGTCTCCACCAGTCTTTAGCCAACATCAATGGGCAGGCATGTGAGTGAACAGCCTGCAGATGATTCCAGCATCTAACTGTTGAGTCTTCCAGACATCATGAACAGACACAAACCATGCCCACGGCACCCCATCCAAATTCCCTATTCACAGAATCCATATGTGTTTAATGCCACTAGGTTTTAGAAAAAAAATGTACTATGTACCCATAGTAACAAAATACATGCAAACAAATACACACACACACACACTCAGAAAGTACTAATGATGGGGCGTCTGAGTGGCGCAGTCAGTTAAGCATCTGACTCTTGGTTTTGGTTCAGGTCGTGATCTCAGGGTTGAGAGATCAAGCCCCTCAACAGGCTCCATGCTCAGCACAGTGTCTGCTTAAGACTCCCTCTCTTCTGCCCCCCATGCTCTCGCTCTCTCTCTCAAATAAATAAATAAATAAATAAATAAATAAATAAATAAATCTTAAAAAAAAAAAAAGAAAGTACTACTGAGAAAGCAAATGGGTCAAAATATAAACTACTAGTGAAAAGCCTGGTAAAAAGTGTATGGTAGTATTTTTATTATATTTGCAACTTTCTAGAGATTTGAATTTATATCAAAATTTAAAGAGAGAAAAAGAGAAAGAGATGAGAGACAGAGAATGGAAACAAAAGGCAGAGGCAACAGAATGAAAAGATGTAGCCTATGTCTAGAAATTTTTAATGGGGAAGACACAGATGCAGGAAGAGCAACATAAACAAGACTGATGAAAAGAAATCCACTTCATAGATTAGAGTGAAGCATTAAAATACTAAAGACAAAAGAACATCTTAAAAGCAGCCAGAAAGAAGAGAGATTACATAAAAAGGAAAGACAAGCCGACAGGAGGTTTCTAAACAGTAGCAAGTCAGAAAATAATGAAATCATACCTCAAAGTGTTGTGAGGAAAAAACACAAAACACTTAGCTAGACCTTTGTACCCAATTTAAGAATAAGGGAGAAATTAAACATACCCTTACTAAGCAAATTCTAAAGGATGCACCTCAAGAAGAAAAATTTCCCCCAGAAGAAGGGAAGAGAAGGAATGGTGAGCAGAGAAATTGTCAAGCACACAGGAAACTATGGTAGATGTGGTGAAGCACCACACAGTGTTCCTTTCACGGAAGGTCTAGATGCTCCAACAACTAGAGGGCTGTCAGCTGACAGCCTTCATCTATCAGCCCCTCCAGGGAGTGCCCAGTTGAAGAGAAGCACCTTACTCAAAGTCAAAAAGCAGTACACATCCAATGATTGATCAAGGTAGGGATATAAAGGCTGCCATTTTGGACGAACTTGGAACCACTCTGGCAGGCCATTTAGCTCCTGGTGGTGTCAGCTGGGGCCATCATTAGACCTGCATTACAGCTCCAGTCCCTCCAGTTTCCTTTTACTTCCTTCCACAGCTGTGATGTAAGCATTTTTAAGCACCCTTCACTCTAAGGAAAGGAGAGAGGGAAAGAAGTATGGGAGAAAGCAAAAAAGGAAGGGAGGGTGGGAAGGAAGGAGGGAGGATAGAAAGAGATGGAAGAGAGGGTGGATGGTTGGAAGGATAGAAAGAAGGAAATAAAGGGAGAAAGGAGGGAGAGAGCAAGTGAAAGAAAGAAAAAGGAAAGAAGGAAAGGAAAGAGGGAGACAACGAATCAAAGGAAGGAGGGAGAGAGGGAGGGAGGTAGGGAGGGAGGAAAGGGAAGAAAAAAGAAGGAAAGAAACAGAAATCTTAAATTATTTAGAAATAAATGAAAAATCACTGCACATCAATATCAATATCTATGGTACATAAGCCAAAGCAATAATATGAAGAAGATACTTAGCCTCATCTGTATGTGTTGGAAATCAAGAGAATGGAAAATGACTGAAATGATATTAAAATTCCAGAAGCTAATAACAATTAATAAAAACAAGTTTCAACAAAAGACAAAATAAATGAATTAATAAAGATAAAAACAGAAATAGAAATAATTTCATCAATATAACCAGAAGCCACCTTTTGAAAAGGTGAATAAAATAAAAAATAAAATTTAAAAACCTTTGCAAGTGTGATCAAAATAGTGTCATAAATGCAAAAGGAAATATAACTACAGATACAGAAAATATACCTGAAGTAGTAATAAAATGCTAAGTCTTATCATTTCTTGCAATCAATTTGATCACCTATGCTTGAATAATTTTTTGGAGGAATACACAGTGCTAAAATTATTCCAACCTAATGAAGAAATTTTGAATAGGCCAACCAATAATCAAAGAGTAAACTATAAAAGTGGTCAAATGTCCACTTCTCATGAAGTAAGAACAATCAGAAGTTTTACCAAATCTTCAATAAATAATTACCATATACAAGTGTTCTTTTCCAGAACATAAAATAAATAGCTTTTAAAGCATTTTTTTTAAGATTTTATTTATTTATTTGACAGAGAGAGAGGGAAAACAAGCAGGGGCAGAGGGAGAGGGAGAAGCACCTCTGGCGGAACCGGGAGCCCAATGCGGGGCTCCATCCCAGGACCCCAGGATCATGACGTGAGCCGAAGGCAGACGCCTAACAACTGAGCCACCCAGGCACCCCGCTTTTAAAGCATTTTTAAATTGAGGTGCCTGGGTAGCTCAGTTGGTTAAGTGTCTGCCTTCAGCTCAGGTCATGATCCCGGGGTCCTGGGATTAAGCCCTGCATTGGGCTCACGGCTCAGTGGGAAGCCTGCTTCTCCCTCTGCCTGCCTCTCACCCTGCTTGCGTGCTCTCTCTCTTTCTCTCTCTCTCTCTCAAATAAATAAATAAAATTTTGAAAAATTAAGTAATTAATTTAATTTAATTAAGCATTTTTAAGTTATTCTACATAGGTATGATTACTGTGACACCAAGATTGAACAGGATAGCTCAAGAAAGGAAAGAAATTTAAGGACCTAAGTGCAAATGCAATAAATAAATTAGCAAATTAAATCAAAAGTGTACATTAAAAAAAAAATTATCTTGGCCAGTTGAGTCTTATCCCAGAAATGCTAGAGTGGTTCAATTTAACAAACCAATTAAGGAAATTCATTATATTATCATATCATAGAATCAAAAAACAAATAAATAAATAAAAATTAAATCACATAATTATGTCAAGAAAAGAAAGTCTTAATAAAATCTCTTGTAAAAATGCTTAGTAAAATATAAACTCAAAGTCCTTAACACGGTGAAGTATATTTATAGAAAACCTGATATTTAATGATAACCATTAGAAGCATTCCTGTTAAAGTCAAGAATAGAACATGAGTGTCATCTAGCAACCCTGCTTTACAAACTGTACTGCAAGTCCCCAATAAGAAAAAAAAAAGATTGTAAAGAAGAGACAAACATCATTATTTATGGAGGAAATTATTAATTCTCAGAATATCAGCTGAGAAATAATTAGCATTAAAGAGAGTTCCACAAGAGGCCAATACAAGATCAAAATACAAACACTAGTAATAGATCACTAATATACCAGCAATGATCAACTATACAATAATACAGAAAAGTACATTCCACTGACAATAGAACAAAAATAAGATACCCAAGAAAGATTCTAATAAGAAATATAAAAAGACATCACATCACTTTCACATTTACCTCTTTATTCCATCTGAAGTTTATTTTTGAGTATAAGGTTAAGAGCTAACTTTTCTTTACAAATGAATATCCAATTATATCAAAAATATAAATGGAGAGGTGTACCTGGGTGGCTCAGTCAGTTAAGCACCTGCCTTCAGGTCAGGTCATGATCTCAGGGTCCTGGGATCAAGCCCTGCTTAGGGCTCCTTCCTCAGCGGGGAGTCTGCTTCTCCTTCTTCCTCTCCCTCTGCCCCTCCCCATCCCTGCTCCTATGCATGCGTGTGCGCTCTTTCTCTCTCTCTAATAAAATAAAATCTTAAAAGAAAAATCTATGTGAATTGTGTAAGACTGCTGAATCACACACCTGTACCTCTCATTAACATAATAAAAAAACTATAGTAACTTAGATCTTGAGGTACTAGAACATATTCAAATCAGTGTGGAAAAGATTTGGACCATAAGCCATTCATTTGGGGGGAAAGGAAGTAAATAAAACCATAAAGTATACAAACACTGGACAATAATTTTGTTGTCATGAAAGGTCAAACACAAAAGCCAGAGGAAAACAAAACAGTGTTTTGTTTAAGGAAGACAAAACCACAGCCTTTATAAGAAAGACTAGCACTTGAATATAAAAAATGTATAAATTCTGTCCAAAAAGGACCACATAACCTTATTTTTAAAGTAAAGAAAAAAAAATCTACAATATATAAAACACAAGTAAAATCTAAGTATAAAAAGAATTCCTATACATCAGTAATGAAAAGCCAAACATTCAATAGAAAAAGGGATTAAGATATGAACAAGCAATTCTTAGAAGAAAATATATAAATGACAAATAGATGTTAAATTTCCCAACCTCACCATAATCAGGAAAATATAAATTGAAACTATAATGAAATAAAATTTTTCACCCAATCCATTAGCAAAAAATAAAATATTAATCATTTAGTTTTGAGAAGAGTGTTGGGAATAGACACTCTCCCGCAGCAACACCCCCTTGCATGCTTTGTCAAAATATAAACATATAACGGCTTTTTGGAGGTCATATTACCCATATCTATCAAACTAAATATATGTACACCTTTTGACACAGTGATTCCAATTTTAGGCATTTATCCTAGAAAAGGAGTTATGAATGTTCTCTAAGGAACATGCAGAAAAAAGTAATTCCTGTATCATTTATAATGGTGAAAAATAAGAAACATTCTAAACAATCACCAGCAATGTAAGAATTAAATTCTAGTAAGACCATGAATTGCTTTGCAGCAATTAAAAAATGTAAATAAGATCTACATGCATATTGGAAAGATCGCCCATATATTTTTTTAAATTTTATTATGTTATGTTAATCACCATACATTACATCATTAGTTTTTGATGTAGTGTTCCATGATTCATTGTTTGCATATAACACCCAGTGCTCCATTCAGTATGTGCCCTCTTTAATACCCGTCACCAGGCTAACACATCCCCCCACCCACCCTCTCTAGAACCCTCAGTTTGTTTCTCAGAATCCATAGTCTCTCATGGTTCGTCTCCCCCTCCGATTTCCCTCCCTTCATTCTTCCTTTCCTGCTATCTTCTTCTTCTTTTTTTTTGTTTAACATATAAGGTATTATTTGTTTCAGAGGTACAGGTCTGTGATTCAACAGTCTTACACAATTCACAGTGCTCACCACAGCACATACCCTCCGCCCATATATTTTTTATTTCATTTTTTTATTATTCTTATTGTGTTATGTTAATCACCATACATTACATCATTAATTTTGATGTAGTTTGCGTATAACACCCAGTTATACCCTCCTACCCTCCCCAATGTCTATCACCCAGCCACCCCATCCCTCCCACCCCCCACCACTCCAGCAACCCTCACTTTGTTTTCTGAGATTAAGAATTCCTCATATCAGTGAGTCATATGATACATCTTTCTCTGATTGACTTATTTTGCTCAGCATAATACCCTCCGGTTCCATCCACATCACTGCAAATGGCAAGATTTCATTCCTTTTGATGGCTGCATAATATTCCATTGGATATATATAGGTACCACATCCGTCCATATATTTTTAAATGAAAAAGGAGTAAACAGAATACTTGCAAATGAATCCTACGATGACCTCAAAAATAATGTATTATTTGTCCTTATGCATAAAATACACAAGTGAATAGCAAACAGACTGGAGGGGCCCCAGGGTGGCTCAGTTAGTTGATTGGCTCTTGATTTTGGTTCAGGGTCCTGGAATCAACCCCTGACACTAGACTGGCTCGCACTCATCGAAGAGTCAGCTTTTCCCTCTCCCTCTGCTCCTCCCACCTCGTGCTCTCTCTCTCTCTCAAATAAATAAATATAAATAAATAAATAAACTTTTAAAAAAGAAAATAGACTGGAAAAATGTATACCACACTGCTAATGGTGTTTACTTCTGGAGAAGAAAATGGGATTTTGGCAAGGAGAAAAAAAGATCCTTGACCTCTCAATTCCTTTTCCCATACTGTTGAAAAGTTTAACTATGGGAATTTATTTATTCATTGCTCAAGTAAAAAATAAAAATAAAAAACACCTTTTAGCTATGTAATACTTGATTTGTATGTTATTTCAGCATATTTTATTAGTACATTTCCCTCTGAGTAACTTCTGCACCTCAAATGATTTCTCTGAACTATAAGATATACTTCCAATTACAGAACACAGGGGAGCTTATTTGATTTTTTTTTTCTTTTTTGGCACTCTTACACAATGCTGACTAGCCCACAAATTAAATTTACCAAATGACATGAATAGCAATCTAATGCTGGTGTTTCATAAATCAAAGGGGTAAGTAAAGAATATGAAACTATGAAACTGTAACAGAGCCTCAGTCTGATGATGGTTTGAAAATTCTGATTCTACAATTTAAGCATGTGATTGCTATACTGACTTGTGAATGTCTTAGCAATCGGTGCATTATAATAGGAAGGACTCAGCATTTAAGGTCCAAAGACCTTAATTGTATGAGTGTGGGTGCATTACTTATAATTTTCCTTATGTTCTTACCAATCACACTTTCTAAATGTATAAATTTGGGTAAATTATTCAACTTCCTTTATGATCATTTTTTTTCTTCTATAAAGGGAAAAATAATAGTAATACCTCTTCCCACACAGTTAATTTGAGGACTAAATGAAATCACATGAACAGAAGTTCTTTGTCACCTGTAAAGCACTATTAAAAGTCAATTAATATAGTAGTGGTATTTCTTCCAGATAAAATGGTGTGTGAAGACCAAAACAAAGACACAAAGAAACTACACTAGATTATAAACTTTCTAAAAATGCAATTTTATGCTGCTCCCTATAATACTAGATAAAAGAAACAGGCATTTTTTCTGTTACTACTTGTTAATATGTTAAGGTATTATACACAATACACATTATTCAACTTTCTTTCTAAGTGAGATCTACTATACTTAAGGAGAAGTTACAAGCATTTCTTTCTTAAATTACCCTCATTCAAGAGCATACCCTATACAACACAAGGGGGCAGTATTTCTTTAAAAAAAATTCACTGAGGTGGTACAATGGGAACATCTTTTAATGATATGCCAAGATTAAAACAATTTGGCATCCATGTCAACTACAACTCACAACCATTGTGGGGGAAAAAAAACACATTACTACATTTCTGGAAACACCTGAATAATTCCTAAAACAAGAAGTTCATGGGTTAACACAGATGAAGAGATGCAATGTCTGCCAACCAGACCAGAAAGAACAAATATGTAGTTCTAGTCTCATTTACTTAAACTGTCTTCATAGTCAAGCAGGCTGGAGAGCATGTTGCTATTTCAGCAGCAGCAACAATTAACAGGTGCAAAAGAAACAAAATCAAGTGCGACTTCATCACCCTAATAGGGTCCATTAGGGAAATATCAAGTAAATTAAACGGCTGTTTCCCTGGAAACAGGCAGGAAAAATCCTTCCAAAAGGCTCTCTACCCCATATTTAAAGAACTGCCTTATATGAACTTCAGTTTAATATATATAAGTACCAGGGATATATAGCCCAATGCTCCTTTTTACGGTAGGTCTAATGGCATTTAATCCATGGGTCAAGTCATGGGGCAACATGAATAACCTCTCTAATGGGCTGAAAAAGTAACATATAACACTACAGTACAGGCTGAAACTACTAATCGCTGAAATGATTTCTAAATATAGGTCAGAAGGCAGAGCAGACCAGCCTCCTCACGGCAACACGAAATGATTACCATTTATCTAGTCCTCACCATGCCAGGCTACCTTAAGTTTCAGTTAGTTCATTTAATCTTCTCACTAAGACTATGATAGGTAGAGGTACTGAGGCACAGGTTAAATAAATAGCAACAGTTGAGCTGGAGTCAAAATTAAACCCAGAAGGTCTAACTCCAGAGCGAGTGCACTTAATCAACACATGATACACTTCTTTTCACAGTGAGTTCTCTGCGAACATGCAGGCAGTCTGGCTTTCAATCTTCCACTACACGTGTGAGACTGGCAAAACTGCATCATTTCTGGGCCTCAGTCCACCCTCTCTGCTCACCAACCACCCACCACCATCACCTCCATAAATAAAGGAACCAGACTAGGTAATGTACAAGGTCTTTTTTTGGCTCAGTAATTCATGACAATATTATGAAAGCAGCTATTGAGTTGATGCAAAGTGTAGGATCTTGTATTTTTAGAAACCTGCCTTCTGTGATCACTGATAGCGGCAAAGAAAACTTTTTTTTTTTTAATTTCTCAAAGGTATACAAAAAATCACCAGTTTACTTGTTTAAATGAACTTAGGGCTATCTACGATCTATTCTTTATCTGTAAGCAGGTTTTTATATAGAGAGCTATATACAAGCACTGTATATCTATAATTAAATGGGGATTGGTGGGTACTCACATCAAGAATGTAAAAAAGTCACCAAATATGGAAGTTCTGGGCAGTAAACACGAATTTCATCTACTGTATTTTACAACTTTTGCTTCAGCTGGCTCCAAACCCTCCACTGGGATTTAAACAATGTGACAACTTTGAGAAGCTTTGTAGCATAACAAAAGAAGTCACATGGGATTTCTGTTTACATGTGATATTTTTATCTTTAAAGATTTTTTTACTGCAATCCTGACCTTTTCATTAAAATTTCCAAAAGTTTAATGCAAAACCAAGATCCTAGTAGATAATCTTACAATCATTTTAAGGAGTCTCTAGATATTCCCCTATAATATCAACTGTTTCAAATTCATCATGACATTAAAATTGTTTCTTAAAAGCATAATTTCAAACTGGCCATTCTTACAATTTGAAGGAATACTTCCTTCTTTTAATGCATTTTCAATGTGAGTATCTTAAGTCCTTTGAGATTTTTAAACATGAAGTCAATTTATTTCTGTTATATTCCTGTTCAAGCTGATGTGGCCAGAGGCTTGTTTTAGGAAAAAAAAAAAGAAAGAAAAGAAGAAAGAAAAAAGAAAAAACATTATTCTCAAATATATAAAAAGAAAATTAGAGCTCAAATAAGTATCAAAACTGCTAAAATTTCAGATGCGAAATAGATGCTAGAGGCTAAAAAATCCAGGGAGTAGATTTTTTAATAAAAATTTTAAATCTTTAGTATTTGATGCTCTATTTATTTATGAAATAGCAATATCATTCTGGCAAACTCTATAATTTCTGATTCATGAATTAACTTTGGCCTTTCCCTCCATAATATAACTGTTCTGGAGACAACTATAAATTTTGGGAAATAAGCTCCATTAAGGTTGAATAGTCCTCCTTTTCTTTCTTCTTAATAATTCACTTCTTGTTGTCTGGTACATATACAAACCAGAAACTCAGTAAAAACTAGTCCTATATGATTGTTCTAAGGACTAAAAATATTCTGTCAGAAGCTATGCTGAGCTGATAGATTTTGCCATTCAGCTTATGCTGTATTTTCCTACCTGGAAGTAAAAAAGTAGACATGGGATCTATGACATGAAAACTGAAAGAACTTGATTTAATGACTAGGAGAATCTTCGGATAACCCTACAAATGTTAGGGATAGAGAACATTATTATAATCATCTTAAAGATTTACATATGTATCAATGTATTTTTTTAAGAGTAGCATGGAACTAAAAAATGGTTAAAACTTTTACAGAATACTTCTCTGAAATCCACTCGAGTCTAATTGTTCTCAAAAGGCACATTAGATCAGACCAAAAGGCTTTTCCCAAAGTCATAAACTAAACTAGAAAACAGGATTCCAGACAGTAATAACATAATGAGCAAACTAGCTCTATTTGTGCCAAAATTAATTGAAGAAGTTGTTTGAATTGATTCTTAGCTTGATTTAAGCTACATTTAAACAAACAAACAAAAAGCAAAACTATATAGGCAAGAGTACTCAACTTTAATAAACTTCAAAAGCCATTTTGAATTTTACTACCTTATTCTCATCTTGTAGATTATGCTATATTTTTTCCTAAGGTGTCATGTTTGAAAGGAGAAAAGGAAACTAACATTTATTATGTTCCAGCATAGGGCCTTTGGAAACTGTGAATTTTCTCATTTAACCCTCATAACTTCCCTGGAAGGAACACATCATTTTCCAGAGATTTCAAATGAGGGCCTCGAAAATAATGATACTATTTACTGATGTGCCTAAAAACACTGACCTGGGAGCAACAATCTTTCCATAGCATACGTCTAAGTTCTTATGTGGAAAAATGTCTGAACCAAGTGATTAATTTGGACTAGAAGCCATAGGATTAGTCAACAAGAGCCTACTGCTGTTCAACAAATGTGTACTGAGGGCCCACAGAGGCCTTGGCTAGTAACTGGGACTAGAGGTATCACAGAGTCCCTGCCCTTAAGGGGCTTATACCACAGGACATATATAGAGAATTATTTCAGAGTTAAGCACTTACTTAGCTTTCCATAAACATCTGGTCCCATTAAGGTTCTCTTTCTAACCCAAATTTCTCCCAAGTGCCTTCTAATTATAGTTAACTAGAACAGATCCCAGCCATGCTTCTGGACTTTGATGACATCTTCTAAATCTCTTACATACCAATATAAACCCACCTCCCTCTGAGCACAGTGCCATTTCTCAATGACTGCAGCAGCTCTTGGAACTCTTCCCCAATTACCGGATGGCAGCATCCAGTTATACAAAACTGAGGCTCTCCAGACTAACTGCAAGAAGTGGCTCAGTTGGTTGAGCGACTGCCTTCGGCTCAGGTCATGATCCTGGAGTCCCGGGATCGAGTCCCGCATCGGGCTCCCTGCTCGGCAGGGGTCTGCTTCTCTCTCTGACCTTCTTCCCTCTCGTGCTACCATTCTCTCTCTCTCTCAATAAATAAATAAAAATCTTTAAAAAAAAAGAAAGCTCATGCTGCTGCTGGTACTATACACAACTTGGAGACTCTATGTAACAGTGGCTCTATTGTATCATTTGAGGGATACCAGAATTAGTTCCTTTCCAGTTCCCAAAGAGCTCCCTTATTTGCTTTTAACAGTGCGGGCAACTGCAGTTGCAGTCATTCCTTTCACTAGATCTAGGACAGAAATGCCAAATACATGAAAAGTGTGTGCTTACTCTTTCCTCCTATGCCACAGTAGGTATCAGTTATCAACCACAACACCTTCTCCAGGTGAGTGAGGGCACTACCTTAGGGTCCTTCCCAAAACAGCATTACAATCTGTCTATTGGAGGAGGCTTGCAGGCCCATCTCTTATCTAGAGAGTGTTTCTAGGTGCCACTTACTTACCAGCCCTGGCTGAAAAAGCACTCTTAAATGCAAATATGCAAATTCAAAAGGGAATTGCCTTAATAGATTCCAACAGCTTCTGTTGCCAGTTAGAGAAAGAGGTCTCTGCTCCAGCTGATTCCAGACTGACCCACACAATAAGCAGCGATCTGAAATGCATTCCCAGAACAGTCTCCTGCCTTCTCACATAACCATAAATCCAATCTAACTTAAAAACACCTAATTCAGGGGCGTCTGGGTGGCTCAGTCAGTGCCTCTGGCTCAGGTCATGATTGGGGAGTCCCAGGATCAAGCCCTGCATGGATTGGGCTCTCTGCTCACCAGGGAGCCTGCTTCTCCCTCTGCCCCCCACCGTGCTCATACGCATGTGCCCACATGCTCTCTCTCTCAAATGAATAATAAAATCTTTAAAGAAAAAAAAACACCTAATTCAGAAGGTTGGTGTGAGGACTGGTCCTGGGGCAGCTTTGGGGAGACAAAGGTCAATGCTAGAAAAAATTCCAGAGAGAACAACAGGAGCCCTGCTATTTTTTCATGCCATTTATTATGTTATATTAAACTATAAGATTTATCTGTTTAGTATTGTGTAGGAAATTGTTCACAAAGAAGGTTTGATGTTATTGTTCTTTATAAAGGCCTGCTTGGGGGGCTGGCCCTTAGCTGGGCCTGGTAAGTTGGATTTGGGGATGTTCTCTATTTTATTTACCAATAAGGCTGGTTTGTATGCTGGGGGCACTGAGCTCTGCTCTGTTTGCCTAGGCTATTTATGAAAACAGTGTGTTTACACTGATGAACAACTGCTTTCCTTCTGAGAGTCTGGCATCTTGGTAATGTGTGCTTGATTGCATATAGCCCATAATAAAAACTTTGGACTCTTGAGTCTCAAGTAAGCTTACCTGGGCAGAAAACAAAGCCACTGCACATGTATTACTTCATTTCATTGCTCGAAGAAGAAGCAAGTTCTCTGTGACATGCCAGCCCCTGGGACAGAGAACTTTGGAAGGCTATGCTGGAATTCTTCAGACTCTGCCCAATGTGTCTTTTCCCTTGCATAGTCTGACTTAATATACATAGTTGTGACAACTACCTCTGAGTTCTGAGGGTCTTTCCAGCAAGTCCCTGAACATGTGAATGATTGTGTAACCTTCAAAAAATTATGTTCCTCAATAATGTTTCCTCCCCCATTAGAATGTAAAGTCCTTAAAGGCAGGGATTTAAAAATCCCTTTAGCTCATATCATATATCAATATAAAATCTCTTTAGCTCATTGATATATCCACAGTGCCTAGAACAATGCCTGCCACATAATGTGTGTTCAGTAAATATTTGTTGAATGAATGAGAAATAAAGCAAATATTCTCCTATGAAACAGTTTTTTTAATAAATAAAATATCAATTTATAATCTCAAAGATCTTTCAGAGGACACTGTTTCTATAAAGAGAGAACACCGCTATCAGGAAAAATTCCTTTTAAATGAAAGGCAAGAGCTGAATTACAAATATTATAGTTGCAGCAAAAGCAGATTACATACTTCAGAAATACCACAAACTTTAATGAGACCAGCTAGAGAAATTCTCTTAAACTCAGAAGAAAAGGGTAAAGAGATAAACATAAAAAATAAAAATAAGTATATTTCAAAAATCAAAATATAAACATCCAGGGAGGAGAAATCAAGTTATCCCCACTAGACACAGACATGGTAGACGCATAATAAGTAATTGAATGAATTTAATGAAATAGGAAAAAATCATATTTGTATCATTATATCTTTTTCAAATATAAAAACAATTGAAACATTTTAGAATAAAAGACAGTGACAGAAGAATTCAACAGGTGAGAGATTATATGTGGGGACAACAAAAAGACCTTCCCAGATACTCCTTAATACAGAAAATATAACAATTATGAACTCTTCCTATCATTTACTCAAGGAAATACTCCTGCTAAAAAATTTATCAAAAAACAAACTAAAGGAGCAGAATAACCAGCATCATATGAAACCATAATAAAAAAAACTTTTCTATTATATTAGGAATCAAGACAGGGATTTAACTGGCATAACTTTATTAAATATAGTTTTGATCAGGCTTCCTTCTAACTCTTGCAGGTTCTGGGACAAGAGAACAAAATGAGGCCCATGTACTATATTACTAGATAATTAGAAGTTAAAAATCAAGCTATCAGGGTACAAAATCAATATACAAAAATCTGTTGCATTTTTACACACTAATAACAAACTCTCAAAAAGAGAAATTGAGAAAACAATCCCATTTACAATTACATCAAAAAGAATAAAATACCTAGTAATAAATTTAACCAAGGAGGTGAAGATCCAGGCACTGAAAACTATAAGACACTGATGAAATAAACTGAAGAAGACATAAATAAATGGAAAGATATTCAATGTTCATGGATTTAAAAAAATCAGTGTCTTTAAAATGTCCATACTACCAAAAGAAATCTACAGATTCATTGCAATCCCTATCAAAATTCCACTGACATTTTTCACAAAAATAGAACAAACAATCCTAAAATTTGTATGGAACCATAAAAGACTCTCAATAGCCAAAGCAATCTTGAGAAAGAAGAACAAAACTGGAGGTATCATACTCCCTGACTTCAAGCTATACTACAAAACTATAGTAATCAAAACAGTATGGTTCTAGAATAAAAACAGACACAGAGATCAATGGAACAGCATACAGAACACAGAAATAACCCACACATATGTGATCAATTAACTGACAACAATAAAGGAGCCAAGAATATATAATAGGGAAAGAACAGTCTCTTCAATAATGATGTTGAAAAAACTGGGCAGCCACATGCAAAAGAATGAAACTGGACCACTATTTTACACCATGTTCAAAAATAAACTCAAAATGAATTAAAGATGTGAACACAAGAACTGAAACCATATAACTGCTAGGAAAAAAAAATGAAGGTGGAATGCTCTTTGACATCAGTCTTAGTGGTGATTTTTTGGATTTGACACCAAAAGCAAAGGCAACAAAAGCAAAAATAAACAAGTGGGACTACACCAAACTAAAAAGCTTCTGCATAACAAAAGAAACCATTTCAGGGAAATTCAAATCAAAACCACAATGAGATAACACTTCATACCTGTTAGAATGATTATTATCAAAAAGATTAGAAACAGTAAGTGTTGCTGAGAACGCGGAGAAAAGGGAACCTTTGTGCACTGTTGGAAATATAAATTGGTGAAGCCACCATGGAAAACAGTACCGAGGTTGTTCCTCAAAAAATTAAAAATTGAACTACCATATGATCTAGCAGTTCTACTGCTGGGCTACCTATCCAAAGAAAACAAAAAAACTAACTCAAAAAAATATATGCACCCCATGTTCACTGCATCATTATTTACAATAGCCAAGATATGGAAACAACTGGAGTGTCCATTGATGGATGAACGGATACAGAAGATGTCAGCCATAATAACAGGAAATCTTGCCACTTGTAACAACACCATTAAACTTAAGGGCATCAAGCTAAGTGAAATATGTCAGACTGAAAAACAAATACCATATAATCTCATTTATATATGGAATCTTAAAAAAAAGAATCATAGATACAGAGAATAGATTGATGGCTGCCAGAGGTTGGGGTCAGGGGTTGGGCAAAATGTGTCAAGGAGGTCAAAAGACATCAATTTCTAGTTATAAAATAAGTTGTAAGTTATGTTGTAAGTTATAAGTCATGGAGATGTAATGTACAGCGTGGTGACTATAGTTAATAACATTGTACTGCATATTTGAAAGTTGCTATGAGTAGATCTTAGAAGTTCTCATACAAGAAAAAACTTCATAACTATTTATGGAGACAGGAATGTTATCTAGATTTAATGTAGTAATCATTTCATAATATATAAAAATATCAAATCATGTTGTATATCTGAAACTAATGTAATGTTATATGCCAATTATATTGATAATTTTTTAATTAAACATCAAAATCAGGCCAAAAAGCTGGTAATTAAAATATGTTCTGTCTTATAACTGGACAAATACACCTCTCCAAGTAGTGAGGTCCCCCACCATCTTAGGGTGCTTCCCAACACAGCATTACAGTCATGTATTGAAGGTGACTCACAAGTACATCCATAATCTAGAATCTGCTTCTTGGTTTCACCTACTTACCAGCCCTGATAACAAAAAATGTTTTAAACTATATGATTTAAAAATCATCAAAATACCAAAGATGGCTAAATTTAACTAAGTGCACCTATCTTAGTATTCTGTTGATGGGATGTAGACATATGAGCAATAAACATATAAACAGTATATAAATCATTATAGATTTATTCCATAAATCCAGTCTCTTAGTTAATTTCAATTAAATCAATAATTAGGCTCTTATGGTCCAGACTTTAACACAATTTGTATTCTATTAACAGTAACGCCAATTTAGACATCTTTCCCTGAGTCATCGTATATCTCAGAAAATTTTTTTTGACAATTTCAATTTGGAGAAACTTCATTTTGCTATGACAGCAGCAACTGAAAGCATTAGTAAAAAATCTTAAAGCAATGCTTGGATTCAGAAATGTCCATGAATTCTCCATATTATGTTCAAACATTATAATAGGTCACATATTATAAACTAAAATTACAGAAAATATTACAAAATATTTATATCCATTGTCAGTTTATAGCACTTACATTGAAATTTTTACCATCACTGAAGCAACAGCGGATCCATATAGTAAAGAACTGTATTAGTTCTCATACACTACACCTAGATCTACATGTATTGCAAAATTTAGAGTAACAACAATTGTTTAATATTGCAAAATGTTCCTCAGTTGCCAAGTTCATCTGTGGCAAAAGTTGTGCTAATTCATAAGCACCCTAAAACTGAATTAGAACATAAAGAGAAGAAAATGGATGCACACAAAATTCTATTACATCCATGCTATATGACAGAAAGGATCTTTCTTGAGTTAATGAATATATCTTTTCCATGACCCAAGCATTTCTATTGTTCAAAGACTTCCTGCATTTCAAAATAGTGTCCATCACCAATGTCAGCAGTGGCACAATTTACAAACCTTCAAGTAGCACAATCTCCAAAACTTTTTATCAGCTTTTGTTTCAAGGGCATTGGGCAAGAGTTAGGGAGAATCATTTCTCTGGAGCCTGAACAATGTTAAACAACAGATGTTTAAGATTACAGGTTGTACTATATCAGGATTGCATACAGAATCTCACATGGCAGTGACACTTGTAAGTTCTTTAATAAATTTATTTTTGTGTATTCTTGAAGTATGTGGAGCCCTAGAAAGTATGAATCTCAAATTCAGCACCTCCTTGGCAGTGCTAGCCAGTGCATCTAGACTTAAAAACTATATGTTATAAATTTTGGAAAGAAGAAAGTGAAACTCTCAATGTCTGCACATAATTATTTGTCTACAAAATATAATTGTGTCGGTGGAAGGGCTATGAGAACTAATTACTTCAACAACCTGTTTTGGAAAAGCACTACATAAATACTAACAACAATCAATAACAAACAACAACAAAAAAAATGGGGGAGAAAATGCCATTCACAAAAAGAGTGAAGACAATGAAACCTCATTAACACATGTGAATAATATGAAGAGAGTTATATGAACAAATCTATGAAACACACCACTGAATCTAAATGGTATAAACGAGGACTTGAATGAATGGAGAGATAAACCACATTCTTAAATGGTGTACTGGATCATTACATTTTCAGCCTGGTTAAGCTAAAGCTGTTCCCAGATTCCTGCTCTCTGTATGCTTCTGACCAAAAGAAGTGACCAAAAGAAATATCTGAAGAGTATTTGGGAGGTAGAAGTGAGGCAGCAGCTATTGCTCTTTGAAAGTGGTAACAGTTATGTGCAAGGACAGGTCCAGAGGTTTCAATGAGTGACAGCTTCTCTGGCCTCTTTTTTGTACCATGTCCAGCACTGACTGCTGCCATGCTAACCAACACTGGTTCTGGCTCATTAACCAGATACCATCCAATTCTCTCCTCCCTGAATGGGTATGTTATGCCTTCCATCAAGAGGTAGAGTTTTTTTTCTCCACTCCTCGAAACTGGACTAAATCTGTGACTTGACTATTAGAATGCAGTGCAGTGGAAGAGATGCTTGCAGCCTTGAGTCCAGGCTTTAAGACACCTGTGGCTCCCATCTTTGCAGCTGGAGAAGCATGCTGCCCATGCTAGAAGGAAGTCCAGGCCAGCTAGCTGGAGAGGAAGGCCACGTGGACAAGACCTCAGGCACCGAAGCAACAGTGAGCACGAAGGCTCCAAACATGTAAGAAAGTCCTTCTCAGACCTTCTGGCCCTACTGCAGTTGAGCTCCCGGTTGAATATGATGACACAGGCAACCTCAGCCTACACCACACAGAGCAGAAGGACTGTCCAACTCCACCTAGTGAACCCACTGAATTGTGAGAAATAATTGTGCTAAGTTTTATGGTGGCTCGTTTCACAGCAATGGGTAATTGAAACAGGGGGAAACTTATGTTGTATATATGACAGTAACATTCTTTCCCCCAACCTCCTCTGGGTCTTAATAAAAGCATTCTAAAGGTCATCTGTAAAAATATTCAGCAATCATAGCCAATGATTTTTTGAAAACTAAAATAGTGAGGGCATATTTGCCCTAACAAACATTAAAACATTTTTAAACTTTAGTAATCAGAAAAAGAACAGCAGCTATCATTTACTGAATGCTTACCATGTCTTAGACATTGTTTAAAGTACTGCCATGACAAACACATAATGTTACTATTCTTGCTTCCAGATGAATATATGAAAGTAATTTTTCTAAGCTTTTATATTAATAACTGTAGGACATCAATGATAAACCAGAATAGGAAAGATACTCAATAAAACTACAAATGTGGTTAAGTTAGGCCAAGTCCGACTGCCAGAGTTCATTAAGATAAATCAAGTATGTAAGTACAGTGGGCCTGTCCACGTATTGTACTAAATAAATAAGCATCAGAAAAAAAGAGCCCTCAGTCTTCTGAAAAGTTTCCTAAGGGATCTAAGACAACCATAATTCTCACCTAAAGCAAAAAGATCAGGAGAAAAGAATGAAAAGTCCATGATTTCAGCCACTCTGTCATCTTACTCTGTACAACAGGGTATAGCAGGAAGAAAATCATCAGGGGAGGATAAAGTAAGGTCTCTGCTCAGCACATACTTTGCTCTGGGAGGAAAGCCCATCCCTCAAGGCAAAGGGCAGATTTCCTCCATTCATAAATTAAAGCTGAAAAAACCCTTTGAGATCAAAGAGCAATTCATTCATTTTACAGATAAAGGAACTGATGCCCAGTGGGTAATATGATTTGCTCCGAGTCATTTACTGGTGCCAGAGCTGGTCCCCAGACCCCAACTCCCACTCTGCTCCAGAGTGATTCTTTCCTTGTATCTTTTCCACACCAAACCCACTTAGAAGCACCCTCGCCAGCCCCAACCACTTCACTTTTATGAACTGACAGTAATTTAAACAAGGAAGAGAGCAGAGGCAGTGGCTGTCTTGTTCACTCTGTGTCTCACCACCTGGCTATATTCCTCTCCATAGAATGCCCTCAAAGAGCATTGATGGAGCGAAGGAAACGAAATGCATCTTAGCCAACAATTACATTCAATTCTCCTCAGCAAAGGCAAGACTCTTTATAAAAATAATTTTGTTGAATAGGTCAATCATCTGTTAACATGCAAGTATTGATTTCTATCTACATTCATAAACTGTAAGACAAAATAATGTTATTCTTTGAAAGTAACAATTTTTCCAGCATAATTATGATTTTGCTTTCGTAATTGTCATCAAGTAGGACAAGTTGCTTCTTTTCATTTATCACCAAGAGGGCAAGATGTTTACTTATCATTAATGACGAAAATGCTCTGAGGTGGGCAGCTTGCGCTTTGCCTGAAGTGCCATTTCATCTGCAGGAATATGACTCTCAGTTCATGAAGACACATTAAAACCATATGTTTCTTTAAATACAACTGTTCATAAAAGGCAATGCCAGGATGAAATTAAAATTCAAAAGACATCAGAATGTATTACTGGTGAAAGGGTGCTTCAGGACCACAGGTTTTTACCTAAAGAAAATCCTCCCGGAAGCCTTCAGACTGGTCGAAATACATGCCATGTCATAATATTTTCTTCTTTAAATAATTCTTAAACTAAAGAAATATGAATTGCGTGCTGCTCATGTTTTCAGAAATTGTTCTGTCCTCAGCATCCTGGTGTCATTATACTAGAAAGTCTTGAATATTCCCTAACCCGTCTCAGCATTCTTGGCAGAGGCCAACTATCAATGTTTCTCCTCAGTGGCACTTAACAATTTGGCTAGAAAAGTTCCTGCTATTCAGGACTGTTCCATCAATTGCTGTCCACTAGATGTCTTATGGCGTCACCAGTCATAAAGATAACCAAAAACATCTTCATTTTTCTCGACTTAGAGAGTCCACCAGGATACACCCGGGCTCTCCCCTCCTCCCGGCACACCACAGCCTGGCACTCTCCCATGTAGTAAGCTGGGGCCACTTTTCCCATTTCTCAGGGATTACTGTCCTTCTTCTGATGTCTTGAAAACCACTGTTTCATGTATTTTGTCCAGTTTTATTGTTTGTTTCAGGTAAGTCAAAAGTCAGCAATCGGTTATGGTTTAAGTTTAATGTGGGTGTGGATATCATTCTGACTTTTTTAACAAGACGCAGGCTTTAATGAAGGTAAGAAAGAAAGGGGACCTAAGACACCAAGAGTATCTGAGGGGAGAAAGGTTTAGGGGGTAGAAACAAAGAACAGGAAGGCATCAGACACTAATCTACTCTACCTCCCAATTTTTTGTAGGGACGGCCCAGGAAAAAAGAGTTCAAAAACACTAGACTCTTAGGGTTGTGTCTAGGCTTATATATATGATGCAGCATTTACAACAATAAGAAAGCAATTTTCATTCACTAAGACTACCTGCCCTAGGCTACACAAGTAAGAAGCTTACATAAAGCCACCTTCTCTATGACTGGTGCTCTGTAAATTGTCCTTAGGTCTACACTTGCTGATGAGCAGCATTCCGCAAAGTGCCCAAACTCCAATGTGGAGGTAAAGCTATCATCAACTTCTACAACAGAAGAGATGAGAAACACCTGTGCTCTGCATATTGACCTCCACCATCCTCCTCAGTCTCCTTCAAGGTCACAGATCATGTAACAGTGATCTGACTGACCAAAAGCAATTCCTGACACATGACTGTCATTGTAACATACACAACGCTTTACAGCCCATCCTCCTGAATAATGAAGCAGGTAGGTGGGTGAGTTTGGGCAAACCTAGCAGTTTCAAAAGTAGATTCTCCCAGTGAAATGAGCAAAAGGGACACTTAATGAGGTTTTTTAGTTGAGTGTAATTTCCCAATAATAAGAAATGTAGTATTATTTGCACATTCAGTGGTTTTCTCTCTAAGGGTACTAGGACCCTGGCCTAAATTTATTGGCAGGCTAGATGTAAAACCATTAGGAAAATAATAGTTACTGATTCATGCCAATGAGGAGATGTGAGTCTTCTCTAGTGCCTGCCCATGGATAAGATGAACCGGTCCTTATCTCTTTATTTGAATAAAAATAAGATTTCTGTCATCTGAATGTTAATCCATGCAGTCTCACAGATGTTATTTGAATGAACAGAAACTGTCAGCATGGCTCCATTTAAACAGCATGTTGCTTGGACTTTTCTGCATGACAGAGCAGGGCTGAAATGTGGCAGGTGTGGATATGCCAGATGACACACTGAATCAGGCCATGCTCAGGGGGATGAGTCTGATGATGCAAGCCATTAACAGGAAGGAAAAAGTACGAAATAATAAATATGTTCTTCTTAAAACACAGCCTCAACCACTAACTTGGAAGAGGAAAAAATATGGTCGTGCTTAACAACTGGGTTGATTCAGAGAGTCTGCTAGGAAACCACATAATATAACAGGCTCTAATCTGCCTTGGCCCATGGAGAACAGCAGCACTTAAGATACCAGTTCTATACAAAGTGGCTTTATGTGTGGCCTTCTATGTAAAGGGTAAATGTTACTTACAATAACAGTAACAATAAATGTATTGTTACTGCAATATCTTCTATGTACTTCAGTCCAAGTTCATGTCCAGAAATAAAATGTACAGGCACCATGAACTCTATCTCACATTTTTAGCCATACTCAAACCGCAGTCTCTGATAGTCAGTCATAGGTTTTAGCTCTAAAATTTCTAAGGTAATTACAAGCAAGGCATGAAGTGCAAAAAGAATCTCCTTGATGCTTGCAAATTTAATTTGCTGCAGAAGGTTTTTCATTTGGCAAGCATAAGCCCTTAGTTCCAGTGGGCCGTCCAAGCAGCACACAGTATTCAAATCCCTACTGGTTCATCCAGGCTAAAAGATTTGCCTCAGTTTCGGCTTGGTATTATAGTGTTATTGGGTCTGTCCTATTTAGCCAGGATTGTGAGCCTGGTTAACTATTTGAAACTGTTCATTTATGGAGAGCTGAAACCCTCCCCCTCTGATCTCAGCTGTAGGCTAGTCTGGTTTGGAATAATGATGATCTGGAGAACTCATTCTGATGCCTCCTGAGCTTCACATGTTAGCACTGCCTAAATCCTTCTATTGCTATCTACCATCTTCCAAACTGCACCACCACTGAGCCAAAGTTTACTCTGGGGATCAGACAGCTAACTACCCAACTTGAAGCAAATCTTAGAGCAAAGACTGTTCTCTCTAGATCCACAGAACTCTGGATGACTCAAGGGTAAGTTTCAGACAATCTATGAACCCTCAAAATTAATTTTATATAAAGTTTGGGGTATATGCAAGTGAATTTCATCAAAGTTTCAAAGGATCCATAGCTCAAAAGAGGATTAAGATCCATCATCCAGGAAAGAGACCTCTTTTTCTTGTCCACGTTCCTCCTAGTCTTATTTCTTTTCCTTACTGATAAGCACCACTGAAATTCTATTTTTTAAATATTTTATTTATTTATTTGAGAGAGAGAGAGAGAGAGAGTGCAAGCAGAGGGGAGCAGCAGGCAGAGGGAGAAGCAGGCTCCCCGCTGAGCAAGGATTGCGGGATGGAGTCCCCAATGCAGGGCTCCATCCCAGGACCCTAGGATCATGACCTGAGCTGAAGGCAGACACTTAACCGACTGAACCACCCAGGGGCCCACCACTGAAATTCTTAAAAAGTACAATGAGCAAGACGGAATTATAACAACTATAGAGCAGGTTTTATAGGTCAATTATGTTATTCCAAACTTTACTCCAATTTCTTCTTCACATTTCCTACTTGCAGTTAAGAAAATCAGCAACTGCTATTACTTAATGATACAATATTCTAAAACAGTTCTTTAATAGACACTTAATTGATTTTCATTCAATTAAAACATTTGCTTTCAAATTGCACAGGATGCTAGTGAAAGGTATCAATTTCCAAGAATATTCTCGGCCACAAGTTTTGTTTCTTTTCCTTCATTTTGCTGTTCCTGCTGTTTTTATTAAGCTATTATCATAGTTAAAAGGGGAAAAATATCCAAACTCAATGTAGTTGACAGTGAAGATTTTAAACACATGCTAATTAGCTTTATTTGAAGAGCCATTCTCATACTTAACATTGTGATCTTCAGAAACTAAAGTTCTCCTATCAAATCACAATTCATAACTTTTATCACTTCTTACTGATTTCTCCTTCCTTCCATTTTAATTGCAGTCAAATACACATAACATATTTACCATCATAACCATTTTTCAGTTCTTACTCATTTCTACAGAATATTATTCACATGACAACAGTTTTTTATTAGATTTCATTTTCATTCTAAACACTAAATTTGTTGATTTATTTTTATCAGATATTTTTCTTCAATCTATGTCGAGCTCTCTCCCAGCTCCTCCCCAGAAATGAAGTTAAGACAGCTCACTGGTTGGTTGGTTCTGCAGGAAAATTAACAAGAAAAAGAAGGACTCCTCTTCTTGGACACTTCTATGTTGTCTTTTTTTTTTCTTTCAGTTCTTGATTCTTTATAGCTAAATAGTCACACTATCCCCACAGAAACTACTAATAAAAGCCAACAGCAAAGAGAAAATAGAATACATTGCCAGGTATGGTAAGAATGAGGTTAAGGTCTGAAATTCCTTACAATAGTAATACTTTTGTTTCATTATATCAAAAATTATAGGCAATGTATTTGAAATCCTAAATAAAAAAGTCTTTTCATTTACTAACATGTGAATAAATTAAATTTAAAACTAGAACTTTCAACAAATGAATTCTTTTGTTTCAACAAATGAATTCTCAACTGAAAAGCTGAGCAATTTTTTTGTTTGTTTCAAGTTTTTATTTAAATTCCAGTTAGTTCACACATAGTGTAATACTGGTTTCAGGAGTAGAATTTAGTGATTCATCACTTACATATAATACCCATTGTTCATCACCACAAGTGCCCTCCTTATCAGCCAGCCCCCACCCACAACCTCTCCAGCAACCCTCAGTTTGTTCTGTATGGTGGAGTCTCTTATGATTTACTTCCCTCTCTTTTTTTCCCCATTCCCCTTTGTTCATCTGTTTTGTTTCTTAAATTCCACATATGAGTGATATCATATGGTATTTGTCTTTCTCTGACTGACTTGTTTCACTTAGCATAATACACTCTAGCTCCATCCACATCATTGCAAATGGCAAGATTTCATTCTTTTTGATGTCTGAGTAATATGCCACAACTTCTTTTTCCATTCATCACTCAATGGACATGGGCTCTTTCCATAATTTAGGTATTGTAGATAATGCTATAAACATAGGGGTGCATGTATCCGTCTGGATCAGTATTTGTTTTATTCTTTGAGTAAATACCTAGCAGTGCAATTGTTGTAGGGTAGTTCTATCTTTAACTTTTATGTGGGTGTAGGTATGTGTCAGAATTTGCTCTATTTTGTTTTTATTGATTTTTCAAAAGAACAATAAATATATACATGTGTATATGTATGTATATATTCCTGTAGGCAACTGCTTTCAGCATTTGAGCATGAACAACTTCAGTACCCAGCAAAATAAAGGCTTGTGTATTAAAAAGATAAACAGTGGTGGAGAATACAATCTATGAGGCTAGCTTCAGAAATGAAGTTAAAAAAATCAAAACAAAGATAAAAACATTTACAGAGCTTTGGAGAAGCCCCTTCTCCTTTCTCCTGAGATCTAGCCATAAAAGGCCTCACCCTACAAAATTCCTGGGAAGAAGTAAAAATACATCTCCCCATACTTCATTTCCAGCTATGGGATTGTAATCAGGATCATAAATGTCTTCAAGATTGGGCAGCCAACATAAATAACTGAAACTGTTGTGTATTTAGTAACAGGCAGTGGCGCCAGTGGTAAACTGAAGACTCCACACCTGAAAGCCTTCAAACTAAAGAAATAAAGGAAGGAAGGAAGGAAAGAAAGAAAGAAGGAACGAAGGAAGCCAGCCAGCCAGCCAGCCAGACCGTCGCCAAACAAAACAGAGTAGACTCGGCTGTGGTTTCATCCATTTGTTCCCCAAGACCTCTTCACACTCCCCAAATCCAAGTTTCTGATTCAGTCCTCATGGCCTGGGGAGGGACTCCAACAGAACATGGCTCGATGGGGTTCTTAAGAACTGGAGTGATGATAAATAAGGCCACCGTCTTGGTCAGCACCCTGTCACCCCTTCCTTATCTCCTGAAAGCCTTGAGAATTAGCCAAGCTACTTCTACTCTTGGTACTATGTCTTTTGTTTCTGCCTAGGGCTTTTCTCTGGCCAAATGAGAGAAATAGCAGTCTCACAGCATTTACCCTTTTCTCTTGGTCTTAAAGCAAACATAAAACTATTTTTGTGGCTTTTCTCACAGTTTTAATAATTATCAGATAAAATGTGATTTAATGATAAAATGTGACTTACATAATGCATATGTATATCAAATTACCATACACTTTAAATACCTTAAAATTTTATTTGTCAATTATACTGTAATAAAGCTAAAAAATAATAAATGAATAAATCAAAATGTGACTTAAAACACTGCTTGCTACATACCTAGTTTCGTTTTTTCTTATTTTTCTACTTCAATGCTAGTAGAAAAGATAGAGAGGACATAGATGGTAAGGGCAGGGTTATGCAGTAAAATATGCCTTGTGTTCAGAAGAACTCTAAAGCATTTCATAAGAGCATATGGGACACAGTCTCTTGGTAAGAAGCTAAATGGGGAAAGGGGTAGGTTTTGAGAAATGAAGGGAAACATTCCAACAATCTGAACCAGTCCTGGGGCTAAGAGAAAATAAGGGTAAGAAAGGAAACAGCAGCTGCCTTAGTGGCTTATAGGCTTACTCTTTTCCTACCTCTGTTCAACCTTTTCCCTCTTGCTTCCATAGAATCTACATTAAAACATAGTGAGAAAATGAGCAACAGAAGAGATGCTTTTGAAAAAGCAAGAGAAAAAGAAAGACAAGAGGTGAGACAATCCTAGGCTGGAGTAGATAGAAAGAAGGGGGTGGCCTGAGCCCAGGGGACTCTGTCTATGTAGCCATTCTCATGAATGGGAAGGAGATCCACCCTCAGTTTGGGCCAACATCCAGTGTTGGCAATACGAGCCAAGCAAATCCTTCAGTCTTTCACCTGTATTCAGAGCAGGCATGCCACAAACATGATAGCAATAATGTGAACTAAGCACTCCCAAAGAAATGTCCGTGGTTAGCCAATATTTGAGCATTGGTTTTATTCTACTTCCTGTTTTAATAGTATTAATTAAAGTTGTCATACAATTCCAGACTCAAACAACTGAGAACAGTATTTGAAATATTCACTTGGTTTCAAACACAGGGCAGTGTGTGTGTCAGTCAGTAAGAGTGTGTGTGTGTGTTTATCAGTAAGAGTGTGTGTGTGTGTGTGTGTGTGTGTGTGTGTGTGTGTTTATTCTAGCTGGTTTATGTTACTGAAGTCAAACAGATAACTTTTCTGTATTCCTTTAAAAAGCAATTAAATACAGAATTTAACTGATAGGCAAAAACTCTGTGAACAAATTAATCCAGAAAAATGAAGAGAAAGAGCAGAAGGTGGTCTGTATTCATTTTTGTAAAACTAACCAAAACATACTAACTGGAATGTGTGACCTTCACTATTTCAACAGGGAAAAAGGAAGTCAACATCTCAGATTGACAATTTCGTTGGAAGGCTCTCTCAAGCAATTTTTAACTGGATTGGTACAAATGTTTTCTGCCAATTAAAATTGTGCAATATTCTCACAGATTAGAATATTCTTGGCAACTACATCTCCTTGGAAAAAAAAATAAGAGTTGAGTTTAAGTGCTTAATTTAGGAATGTCTTAAATAGGCCTAACCAGTAAATATTCATTTTTAAAATATTATAAACATTTTAAATTACCATTTTGAGGCACTGAAAGTGAAGGCCCAGAAATTTCTCCATTATCAACACAAAACATAAAATAGTCCCCAATGGTTTGCTACATCATTTTACAAGTCTAAAGAATTTCTAAAAATTATTAAAGTCATTTCCTGTTGATCTACTACAAGTTGGTTCTTTTGATCTGCTACAGGTCCAAGGCATTGGAAACACAGCAACAACGACAAAAAACCACTCTCATTTATGTAATAAAATTTCATCATCAAGTGTCTATGTAAATAAAGCAAAGGACAAGGGATATGAAAAATAGATCATTCACATAAAAGGAAATCCACATGAACAATAAACATACAAAAAAAAGGTAACATAACTCATAATTCTCAAGAGCATGGCTCTAGACTCAGACCATCTAGATTCAAGTCTAGGTTATCACTTCCTAGGTGAGTGACTCCGGACAAGGCATTGACCCTTCTTATGCCTTTTGATCTACAATGTAAGGATCAGATATTCTAACTCTTAATTGTCATGGTATATGCACTCAATTAATATTAGTTATTATAACTATTACCAGAAAATAGACTCAACCTCATTAGTAATCAGGAAACTGTTAAATTAAGATTTAATTTAGGAATTAATAGTACCCAGTGTTAGCAAGAGAGTGAAGAATGTAGTGTATATATATATATATGTGTGTGTGTGTGTGTGTGTATATATATATATATATATATATATATATACACATACATACAATTAGTAGAAATACATATTGGTTCTGCCTCTTTGGACAGCAATTCAGGGTGAAGGAGGGAAGAAGTGGGTTGTGGGAGAGAAGAAAGGCAAATACGCATATGCAGTGTTCCTAAACTCATCTTACTAAAGGATATTTTTCATGATCATCATCATTTGTTACACCCTACTCCTTGCAAGTCATTTACCAGAAGTTGTTCATTTAGGTACTGTATTTTACAAACCAAAATAAGATCAAAAGAAACCGAATACACAAAAACACCCTGTATTCATGTGAGTGCTCTTTTCTAATCCAATGACACAACACTTTTCTTTCAGGGAGTCCCTGTAGATCTTTAAATTGACTCTGTATTTAACAAAACAACCATGTGGTATCTACTAGCTCTTTATTAAAAATAGTCCTTGATATATAATATCTAAATTTTTTTTCTTTCTTCCTTTCTCTTCTTTCTCTACTAGGAAATATTCCCAAGACTTCATTCTTCTAACCTGAATCAGACTAACATCATACATTATGGTTGGGAAATTCCTTTGGCCACCTTTTATAAAAATAAATAAAACATAAAATAATAAACTGTTAAGTGGTAGCCATGGCGTGGTGGAAAGAAAACTAGTCCAGTCAAGAAGCCTGAGTTGTACCATTTTGAGACCTCAGGCAAGTCTCTTAACCTGGCTGAGACTCAATTTTCTCATCTGTAAAGCATAAGAATACTATGATTTCCTAAAAGCATAACATGGGAAAAAAATATATCACCCCCAAACTGCTGTTTTGTTAATATCTGGAACAACTTTTCTCCTCTCAGTTTCTATGGCAACAGAGACATGACCTTGCAGAGCCCTCCCTTGATCTTATCCAAGTTCAAGAAGAACAAGACCTTCAGTAGATCAGTGCTGAAATGGGATCCTCCAGTATTCACTATTACATCAGCATTACAATAATGATGACCATCATTGTGGGAAAGGGTTAGTAGGGAAGGGAGAGTTGAGAGAGGGGAGAGGAAATTATTTTTAAAAGGGGATTAAAGTTTATTCCCTTCATTTGATTCTCACAGGGAGAAACAAAGGGATTATAAATCAAGCCAGAGGGATCACTTCTCTCTTTACTGCCCCCAAAGAGTAATATCAAGAGAGACCCAAGAGGGATGACGGGGTGAAAGAAGCCCAGGAGGGGCAGATGGAAGGAAGCTCAGGCCTAAACCTATCCTAGACCTTAACCCAGCATAAAAATAATCCCTCAGATCTTGGATATGAGGAAACAAGAATCAAGCATGAGCAGGTGCAGTGCCTGAGGATTTCTTTTATCTCTTCTTAATGTTCTAAGCAAAGTCCTAAGTGACTCAAAGGGCATTTGAGATTTTGAGATTGAGGATTTGGCTTTAACTTGCTCAATAAAGGTTCAAGCTTTAAAGTCATACAAGATCTGGAATTGGTTCCCTCCTTTCTTTCCTCCTTGCTTCTTCCTTCCAACACGCACACAATATTAACATTTCCACATACACTTCCAGTGATAATCTTTAACTCCTTCAGTCTTAACATAGGTTAGGACTCTGGAGACAATGCCCAGAGGCCTGGTCTTTCATTCCTTGAGGCCTCTAGATATAGGACAGTCTGTTCTAACAGAGCTTGGGGCTCCAGGAACAGAGCTTTTGTTATTATTATTATTATTTTTTATCTCCACGATCAATAACACCTCTCTGGTAACTCCAAGTGCAATCAGAATCCCCAAAAGGATACTCCCTCCTGGAATTATTGCTTCATTTGGGGCATTAAAAATATTTATAAAGATTGCTAAGTTTCTGAAGGCTTATGTTTCAAACCAGGAAATCCTACAACAACTCAAAGTAAATGTTCTATAGAATTTCTGCATTCCCAAGGATTTATTCTGAATAACTATGGGGAACAGTACAGGAAGTACAGGGAGTGCTCATTTGGATCATTAAAAGTGATAAATGTCCACCATTACTTGCTGTCATGGGTTGATGCAATCTGAGAAAGTGTCCCAAAATAATAAATGGTGTTATTTAAAAATTAATTAGGTAATACATAACATTTTTACTTTTATATGTCTTAAGATCCAGAAATTGGTGATGCCCAGTTTAATGTCAACAAGGCAGAGTTAGCTGTAGGCAAATTTATGAAAAAGAAAAGTTTTCTTTGGCCCCCTCCAAACATCATCTACCCTCTACTCTGTCACTTTGTGAAGAATTCTCAGCACTTAACTCCCTCTTAATGCCTTGTGGTGTGCCAGATACTCCCTGGAAGTGTCCTTCTGTGATTAGCCTGCCTAAATAGGGCCTCATTACTTAAGTCTTTACTTCACAGTAACTTCTAGTCAAAACTTAACCTGTCATATATTCTACTCTTATTAGACTTTTTTTTAGCTTAAAAATTGTTTATTACTAAGAAGTTAAAGTCTGTTAAGCCTTATTACTCATTGGATATAGTTGTATTATTAAACACTAATATATTAAAAAGAAATTCATAAGATCCACAGTATTTTTGCACAAGACGCTTTGCCAGAGTTAGCGACAAAGCAGTCATTGGCAGCACCCCCACCTCAAATGCTGCAAGCAAAGGTTCTGTCATGTATCAAGGCACAATGCCACGTTAGGGGTACACGGTACGGCCACTATGAAACGACGCCTTGAATTCACTCTCTTCCTCAGTATAAACAGACGGAACATTTTATGGATGGAATTAAAGGGTCATAGAATTATGGCATTACATCCTGCATTTTTTCTTCTCTTTGGCAAACATTTGGGGATCCAGCCTTTTGTTTTGGGACATCTTTGACCACAGTTCGCTAAGGGGACAAGAGTACTACCCCCAAAGAAAGAAGGAACCTCATTTGGATGCCCAAACCTTGGTCTTATGGTCATTTCAAGGGATAGTCATAAAAGAGGGTAGAAAGAAAGAAAAGTGGAAAAAGATTCAGGATAGAAGCCCTGTTTAGAAATAAAGAGTGTCTCTGACCAGGGACGTTTTCATTATTGTACTTCTCGAGACTCTAAGTTCAGCAACAGTGACTAGAAGGTAAGTGGGTTTAATGGAAGCAAACAGTTTCTCAGTGAATTACTCAGTTTTCCCCCAACAATAAATTACATTATTCTGTAACTATTTCTTATTCTTTTCTTGTTTTGTTGCCTCTACACATAATATCTAAGGAAGAAATCAGTCTCTCTTTTTACCCCCAGTTCATAAACTGAATTTCTCCTTGTTTTTCACATTTGGTAAACTAAAAAATCTTTCTCTTTCTCTTTTTTTGCAGCCATAATTTAGCCTCCATCCTCAATCACTGGAAATTAGATCACTGGAAATCCAGGGTCCAAATCCAGAGTAAATAATCTTGACAAAATAAGTTCATTTCTGTCAAAACATTCAGACCTTGTCAGTGGAGACCTTTTACCTTGCACCATTTTCCCACTGAGTGATCTTGGCCTGTGATATTTGAGTGCCTTAAAACAGTGAGATTATAAAAGTTATTAGCTCAATGATATGAAAGGAAAAAGACAATTCAATGATAGTTGGAGACTTCAATATTCAACTTTTAATAATGGATAGAACAACTATGCAGAAGATTAACAAGGAAACAGAGAGTGGAACAACACTATAAACCAACTAGACTTAACAGGTATCTATAAACACCCAACAATGACAGAAAATACATTCTTCTTAAGTGCATAAGGAAGATTCTCTAGTATAGATCATATGTTAGTCTATAAAACAAATCTCAAAACTTAAAAGGATAGAAATAATACAAAGTAGGTTTTCCAATCAAAATGGGATGAAAGTAGAACAACAGAAAAAGATTAGGAAAATCCACAGATATGTGGAAATTAAACAACATACTCCTGAATAATCAATGGGTTAATGAAGAAATCAAGTAAGAAAAGAGAAAATATTTCGAGATGAAGGACAATAAAGACACAACATACAAAACTTACGGGATTTAACTAAAGGAGTGCTTAATGAAAAATTTATATCTGCAAATGCTTATATGTAGAAAGAAGAAAGATCTCAAATAATACACCTAAGCTTCCACCTTAAAACACTAGAAAAAGAAGAGCAAATTAAATCTAAGGGAAGCAAAAAATAAAAATTATTAATAAAAATTAGAGCAAGAATTAATGAAATAGGGACTACAAAAACAATAGTGAAAAATCAATAAAAACAAAACCTGGTTCTTTATAAAGATGAACAAGTTTGACAAACCTATAAATAGATTAACCAATAAAAAAATAGAGAAACTCAAAATACCAGAATCAGAAATAAAACAGAGGATATTACTACCAAACTTATAGGGAAAAAAAAGTATTATAAAGGAATACTATGGGGCACTTGGGTGGCTTAGTCCATTAAGCATCTGCCTTCAGCTCAGGTCATGATCCCAGGGTTCTGGGATTGAGCCCCACATCAGGCTCCTTGCTCAGTGGGGAGCCTGCTTCTCCCTCTCCCTCCCCCAACTCATTCTTTCTCTCTCTCAAATAAATCCATAAAATCTTTAAACATAAGTAAATAAAGCAATACTATGAACTGTATGCCAATAAATTAGACAGTCTAGATGAAATAACAAATTTCTAGGAACACACAAACTACTGAATTGACTCAAGAAGGAATAGATAATCTCAAAAGATCTATAATAAGTGAAGAGAATGAATTACTAACCAAAACCTACCCCAGCAAAGCCAAGCCCAGATGGCTTCACTAGGGAATTACACCGAAGAATTAACACCAACTCTTCACAAATTCTTCCAAAAAATATAAGAGGAGGGAACACTTCCTAACTCATCATCTTGTATTACCCTGATGTCAAAATCAGACAAAGACATCAGAAGAAAATAAAAAAAACCCACAGACCAATATCTCTTATGAATATGGATACAAATATCCCCCCATAAAATACTAGCAAATTGAATCCAGTAACTTATTTTTTAAAAACTTATATACCATGACCAAGTGGGACTTATCCCAGGAATGCCAGGTTAGTTTAACATCTGAAAATCAATTAATGAAATACATCATATCAATAAAATGAAAAATGAAAAACACATGATTATCTCAATAAACACAAGAAAAGCATTTGACAAAATCTAGTAACTTTTCATGATAAAGACACAAGACAAACAAGGAATACAAGGGAACTTCCTCAACCTGATAAAAGTCATCTTCAAAAAACATATAGCTAACATCATACGTAACGGTGAAAGACCAGATGTCCTCCCTCGAAGATCAGCAACAAGACAAAAATGGCCTTCTTTCAGCACTTTTGTTCAACATTGTACTGGAGGTTTAAGCCGGGGCAATTTAGGCCAGAAAAAGAAATAAAATACATCCAGTTTGGAAAAGAAGTAAAACTATCTCCAATCACTGATGGCATGATACTATATACATGAAATCATAAGGAATACACTAAAAAATGATTAAAACTCAAAGAAATGGAAAACAGAATGGAGGTTCTTCAAAAAGTTGAAAATAGAGCTACCCTACGACCCAGCAATTGCACTACTGGGTATTTACCCCAAAGATACAAATGTAGTGACCCAAAGGGGCACCTGTACCCCAATATTTATAGCAGCAATGTCCACAATAGCCAAACTATGGAAAGAACCCAGATGTCCACTGACAGATGAATGGATAAAGAAGATGTGGTATATAAATATATACAATGGAATATTACACAGCTATCAGAAAAATGAAATCTTGCCATTTGCAATTACGTGAATGGAACTAGACGGTATGCTAAGCCAAATAAGTCAATCAGAGAAAGACAATTATCATGTGATCTCACTGATTTGTGGAATTTAAGAAATAAAACGAGGATCATAGGGGAAGATAGGAAAAAATAAAACAAGATGAAACCAGAGAGGGAGACAAACCATAAGAGACTCTTAATCATAGGAAACAAACTGAGGGTTGCTCAAGGGGAGGGTGGGTGGAGGGATGGGGAAACTGGGTGATGGACATTAAGGAGGGCATGTGATGTAATGAGCACTGGGTATTATATAAGACTGATGAATCACAGGCCTGTACCTCTGAAACCAATAATACATCATATATTAATTAAATTTAAATTTAAAAATGTTAAAAAAAAAGAAATGAATTCAGCAAGTTTTCAGGATACAAAGACAATATACAAAAATCTATTGTAATGGAAAAAATATCCATGATCATGGGTTGGAAGACTTACTATCGCAATATACCCCAAACTGATCTAGAGATTCAACACAATGCTTATGAGAATTTCAGCTAACTTCTTTGTAGAAACTGACAGACTGATTTTAAAATTCATACACAATTACATGGGACCCAAAATAGACAAAACAATCTTGAAAAAGAGGAACAAAGTAGGAGGACTTACACTTCCTGATTTTAAAACTTACTACAAGGCAATGGTAATCAAAACTGTGTGGTACTTGCAAAAGGATAAACAGATGAATGGAATAAAATTAAGAGTCAAGAAATAAAATCATGTGTCTATGGCCAACTGAATTTTGACAAGGGCACCAAGACCATTTAATAGTGAGTATTTCAACAGATGGAGCTGGAATAACTGGATAACCACATGCAAAACACAGGACTTTGTCCCACACCATATACAAAAATTAGCTCAAAATGGATCAACAACATAATCCTAAAACTATAAAACTCTTAAAAGAAACCAAAGGATAAGTCCCCTTGGACTTGGAGAAGATTCTTGGATATGACATCCAAAGCGCAAGCAACTAAAGAAAAACAGATACACTAAACTTCATCAAAGTCAGAAATGTCTGTGCTCCCAAGGATATCCCTGAGAAAGTAAAAAGCCAACCCACAAAATGGACAAAAAAATAAATCATATATCTGATAAGGAACTTGTACCCAAAATATATATGGGGCGCTGGGTGGCTCAGTCCATTAAGCATTTGCCTTCGGCCCGGGTCATGATCCCAGGGTCCCAGGATCGAGCCCCAAGTCGGGCTCCCTGCTCAGTGGGGAGCCTGCTTCTCCCTCTCTGTCCCCTGGCTCATATTCTCTCTCACTCTCTACCTCAAACAAATAAATAAAATATTTAAAACAAAAAAAGTATACAAAGAACCTTTACAACTCAATACTAGACAGATGAATAAGCAATTTTTTTTAAAAAAGGTGAAATATTTAAATAAACATTTCTCCAAGGAAAATATACAAGCTCATAAAAAGATGCTCAACATCATTAGTTATCAGAGAAATATAAATTAAAGCCACAAAATAGCACTTCATACCTGCTAGAACATTAGAATCAAAAGCCAGATAATAACAAATGTTGACAAGGATGTGGAAAAATCAGAACTCTCATACACTACTGGTAGGAATGTAAAATGGTGCAGCCACTTTGGAATAGCAGTTCCTCATTTAAACACAGAGTTACCATATGATCCAGTAATTCCATTTCTGATATATACCCAAAAGAACTGAAAGTAGTTCTATGCAAATACTTAAGCAATACTGTCCATTACAGGCAAGAGGTGGAAATAACTCACATGTCCAACTGATGAATGGATAAACAAAATGTGGTATATCCACACAATGGAAATATTATTCAACCATAATAAGTAAAAGAGTACTGATGCATGCTACAGCATGGATAAATCTTGAGCACATTATGCTAAGTAGAAGAATCCAGTAACAAAAGACTGCATATTATATTATTCCATTTATATAAAATATCCAGAACTGACAAATCTATGGAGATAAAAAGATTAGTGGTTGCCCAGGGCTAAAGAGGGAGTGAAGGGAAACAAGTAGGGAGGGTAATAACTAAAGTGGATGGGGTTTCTTTTTGAGGTGATGAAAATGCTCTAAAATCTGTTGTGACTGTAGCATTTATCTGTGAATGTACTAAAATCTACTGAACTGCACAATGTAATGGGTGAATTGTATGTAAATGACATCTCAATAAAGATCCTTTTAAAAAAGCATTCTTCTGGTTTGCAAAACAAAAATTACTGACTCCAAACACAAAACAATTTCTACAAAATAAATGTTATATTTATTTCATATATTGTTAAATTTAATACTAATAACAATTTAAGGACCCAGAACAATTTGTCTCATTTCTCATTTCAAAATAATTCTCTACTAGTAAGCACGATTCTTTAGAAATCAGAACTAAACATAATTTCAAAAACAAAATTATAAAAAACATTTACATCCTGTTCACTGGGCAGATATTACCTTTAATGAGACATGTGGGTACACTTAAGAATGTTTCATATGATGTGGAGCACGAGTTCCAAAAGTTAAGTGTTGCACACTAACAAACCCTTAAAATATCCCTGCTTTTACCATGTCTTTCACCACAGGCACATGCCCAGACACTGTGCTTGTCAGTAAAAAAAAAAAAAAAAAAAAAAATTACAAATTTCAATGTCATTCCTCTTGACTCAACACATTTTGGTTTCCAGGGACTCTTAGCTCCAGGTTTCTCCTCTGGATTTTGATCAAATTTTTGTCATCTTTCAGCACACCAAGGCTTATGCTTTCAGGTAAAAAATAAGGAAAATGTGAACAGATAAACCACTATAATGTGGATTGAACAGAAAAGGACTACAACATGGATTAGCTCATTTTCATGCAAATGTCTTTATGAAGAGAAAATGTCTTTATGTCAAGATAGAGGGGTTAAAAGTGCCAATCTATGAATGCCTGAAGTGAAATTGGTATAGTACATAAAGTTATTCCTCTTGAGATAAAATTGTAGCTAGTAAGTATTTTAAATGTGGCCAGTCATCAAGATAGAAAGCTTAGAGACACTTCGGAGACCAATTATCCCAGGTTTGGATCCCCTGGCTTTCATTTACTGGCTGGATGATCTTGAGCCAGTTGCCCAAATTCAACTCTCTTATTCACATAAAAGAGGATAATAAATTATGCATACATCATAACATTATAAGGAAAAAAGGACTATGCCTAGCAAAAGTAGGCATTCAAAAAACTTTTTTACCTCAATATTCTGGAATCTCAGTTAAAACAGAAATTCCATAATGGCACCATTGGCCGTTCAAGAAATGTTACCTAATAATCCCTAATAACTAAAAAGATTTATTCTGTTTGTTCTAAATACCAGAGATAGATCAGACACTACTGGTAGAGTACAAATAAACCCTCTCCCTACTGCTGCTCGTACTCTCTAAGCTTTTATAATATCTAATGAAATAGTTCCAATATAGCTTCTTATGAAAATTGGGAAGTACAAACTCCAGAAGAGGGCAATCACTGGAGTACATGTAATAATAAACAGACAATGGGCCCTCAAGTTTACTGATAGTAGAATAAATCTGGTCATTTCTTCCTCTCTGGTGTAGCATTGCATCTACAGACTGCCTTACGTCACAGGGATGTTGTAAAGAACTAAAGACCCAAAAGAAACTTATAAAATGATTATAGGCACCAAATGCCTAATGAATTAATGAATGAATAAATAAAGCATAAAAGAACTAAAGGATGGGAAGGAACAAAGTAAAGATGAAGTTATCTTCAGCTGTAGAAAAAAGGAAAAGCAACTTGAATAAGGTCAAGAAAACATGTTAAGTAGAATAGTTGAGAGAAGCCCTATAAAGGTTTCTGAGTATCAGATGTGATTTTGTTTCTTTCAACTTGAATTTCTTTTTTATTCCTCACTTTCCTTCACAAATCAACTCTTGTGAAATTGTACTGTACCTATAATGGAAGGGCATACACATAGTGATAGAAATTTTCTAACGGGGTAAGATGCACAAGATAAATTCTGACCTTTTCATTTGCCTTCTCCAGACCCTGTCAAAGTTAAGCTTAAAAGAACTGGCGTCAGGAAGAGCTGGGGATTGATTTAGTTAAGTCAATTTCTAAAGGAATTTGGAAATGAACCACATGGAAGAGAAAGGGATTTCCTTGTTTGTGTTTGTATTTTCCCTTCTGCAAAATAAGACTACATACTTCCTACTACTGGAGGAAGGAAACAGATAAAGTTTTGAAGGTGTCTTTATAGTCAAGATGATTTATGCAATAAACTGTGGCATATCCTTAATCAATACATCAGAATCTACACACAGAGTTGAAAAACCACATCATATTTTTAAAGTTTTTAAAATTGTGATAAAAAATACGTAATATAAAATTTACCATCTTGGAGAATATGGCCAGACGGCTCGGACTGAGCATGGTTTTCCTTGCCAGTGGATTCTGTAGAATGCACTGCCAGCCTCTTGTCCGCTCTTCACCATGGCTTCTTCTGATATCCCAGTGAAAGAACTGGAGAAGCATGCCTCAGGCCAAGTTTTTGAGTTGATTCTCAGCCCTCAATCAAAAGAATTCATCCCAGAATTCCCTATTTCCCCTCCAAAGAAGGATCTTTCCCTAGAGGAAATTCAGAAGAAATTAGAAGCTGCAGAAGAAAAATACAAGTCCCATAAAGCTGAGGTCTTGAAGAAGCTTGCTGAGAAATGAGAGCATGAGAAAGAAATGCTTCAAAAAGCAACAGAAGAACCACCTCAGTAAAATGGCAGAAGAAAAACTGACCCACAAAATGGAAGCCAACAAAGAGAATCAGGAGGCTCAAATGAATGGCTGCCAAACTGGAGTGCTTGTGAGAGAAGGAAAAGCACACTGAAGAAGTGTGGGAGAACAAAGAATCCAAAGATCCTGTTGATAAAACTGATGCTGACTAATTTGTTCTGAGAACCAACTTTCTCCCCTTCCCCTTCCCAAATACCCAAAGACTGTACTGGCCAGTGTCATTTTATGTTTGCCCTCCTGACAAATATTCTAGAAGCTGATGTAGGACTGTATTGATAGAGCTAGACGGTATGATGTTGTTTTAGGGGCTAAAGGGGAAAAACTGAGTGTTGCACTCTTTTTCTCAAGTATTGAAGTCTTTCTAATGTAGCTATTTTTGTTGTTGCATCTTTTCTACTTCAATACACTTGGCATCCTGGGTTAGTAGCTAGTACCGTACCGGCTGTGTGAAAACATGTTTGTGAAAAGAGTATATAGTGGCTTCTTTCAAACTGTTAGATGCTGAATATCGGTTCACTTTTATTTATTTTTTTAAAGATTTTATTTATTTATTTGACAGAGAAAGACACAGCGAAAGAGGGAACACAAGCAGGGAGAGTGGGAGAGGGAGAAGCAGGCTTCCCACTGAGCAGGGAGCCCAATGCGGGGCTTGATCCCAGGACCCTGGGATCATGACCCAAGCCAAAGGCAGATACAATGACTGAGCCACCCAGGCGCCCCTCTGTTCACTTTTAAACCCCAATTCTGTCCTGATCTTACCAGATGCTACTGTACTTGAATGGTTAATAAAACTGCACAGTGCTATTGGAAAAAAACATTCACCATCTAAACCATTTTTAAATATATAGTTCAGTAGTTATAAGTATATCCATATTATTGTGAAATAGATATCTAGAACTTTTTCAGCTTCCAAATCTGAAACACTATAGCCATTAAACAACTCTTATTTCCTCCACCACAGCCCCTAATAACCACCACTCTACTTTCTGTTTCTATGAACTCTATTATTTTAAATACACCTCATATAAAAGGAATCATATGGTATTTGTCTTTTTGTGACTGGCTTATTTCACTTAACATAATGTCCTTAAGGTCCATCATGTTGTAGCATGTGAAAAAATGTAAAAAGGATCCCCTTCCTTTTTAAGGCTGAATAATGTTCCACTATATGAATATACCACATTTTGTTTATCCATTCATCTATTGATAAACATTTGGGTTGCTTCTTCTCTTAGGCACTGTGAATAGAGCTGTTATGAACATGCATATGCAAATATCTGAGTCCCTACTTTCAATTCTTTTGGGTATACAGTCAAAAGTAGGATTACTGGATCATATGGTAGTTCTGTTTTTAACTTCTGAGTAACTGCTTTCCATAGTAGTTGCATCATTTTACAATCCCACAGTGTACAAGGGTTCCAATTTCTCCACATACTCAACCAACATTTATTATTCCCTGTGTTATTTTTAATAGTAGGCATGCTAATGGGTACAGGATAGTATGTTATTGTGGTTTTGACTTGCATTTTTCAGATTATTACTAATGTTGAGCATCTTTTCATATGGTTGTTGGCCATTTGTATTTCTTCTTTAGAGAAATGTCTGTTCAAGGCCCTTTGCTTATTTTTAATCAGATTATTTGATTTTTTGTTGTTGAGCTGTAGCAGTTCTTTATTTATCCTGGACATATTAATCACTTATCACATATATAATTTGCAAATATTTTCTCCCATTCTGTAGCTTGCCATTTCACTCTGTTGTTTGAGCCCCTTGATACCCAAATTTTTTTCAGTTTAATGTAGTCTTATTTTTCCCTTTTTGCTTGTGTTTTCTCTGTTTTGGGTGTCATATTCCAAGAAATCACTGCCAAATTCAACATGATGAAGTTTTCCCTCTTTGTTTTCTCCTAGGAGTTTTATTGTTTTAGATCTTTATGTCTTTAATCTAGTTTAATTTTTGTAAAAGATAAGGATCCAACTTAACTCTTTTATATATGTATACTCAGTTTTACCAAAAATATTTGTGGAGGAGACTGTTTTTTCCCATTGGGTAGTCTTGGCACCCTTGTCAAAGAACATTTGACTATATAGGTAAGGATTTATTTCTGGGCTCTCTATTCCATTGATGTAGTTGACTGTTAATGCCACACTGTTTTGATTACTGTGACTTTATGATATGTTTCAAAATCAAGAAGTATTCCCCCAACTTTTGTTTTTTTATCTCAAAATCATTTTGGCTATTCAAAGTCCATTGAGAATCCATAAAAATTTTAGGATAAATTTTTCTATTTCTTCAAAAAATGCTGCTGGAATTTTGATAGAGATTGCATTGAGCATGTAGATCACTTTTAGTACTATAGACATGTTAACAATATTAAATCTTCCAATCCATGAACATGAGATGTCTTTCCATTTATTTGTCTTCTTTTAAATTTCTTTTAGCAGTGTTTTGTGGTTTTCACTGTACAAGTCTTTCACCTCCTTGGTTAGATTTATTCCTAAGCATTTTATTCTTTTTGATGCTATTATAAATGTAATTGTTTTCTTATTTTCCTCTTTTGGATTGTTCATTGTTATATCTGATAGATTATTAAATAAATCACCATTAGCTGTCCTCTTCTTTGGCCATGATTCCCTTCCATGGTAAGTCTAATTATTCATGAGGCAGAACGGGATGCCAGGGTCTATGTTCCTCTGATGCACACCCATTTCACTGTCAGCATTCTCCCTGTTTCCAACCATGGTGACTTCAGTATTTTAAGACAACAGACTCAAAACAGAGAGTCAATCAGGATGGTAACATAGGAGGCTCCTGAGCTTTGCTCCTCCCATAGATATACCAAATATATAGTTACACATGGAGCAATTCCCTGTGAAAAAGATCCAGAAACCAGCTGAGTTACTCCTATATATTGGGCAAATGAAAAAATACATTGAAATGGGTAGGAAAGGCTGAGACACACTTTGGCCATAAAACTCATGCCTGATACAGTGCCGTCCAATCAGAATGGAACTTCCAACTGCCAGATTCTTCCTGTGGAGCAAAGAGTCCCCACCCACATCTAACACTCCAACTTTTAAGACTCCTACATTTGAGATAGGCTCACAAATACTTAGTTTGAAAGCCAGTGGGGATGAGAACCACAAGATTATATCAAACAGAAAAGCAGTTCTTAACTGGCTATCCCATCCAAGGCACAGGATAGAGGAACAGGCAAAAAATATCCATCTCCCTGAATAGATAAAGAAGATGTGGTGTGTATATATATATGTATGTGTGTGTGTGTGTGTGTGTATACACACACACACACACACACACACACACACACACACACTGGAATATTATGCAGCCATCAAAAGGAATGAAATCTTGCCATTTCCAACAATGTGGTTGGAACTGGAGGGTATTATGCTAAGCGAAATAAGTCAATCAGAAAAAGACATGTATCATATGATCTCACTGATATGAGGAATTCTTAATATCAGGAAACAAACTGAGGGTTGCTGGAGTGGTGGGTGATGGGAGGCATGGGGTGGCTGGGTGATAGACATTGAGGAGGGTATGTGCTATGGTGAGCGCTGTGAATTGTGTAAGACTGTTGAATCACAGACCTGTACAAATAATACATTATATGTTAAAAAAAATAAAAAAAGAAGAAGATAGTAGGAAGAGAAAAATGAAGGCAGGGAAATTGGAGGGGGAGACGAACCATGAGAGACTATGGACTCTGAGAAACAAACTAAGGGTTCTTGTGGGGGGTGGGGTGATGGGTTAGCCTGATGATGGGTATTAAAGAGGGCACATATTGAGTGGAGCACTGGGTGTTATATGCAAACAATGAATCACGGAACACTACATCAAAAACTAATGATGTCATGTATGATGATTAACATAACAAAATTAAAAAATGCAAAAAAAATATTCATCTCCCATTTTTTTTTTCCCTGAAAGGGCTTTATCTGCACATTTCAAAAGCTTCTGCCTTAAGTTCAGGCCTATAATTTAGCAGGCATCTAGGGGCTCTGCTCCTCCTTCACAGACTAGGAAAGTTGGCATACATTCCCCCCCATCTTCTCCCTCCACCCTACTCCAAGTCACCAGTGTTTCCCTGAGAGAAGCTTGTATACACATCCATACCTCAGTTTTTGCAGCTGCTGACCACGGGATGGATCTCTAGATTGCCTAGCTCTGATAGCCAATGGAGTTTCCATTCATGAGTTCCACAGGGATGCAGCAAATAAAGAAGCAAATCTTAACCAGCTATCATCTCAGAACTCAACACGAAGAAAGCAGGCAAAAATGCCCATCTTCCAGTTTTTATTTGAAAGGGATTTATTTGCGTACTTTAGAAGCTGCTGCCTGAAGGCCAGGTTTCTAATTTAGCATGTACCTGGTGGCTGGCAACCATCATCTCCAAACACTGGGAAAACCAACAGATACCTCCTGTCTTCTCCCTCTAGCCTGCTCCAATTCACTCACCAGTATCTCCCTGGAAGAAGCTTGCATACACATCTGCACTCCAACATTTACAGCTGCCTCAAGGGATAGATTCGCAAATCACCTGGCTCTCATAGCCAGTGGGGCGACCTTTCGCCACGCCCCACAGGAGTGTAGGCTGGCTATCCCTCAATACAGAAGCAGGCAAAAATGCTCCTCTCCAAGTTTTCCTTGAAAGGGATCTAGCTGTATACCTTACAAGCTCATGGCTGAGCTCAGGCTTTTAACTTTAATACATATCTAGGGCCTGACTGTGACAAAAGTACATACTTTCCAAGCTTCTGTGTGAGATTCCAGCTTCTAATCAATCTACATCTAGGTGCCAACTGTAATCCTCCCTTTTGGAACACTGACGGCCTTAACCACTGGGAGCCACTAAAACAAAGAAGGCATCTTGGTGAATCACAAAGGTTTGAGAGAAAACCAAAAGCTTGGTTGGGCTGATTAACCAGGTTGGTCTCCTACATGAGATAATATGTCAAGGGTGCAACAGGTGGCTATTTTATATAATATACAGAAACCACCAGAGTCTAGGGAAATGGAGAACAGAGAAATATGTACCAAACAATAGTACAAGATTAAACTCCAGAAACAGACCTTAATGAAATGAAAATAAGTGATTAACCCGATAAAGAGTTCAAAATACTGGTCATAAAGTTGCTCACTGCATCAGAACAATTCAGTGAAAATTTTGACAAATAGAAAATATAAGAGACTGTCAATCAAAAATCACAGAGCTGAAGAAAGCAATAACTGACCTAAAAATTTCAATAGAGGGACACAAAAGCAGAGTAGATGAAGCAGAAAAATAGATCAACAAATTCAAAAGACAGGGTAGTCTCTAGCCAACTAGAGAAGTTAACAGAAAAGCAATGAAAAGGAGTGAAAATAGCTTAAGAAATTTATGGGACACCATCAAATGGGCCAATATTCATATAATAGGGATCCCAGAAGAAGCCAGAGAAAAAGACAGAAAGCTTATTCAAGGAAATAATGGCTAAAAAACTCCCTAACCTAAGAAAAGAAACAGATGCCCAGGTCAAAGGATCCCAGAGAGTAAAAAATAAGAGAAATCCAAAGAGATCCACTTCAAGATGCATTATAATTAAACTGTCAGATGTTAAAGGTAAGGAAAGAATCTTAAAAGCATCAGGAGGAAAGCAAATTGTTATGTACAGGGAACCTACATAAAACTATCAGCAGATTTTTCAGGAGAAACTGCAAGCTAGAACAGAGTTGGATGATATAGTCAAAGTAATGGCAGGAAAAAGACTGCCACCCAAGAATACATTACCTGGCAAATGTATCCTGCAGGATTGAAAGAGAGAATTTCCCAGACAGACAAAAGCTGACAGAGTTTATCACCACTAGACCAGTCTTACAGGAAAGGTTAAAGTGACTTTTTCAAGCTGAAACAAAACAGTGCTAATCAGTTACATAAAAACATATGAAAAGATTAAACTCAGTGGTAAATACATAGCTAAATGACGAATACTCTAATATTATAATGGCGGTAGGTAAATCACTATTAACTCTAGTATAAAAGTTAAAGGACAAAAATATTAAAAATAAATATAACTACAAAAATTTGTTAATGGATACGCAATATAAATAAAAAGATGTAAGCTGTGATATCATAAACACAAAATGTTGAGGAGAACTTAAAAATGCAGAGCTTTTGTATGCACTCAAAATTAAGTTGTTCCCAGCTAAAAACAGGCTGTTATAAATATAAGATAATTTATATAAGCCTTATGGTAACTACAAGGCAAAAGCTATAGTAGATACACAAACAATAAAGAAAGAAATCAAAGCATACCATTACAGAAAGTCATCAAATCACAGAGTAAGACAGAAAAGAACAAAGGATTTACAAAAGAACCAAAAAACAACAACACAGCAACAGTAAGCCCATATCTATCAATAATCACTTTAAATATAAATGAACTAAAATTTTCTAATCAAAATATATACAGTGGCTGAATGTACAAAAAAAACCAGACCCAACTGTATGCTGCCTACAAGAGACATATCAGCTTTAAGGACACACACCGACTGAAACCGAAGGGACGAAAAAAGATATTTCATGCAAATGGAAGCCAAAAGAAAGAAGAGGGAGTTATATTTCCATCAAACAAAACAGACTTAAGCCAAAGATTATAACAAGAGACAAAGAAGATTATTATATAATGATAAAAGAGGTCAATTCATCAAGAGAATATAACATTTGTAAATATTTATACAATGAATATAAAAGCAACTAAATATATAAGCTTATATTAATGGATATAAATGAAGAAATAGAAAGCAATACAATAATAGCAGGGGACTTTAACAATCCACTTTCAACAATGGATAGGTCATTCAGACAAAAAATCAATAAGGTAACATTGGAGTTAAAGGATCCGTTAAAGCAGATGCAACTATTGTGTATATACAGAACATTCCAACCAATAGCAGTAGAATACATTTTTCTCAAGCACGCATGGAACCACCTCCAAAATGGATCATATGGTAAGCCACAAAATTATTGAAATTGAAATTATTTAAATTCAATTAATAAACTGAAATTACATCAAATATTTTTTCCAACCACAATGGTATGAAACTAGAAATCAATAAGAAAATTGGAAAATCCACAAATATGTGATTGAACAACATGCTCCTGAACAACCAACAGGTCAAAGAAATCAAAAAATAAATCAAAATAATCTTGAGACAAATGAAAATGGAAACAAAACATACCAAAACTTATAGGATGCAGCAAAAGCAGTTCTAAGAAGAAATTATAGTAATAAATAATTTATTAAATAGATAAATTATTAAATAGTAATAAATAAAGGAAAAAGAAAGATCTCAAACAACCTAACTCTACATCTCATGGAACTGGAAAAAGAACAGACTAAGCCCAAAGCTAGTAGAAAGGAAAATTATGTAAGACTATTGAATCACAGACCTGTACCTCTGAAACAAATAATACATTATATGTTAAAAAAAAGAAGATAGTAGGAAGGGTAAAATGAAGGGGGGGGTTATCGGAGGGCAAGACGAACCATGAGAGACTATGGACCCTGAGAAACAAACTGAGGGTTCTAGAGGGGACGGGGGTGGGGGGATGGGTTAGCCTGGTGATGGGTATTAAAGAAAGCACGTAGTGAATGGAGCACTGGGTGTTATACGCAAACAATGAATCATGGAACATTACATCAAAAACTAATGATGTAATGTATGGTGATTAACATAACATAATAAAATTAAAAAATAAAAATAAAAAATAAAAAGTGGTTTTTGAAAATTAAAAAAAATTGAAATGGAAATAAATGAAATAGAGACTAAAAAGAAAATAGAAAAGATCAATGACAATAAGACCTGGTTTCTTTGAAAAGATAAACAAAATAGACAAACTTCTACTAGACTTATCAAGAAAAAAAAGTAGACTCAAATATATAAAATTAGAAATAAAAGAAGTGATGTTACAACTGATACCACAGAAATATAAAGTATCAGAAGAGACTAGTGTAAACAATTATACACCAACTAATTTGACAATGTAGAAGAAATGGATAAATTCCTAGAAACATACAACCTACAAAGACTGAATCATAAAGAAATAGAAAATTTGAACAGACCAATTGCTAGTAATGACTTTGAATGTTTACATAAAAACCTCCCAACAAAGAAAAGTCCAGCACCAGATGGCTTCACTGGTGAATTCTACCAAATATTTAAAGAGGAACTAAAACCAACCCTTTGCAAACTCTTCCAAAAAATAGAACAATATGGAACATTTCCAAACTCATGTTACAAGGCCAGAATTACCATGATACCAAAACCAGACAAGACCACCACAAGAAAAGAAAATTGCGGTTTAATATCACTGAGGAACATAGATGAAAAAATCTTCAATAAAATATTAGCAGAGTTCAACAATATAAAGGATCATACACCATAATCAAGTGGGATTTCTTCAGGGTTGTAAGGATGGTTAAACACCCACAAATCAATGTGACACATCACATTAACAAGATGAAAGATAAAAGTCATATGATTGCAGAAAAAGCATCTGACAAAATTCAACATCCTTTCATGATATAATACCCAATAAACTGGGTATAGAGGAAACATACGTGAACATAATAAAGGCCTATATAACAAGCCCATAGCTAACATCGTATTCAACAGTGAAATGCTAAAAACTTTTCCTCCTAGATTAGAAACAAGACAAGAATGCCAATTTTATTCAATATAGTACTAGAAGTACTAGTCAGAACAATTAGGAAAGAAAAAGAAATAAAAGATGTCCAAATTGGAGGAAAAAGTAAAATCAGTTCTATTTGCAGATAACATATCATATACAAAAAATCCTAAAAAATCTACCAAAAGCCTGTTAGAATAAACAAATTTAGTAAAGTTGTAGGCTACAAAATCAATATACAAAAATGTTTCATTTCTATATATCAATTATCAGAAAGAGAAATTAATCCCATTTACAATAGCATCACAAAGAATAAAATACTTAGGAATAAATTTAACTGTGGAGGTAAAACATCTGCACCCTGAAAACTGTAAGACACTGATGAAAGAAATTAAAGTCATAAATAATGGAAAGATATCCTACGTTCATTGATGGCAAGAACTGATACTGTTAAAATGTCAGTATTACTCAAAGCAATCCACACTTTCAATGCAATCCATACCAAAATTCAAATGAAATTTTCCCCAGAAATGGTAAAAAAACAATACTAAAATTTGTATGAAACCACAAAAGACCCTGAATAGCCAATGCACCTTGAGAAAGAACAACAAAGTGTACTGCTGGAGACATCACATTTCTTGATTTCAAATAATATTACAAAGCCATAGTAATCAACACAGTATAGTACTGGCATAAAACCAGACACAAAGATCAGTGGAACAGAATAGAGAGTCCAAGAAATAAATAATTACATAGATGGTCAATTAAAGGGTCTAGGAGACCAAATCAAGAGGACAGAGTTTAAGCCAGTAAGAAGACAGGTTGGAATATAAACTCAGGAAACCAAGATAGAAGTTCCCTCATTTGGACTTTGCAGATACAATTAGGATTTGGGGAACGGTTCATTGAAAATACTGAAGCTCAGCACTAAGCCTCACCCTAGACATAGCAGTACCTACAGCAGAGAATTCTGAGGTAATATGCAAAACATTTAATAACTAGGACAAAATAAGCCCTGACCATCAAAACAGATGCTACTTATAAACACACTGTCCAGAGGTACCCATACACAATCCCTGAACAGTATCCCTGCATAGTAGAATACCTTCAGTTCAAAATAAGTAAAAATTCCAATCCAAACCTAAAACACTAAAAGTGATTCTAAGCTGGGAACTGCTATTAGCATTTTACCTAAGACAATGCCTTATTATTCACAACTATTCTTTACATCACAAAATGTTTACCATCCCTCGCTTTAGGAACTAAATGCCTGTAGTAATGGCTTCTGACAGTAGCATCCCTCACAATCAAAAATAGGGGATAGTATAAACCTTGGTTTAGAATGGCTGCTAAACAGTTCATAAGTAGGTTTCAGGTCAGACTTAATCTAGACATTTGTCAAAAGTCAATAGTGTATCTGTTCTCTTTAGTTTGTTCAGTTGTTCCCTCCTTCACTGGCCACCACTGATCTCAGGTTGGCCTCTATCCTAACAATGGCTGCAACAATTCCAGACTTCACATTCTTATCACATTGTCCAGAAGGAAATAGCATCTTTACTCCAACATTCTGAACAAAATTCTTGAGGTTCGCTGTAATGAGACTGCCTTGGTAACAGCCCATCCTTGAAACAATACGGACTGCAGGGGAATGCAATACTTCATTGACCTTGCTCACATGCTCCTCTGGTTGGGTAAAGGGATGGAGCTGGTTTCCTCAGGTTGAGAAGCAACCCCAGAGAGAAAATTAAAGTCTTCTGTGAAAGGGACAAGTTGAGAAATGGACATTGGGAATATAATCAACAAATGAAAACTCTAAGAGTGCAACTCAAAGTATCAGTGCCTGAGTTGTTACCAACTAAGGACAATGTAACAAAAGTTGTACCATAATGTACATCACTATGTCACTAGATTAAACACAGTTTAGCTGATGTTTATTTCATAGTAAGACTCAGTGAAATAGACATCATGTGCTTCCTGCACTAAGAAAAAAAAAAAAAAACAGCACATCATCACTTTTGGGGCCTTCCTACCAAAATTTACACATCACCTAAATCTCATCATGAGAAAATATCAAACAAATCCAAACTGAAGTGCATTCTACAAAATAACTGGCCCATCCTCTTTAAAAATGTCAATGTTATAAAAGACCAAAAAAAAAAAAAAAAAAAAACCCTGAGTATTCTAGATCTAAAAAGACAAAAGAGACAAAACAACTGAATGCAACATGTGATCTAGGATTTCCTTTTGTCATCAAGGACTGGTAAATTTGCAAAAGTTGCCTAAGGTCTATAGATTAGATGATAATATTTTGTGAATGTTAATTTCCCAATTCTAACCATACTATGGTTACATAAGAGAATATCTTTGTCTTTAGAAAATAAATGCCAAAGACACCATTTTTATAGCTTCCTCTCAAATGATTCACACACACACACACACACACACACACACACGAGGGAGGTGGTGAAGACAGAGAGGTGTGTGCATATGTTTATGTGGAGAGAAAGAATGATAAAGCAGATGTGGCAAAATGTTAAATGTGAGAAATCTTGCTTAAAGATGTACACAAATTTGTTGCACTATTCTTATAAATTGTCTGTAAGCCTGAAAGTACGTTTATTTAAAATTAAAGGAAAATAAAATTTTAGAATTCATAAATAACAGCAATAATAAGGATGCTTCTATTTAAATATTCACTCAACTTGCTTAAAATGCATATGTAATTTTTTAGCTACTGCCTCAAGGTCTTATTTTTATTTTTGGAGTGTATAAATCAATATACATGTGTGCATGTGTGAGAATATCAGCTATTTGAAATAAAAATGCTTTTTTTTAATAGGAAGCCAGAAAAAAAACAGAAAAATAGAGACAGTCTTAGAGTGTGAAAAGTGAAATTTTTATACTGGTTTCATAAAATCTGGGATTAAAAAAAAACTTTTTTGTTTAATTTTTAAAAATTAAAAAAATTTTTTTAAATCCTATCTATACTTCCAGCAAACCTCCTGAAAGCTTTTTAAAGATAATGTTGACACCTTTAAATATCAAATCCAGAAGAAAAAAAATGAATGCAAATTTATTAGGGCCCTGCAGATGTCCAAAAGTCTCACCCAGAGAAATCTCCAGAAAGGCCCCATCTAATCTTTAGTCCATCATTTCATAGTAAGACTCAGTGAAACAGACATAATTGCAGAGATGCCCATGGGTACTTGACTTCTGTGCCAGATGTAAAGGCAATGGAATCCTGGCAAACCTGGGGTCCTGCCACCTTAAGCGCCCTCGCAGTCATTCTTTCCCAGTCCCGCCATCTTACTTTTCCTCCCACAACAAGGCACCACCACTGAATGGGGCCTAAGCTCCCCATACTCGCAGACTTACTGAGTTCCAGCTTTCTCCCTATCTCACTATGTGAGCCTCTGTTCTCCATCCACTACAGCATTCTCCCCTCCAGCTGCACCTACCTGCAAAAAACAAAAGCCTGCAAAATCTTAGGCCAAGTGGCTTCTATTTCCAGACCTATCACTAACTTTCCCTGAGGAAGGTGGTCTCTATCTACTGCAGGTTTGAAATGAGGAAAGCGGAGAATATAAGGAAAACAAACTCAGTACATTATCATTTCATATTCATGAGCCAAGACCCTTTTTTGTTGAAAAGAAAGAACATTTGTTCAGTAATTTTCCTGATATGCAGTTTATCCATTTTTAACTCACCCTGGAATAGAACAGTGCCAGCCACTGTTTCAAATGGTTAGAGTGAACACTGTTGATACTGTGACCATGTCCCTTGGCCTCTGCAGAGGCTACCTTGGTGGACTGTTCCCCTAACAGCTTTTTAGCACAAACACTGGCATCTCTCTGCCTGAGGCCTATCTCTGGCTACAGAAGCAAGCTTAGCTTGAATGCCAGGCTGCCAGAAGAAATTAACTCCCCCAGGAGCAACTCTTAGTCAGTGAAGGATCACACTGTCCCATTAGGGGCAATTACAAAGTATGTTCTCTATGCTGTCCAATACGGTAGCTACTAACAAATGTGCTTATTGAGCCCCCAAAGTGTAGCAGGTCCAAACAGATAGCCACTTTAAATGTAACATATACACTGGACTTTTAAGATGTAGCATAAAAAAAAGGTAAACTACATCATTAACATTTTTATTGATTATATGCTGAAATTATAATACTTTGGACATATTTTTCTAAATAAAATATAACATCAAAATTAATGTTACCTTTTATTTCACTTTACTTACTAGAAAATTTTAAATTACATAAGTAGCTTATACTACATTTCTGTTGGACAACCCTATATACAGTTTATTAAAGTTCTTTTGCAGAAATGAGCTGCAATTGCCCTCACTAACAGCCTCACCATTTTGATATATCTCCCCTACTTTTGTCTGTACTGAAAACATTATTTAGGAACTGTGACACACTATAAAGAGATGGGGTTTTTTTTGGATGGAGGCTTGCATAGATGAAATCAGATTGAAATCTGTGCCTGTTGTTGTAGGGATGGCAGAAAATTTGTATTTGGGGAAAGACAGCTCCTTGGTAAAATAATGTCTTTTTGTGGCCCTTTAAATTAAGCCAAGCAAAGGAGAAAATGGAAATGGAATGCATGAGACAATGAGAAAGGAATGTGCTCTATTTTCCTTGAGGCTATGTGTTATCCCTGCAGAGATTATGATGATGTTGGCTGGTTTTTGCTTTTCCTTGAGAAAGCTGGAGACAGAGCAAGTGGGGGACTTTTCACTTCTGAGAGGCGAAAGCAGGAGTAAAGGGACATCCATCTGGGGAAAATGAGTCAAGCCCTGGGCCACAGAGACAAAGCAGGGGAAAGGAAGGAAGCTCTTTGGAAGGCATGACTACTGAAATCCAGGAGAAATGGCACCCAATGCTTCATCTTAGGTTTCTTTTCCTGAATTGTATTATCACTTCTTGAATGCTTTAGTGAAGTCTTATAAAATGCCAAAGCTGTGCTTTGGGCAATTAAAGGTCAGGAGCCATGTCTGTCTTTGGGGCATAACTAATCTGATAAGAAAACTAGATGAAGTATGCATAAGAGTGATGAGCAGAAAAGCCTGAAGCAGTGATTTTGTGGGGGAAAGTGAGCAACACTTTTCCAGCTAATAATAATAATACATTCATGTTTTTTTGAGCCAGACACCTTTGAACTACTAGGTTCCAAGTATTTTCATAGGTTATCTCATTTCATTCTCACAATAACCATGTTAAGTAATATTATTATTACTCCTGCTTTATAGATAGGAAAACTGAGGTACAAAGATACTAAGTAACTTGATCAGGATCAAACAGCTAGCAAGTCAGGTACAAAGGCAGAGTCAAGGTACAAATCTGGGCAGTCAATGTTGTCTTGTGCCTTAACCACTGTGATATTCGTTCTCTTGGGACGAGTTTGTGAAACAAGGACCTACTCCCTATGAATTTTCAGAAATCAGGAGGCAAACTTTATAAGAGAACCGTACGGCAAATCAGGCCTTTCACCGAAACTCTCAAGTAGATGGGAAAAAATCATTTTTCACAAAAATTCTCAAAGAGGCAGAAAATTTGAAAGGAGAGAACAAGTTCCTAAACGTCACACACTTCATCGTATCTCTCACTGTAATCTGTGCTTAACAGTAATTCCTGGTTACTGATGAAACACACAAATGTGGGAAATGTCCTTTATTTCCTTTTATACCTAAATGTCCCAATATATTAAACATTGACTTTTAAGCTGTCCAAACAGCATTTTTTCCTAGCACAGCTTTGAGTATGTGACAGAGTATCTGTAGTATTCTAATAGTGTTAACTAATTTGCTAACTACAGATACATGACTTTAAAAATACTATCAAGTGATATTAAATTTTAACTCAATATAAACCTCAGCTTCAGGCAGTGAAATCCCCATTATTACTTTTTCAGGGTACTTTCATTCTACTTAATCCAAGGATTATCAAACACATGCTGCAGGACTGAATGAGACTGTAGAGACCTTCTCTCTTCATAATTATAGTCTGGCCATTTTCCTTCACTGAATTGCTTATTCAAATGTGTACAATTTTAACCAAACTGCTTATTCAAAAGATTTAGAAAAAAAAAAAGACCTTTTTAATATGCTATACATGATTTAAGCAGGAGAAAGCTCAGCCGTCACTCCACTCTTCCTTCCTGGGGCCTGCTCTTTCCCTATGATTTTCTCCATATAGTTGTTCTCCATCCCAAACTTTCTGTTTCTATAAGGATCTAGGCTTTTGGAAACCAAACCAGGAAGACCAGCAGGCCTGTAGCATCCCATTTTGTCATATCTTACTGCTCAGGAATGAGCCAAGAAAACCAATTGCTTGTATGGGAGAAAGGAAAAGGAAATCCCTAGGAGCAAAAAATGGTCAATACTTCAAAATTATTATTCTGCGTAAGGCACCATGTTCAGCATTTTACATATATCATCTTAGTTCATCCTTAAATAACCCTAACGTTACTTATTGTGTTGTTTAATGCTCCAAATGCTATTATTTACCCTCATTTTAGAGTGAAGGAAACTGAGACGTGCTAGGTTGGGCTACCTAGCTGCGGTGATAAAGCAGCCTCTGAGATGACGTCTGGAATTCACACCCTTGGGTCATCCCCTCGCCCCGAGTATCAGGTGAGCCTAGTGACTTGATTCTCACCAAAGGAAGATGGTCCAAATAATGAGGTGTCACTTTTGAGACTAAGCTATGCCTTCTCTCACCCCTTCTCACTTGTTTGCTCTGATGGAAGCCAGCCACCATATTGTAAGCTGTCCTAGGGAGAGATCCACATCAGTGGCCGGGAACTGATGACCCCAGTCAACAGCCAGTGGGAAGCTGAGGCCTGCCAACAAAATTATGAGTGAGCCTGGAAGGGATCCTCTCCCCCAGCTGGGCTCTGAGTTGACTGAAGCCCTGGCCAACAGCTTGACTGCAGTCTTGTGAGAGACCCAGCCAGAGGACCCGGCTAAGCTGTACCTGAATCCTGTCTTGCAGAAAAGGTGAGATAGTAAGTGCTGTTTTAGGCACTAAGCCTTAAAGTAATGTATTGTGTGACAATAAATAACTCAGACAGCTGGTAAACTTAAACTCAGGTGATTTGGCTCTGGACATCATGTTTTAGCCAGCATGCTCTTCTGCTCCCTAGGAACTGGGACTGGTTCTCTCAGCTTCTGTCACAGAGGCCACCATGTGCAGCCAGTCCCAGTATATTCCCTCCCGTCTCTCAAAAGCCCGAGTGGTGCCGAGATTCCAGCACAGAAATCAGGAGGCAATCAGGAGCACACACCATAATCACCTCCTTCTTTTGTACTAAAGAAAGATGCCTGTCCTTTTGCTTGCACTACACAGTCACTGGTAATGTCTGTTGGGTTCTTGTATCCATTCTCATTACCATTTCATTTATTTCTCTCCAATTCCTTACTTTCTCTTTTTTCACTGATTTTCTGCTTTTTTTTTTTTTTGTTCTTCTTTACTCTTAGACCCTATTTTCCTCTTCGTTTCCATTTTCTCCTGTAAACTGTTTTCTCCTGCTTCTATTTTCACTTACAGAAAAAGGTACTATTTGCCTCCTGGAAACTTTAATGCTTGTCTGAAAAGAACAGCTTTCTGGAAATATCAACAGAAAGAAAAACACAGGTGGAGAGTGGGCTTGGGGGTGGTGCAAGAGAACTCTCTTTAGTGGGTTTTTTGTTTTTGAGGCCACCCGCCTCCCATATCAAAACATCCCTTAGGGCAGTTAAAAGCTGCTGGCCACCCCAATTAAAGTGTTTTCAAAGAAACTGTAAGAAATAGTTCCAAGAGCACTTTTAACTTATTACATGTGGGTTACATAAGCACTGGAAGCTTGTTAAAACATTCAAAATATGATATGAATTGAGTCACACAACAGTGGGTCAAAGCTTTAGCTTTTTAGTGTGACTAACATGATCGTCTGTGATTCAGGCGCCCTGGACAAAAACGGATCTTAAAGAAAATCAATTAAGGGATATCTTTTGCTCCTTCTAAGAACCTACATTCCTAACTTTAAAAATATGGCTATAATTCCTTTGTATTTGGATTAACTATGCTTTTAAGCATAGCTGTAACAGGACTGGTCATATTACAAATCAGATATGGGAAGCAAAGGTAATTCTTTATTTGATTTAAACAAATCTTATCTTCCTCAAGAGCCCTACCCACTAGGTTGTGTGGAAAGAAAAAACAAAACAAAACAAAAACAAAAACAAAAACACCCAAGCTGTTAAGCCACCCTCTAAACCCAAATGAAGAGCATGATTTAAACAACCCCTTTCATATTTCTCATGATAACTCAAATGGCATGATGGGTAGGACAGTTCTTAGAGCTTGGCAGGCATTGAGCACCGTCCCCTTCTTATCACCTCCTTCTACAAAAAACCAGTAGCAGCCCTTCCTAGCATGCTGACAACCTTAACCATCCTTACACATTTCCAAACCACCCCTTTGTGGGTCAGTACTGCCCTCCCTCTAAAATATAACAAATCTAAGTAATGCTCAAGTATTTGAGTAAATTATTTAGTGTATGAGATCCATCTCTCTCCCACCTCCTCTCCAAGATGGCATCTGGACTTTACACAAAAAGGAGTTAGCCAGGATCCTTAAATCAGTGCAGTGTTCCCAGGTCCTCTGGTCTCCAAGGCAACGGTCATTACTCAGCTGGCTGGCCTCCACAGCAAAAGTCAACAGCTAGTGTCATTCCTGAGCTGGTCTCCATATATAGTCAACCCTTGTTGATACATGATTAAAGGAGAATTATTCTCAAATGTGACACTTCAAGTATGACCTTGTTGCACAATTGATTTGTCCAATTATACCCTGGTACAAAAAAGGAAATATTCTTATTAATCCTATGTAAAAAATCACAGTGCTGTGAAAGTAAACAGACTTAGTAAAAATATTCGTTTCTCAATTCTTAGAAGTCAGGAGCATCAGATCCCAAAGGCAGAGTCTATTGAAGATTTGAAATAACTTTAAAAAAAAGAAAGAAAGAAAGAAAGAAAGAAAGAAAGAAAGAAAGAAAGAACTCTCTCCTATGTCTATGAGAAATACAACATTAAAATAATACCAAAAATATTCTGAATAAATTACCACATTAAAATTTTCCTCCTTAACTTACTAGGTTCACTGTAATTAATATTTATTTTAGGGGCACCTGGGTGGCTCAGTCGGTCAAGTGTCTGCCTTCAGCTAGGGTCACAATCTCGGGGTCCTGAGAGGGAGCCCTGTCGGACTCCCTGCTCAGCGGGGAGTCTCCCTCTCCCTCTGCCCCTCTCCCCACTTGTGCGTGCTCTGTCTCTCTCAAATAAATAAAATCTTTTTAAAAAATACTTATCTTACTTTGCTTTAGATCAAGCAATTAGGTTTGATCAAAATATGTCTGCTTTTAGACAGAAAAGAGTCTTGCAAATTCTGACTTGGTCTACAGGTACAGACTGAAAGCTTCCTAAACAATGTTACCTTGGAAGATTGTACCCAAGTCTCTGTTCTTTGAAATATCCATAGTTCAGAGTACCTAGTGCCGTCTTTTTCCACAGGGCCCCGAGACTGTTTTTTCTTAAAAACACAATCACTAGCTTGTTGCCTAAACTGAAATCTCAGGCAAGCTTCAGAGGGAAGCAGAAACCTGTTTAATGATGAGACTGAATTGCTCTGGACCAGATTATAGTACCAATAAAATCAGAATGAAGAACAGTAAAATTTTCTATTATCTATTTCGTAAGGGTTTAATCAATGTTTCCCATGAACTAAGAATGTATTGTGGACAGTAAGGGCAGTGACAAATTTCTAGGGCCTTCCCTTAAAATCTGCAATCTGTGAGATTTTTATATAAACTTATCCTAGGGAAGGCTGAGATCTCTTCTGGTCCAACAATCCTTCCCGTGCAATTATTACAGCAGTAACGCAGAACATACCAAACAAACCTAATACTTTCTAGCATCTCTCCAGTGTTAGTACCTGTTGTGTTAGACATAGAGAAGCAGCATTCAGACATTCACATCCCTCTTCAAGAAAGGACTTGTGGCCTCCAGCTATTAACTCCTTCAGCTTGGCTTCTGCTTTTGAGCTCAGGTCATGGTCCTCTTGTGGTGGCCCAAGCTAATGACCAAGCAAGATGTGTCACACAGGCCTAGACTTTCACCCAATGCAAGACTCTTCTAACAGGCAATCTTCACTCTGGACCTCTCTGTTGAGCTTTCAGAGACTCTGTCATATCTGCATCATGGTACTGTTGACTCTTCCTGGTCAATCCTACTTCCTGTCTTTTTCCATTCTCAGTTATTACTCCCACATAAATCGTTTATATGCCTATCTTCACCTCAGTGTCCACTTCTCAGAAGACCCAACTGACACAGTGGTACCAGGAATGAACAAAAAAAGCAAGTAGTAAGTTGGGATTTTGTGACTGTATCCCTACCTGTTTGCCTGGCAAAGATGAGCCCATCCCAGGTGGTATGTGGGGTAAAATTAGTCTTTGGCACAATATGGTAGTGCAACTGCTAAGCATAACACTAGCTAGGAAGAGTTTATCAATTTGGGGGTACTCTCTTGGAATACAGGATTGAACACTCTGGAAAGGATCCAAGGGGATGGAGCAAATTCACAGGTAGGGCGACTCCCAGACACCTGGAGAAAGCAAAGACTTGTGCTGAGTAAAAATGAAATACCTGAATTGTCACAGCTGACCCCAGAGAAAGGAGACAAAAAGCCCAGGAAAATGGATATGCTAGAGTAGTGAATATAGGAGGCCAGAAAACCTACCAGGGAAGTATTTTCCACAGGAGGGCTTGGAGAGCATATCATTTCACAAGGCTAACAGGAATGTGCTAGTTACAGGGACATTAGCATCATGAAGATGTCCAGTGCCTGTTCCTCCTTACAGGTAAGAGCTGACTATAGAAAGTGCTGTCATGCCACATATGAAAAACCCAAAACTAACATCATCCTCAATGGTGAAAAACTAAGAGCTTCTCCTCTAAGATCAGAAACAAGACAAGGATGTCCACTCTCATCACTTTTATTCAACATAGTACTAAAGTCTTAGCCAGAGCAATCGGACAACAAAAAAAGGTAAAAGGCATCCAAATTGGTAAGGAAGAAGTAAAACTTTCAATATTTGCAGATGGCATGATACTATATATGGAAAATCCTAAAGTCTCCACCAAAAAACTACTATAACTGATAAAAAAATTCAATAAGTTCACAGGCTACAAAATCACAGAAATCCATTGCATTTCTCTACACTAATAATGAAGTGGCAAAAGTAGAAATTAAGAGAACAATCCCATTTACAATTACATCAAAAATAATAAAATACCTGGGAATAAACTGAACCATGGAGGTGAAAGGTCTATACTCTGAAAACTGTAAGTCATTGCTGAAAGAAATGGAAAACAACACAAATGGAAGGGTATTCCATGTTCATGGACTGGAAGAACAAATACTGTTAAAACGTCCATACTACCCAATAATGCAATCCCTATCAAAATACCAACAACATTTCTCAGAGAACTAGAATAAATAACCATAAAATTTGTATGGAACCACAAAAGATCCCAAATAGCCAAATCAATCTTAAAAAAGAAGAACAAAATAGAAGGTATCACAATTCTAAATTTCAAGATGCACTACAAAGCTGTAGTAATCAAAACAGTAGAGTACTGTTACAAATATACACACAGAGCAATAGAACAGGAATTGTGCAAGACTGTTGAATCACAGATCTGTACTTCTGAAACAAATAACGCAACATATTTTAAGAAAAAAGAAAAAGAAGAAGATAACAGGAGAGGAAGAAAAGGGGAGTATGTCAGAAGGGGAGACGAACCATGAGAGATGATGGACTCTGAAAAACAAACTGAGGGTTCTAGAGGGGAGGGGGGTAGGGGGATGGGTTAGCCTGGTGATGGGTATTGAGGAGGGCACGTTCTGCATGGTGCACTGGGTGTTATGAACAAACAATGAATCATGGAACACTGCACCAAAAACTAATGATGTAATATATGGTGATTAACATAACAATAAAAAAATTTAAAAAAAAAGGATAGAGATCCCAGAAATAAACTCACAATTATATGGTCAATTAATCTTCGATAAAGAAGGCAAGAATATGCAATGGGAAAAAAAAACAGTCTCTTCAACAAATGGTATTGGGAAAACTGGACAGCTATAAGCAAAAGAATGAAACTATATCACTTTCTTACATCATTCACAAAAATAAACACAAAATGGATTAAGGGTCTAAATGTGAGCCTTGAAACCATAAAAATCCTAGAAGACAGCACATGCAGTAATGTCTCTGACATCGTCCCTAGTAACATTTTTCTGGATATGTCTCCTTAGGCAATGAAAACAAAAGCAAAAATAAACTATTGGGATTACATCAAAATAAAAAGCTTCTGTACGGAGAAGGAAACAATCAACAAATCTAAAAGACAACCTACCAAATGGGAGAAGATATTTGCAAATGACATATCCAATAAAGGGTTAGTATCCAAAATATATAAAGAATTTATACAACTCAACACCAAAAAGTAATCTAATTAAAAATGGGCAAAAGACATGAATAGAAACTTCTCCAAAGAAGACATACAGATGGCCAAAAGACACATGAAAAGATACCCAACATCACTCATCATCAGGGAAATGCAAATTAAAACCACATGAGTTATCAGAATGGCTAAAATCAGAAACAGAAGAAACCACAAGTGCTGGTGAGGATGTGGAGAAAAAGGAACCCTCGTGAACTGTTGGTGGGAATGCAAACTGGTGCAGCCACTGTGGAAAACAGTATGGAGGTTCCTGAAAAAATTAAAAATAGAATTACCACATGACCAGTAATTCCACTACCCAAACAATACAGAAACACTAGTTCAAAAAAATATGTGTATCCATATGTTTACTGTAGCATTACTTACAATAGGCAAATGATCTACTATTGGAATGAATCATGTGCCGGCCAGGTAATAAATGGAGTTATGGCCAAAGTCTGGTTCACAATGGGTCCACTGGGACTACAGATCAACTCAGTGGTCATTTACCCAATCCCAAATTGTATAATTGGAATGTATATACTTCACAGTTGGGAGTCATTTCCATTTATTGTCCTCGGCCTATGGAGTAAGAGCTGTCACAGGGGGGAAGGCCAAGTAGACACCTTTGAAAATGCCTCCCCTGGCCAAGAGAGTATATCTAAAACAATATCACAATGCCAGAGGATGGTGGAGATTAATAATACACTTAAGGACATAAAGGATGCAGGAACAGTAGTTCCCATCACACCTTCATTTAATTTGATACTCTGGCCTGTAGAAACCAGATAAATTAGCAGAATGATTGTTGACTACTGTAAGTTCAACAAAGTAGCAGCCCCAACTGTAGCTGCCATGCCAAGCAAAGTATCATTATTAAAGCAGGATAACATGGCCTTAGGTACACAGCCACTGATTTAGAAAATGGATTCCCAATCCATTCTCCAATATATCCCAATCAATAAATATAATTAGAAATATTAATATACAAATGAAATAAGCAGGCAACAACATGCATTGACACTTTAGCCCCAGGGCTATGTTAACTCTCCTGTCTCTCTCATAATATAGTCCAAAGAGATGTGGATCATCTGAAAATCCTGTAGAGTATCATAATGATCCATTATATCAATGACATCATGCTGATTAAACAGGCTGAGCAAGAGGTGGCTAGCATGCTGGAGGTTTGTGCCCCGGAAAGTAGGAAATTAACCTTATGAAGTGGTCAGGGATCTGTCCCTTCATTAAAGGGTTTAAATGCCCAGTGTTCTGAGGAGTGCTAGAACATCCCCTTCTCAGTAAAAGACAAATTGCTGACTCTTGCATCCCCTACAAGAAAGAAGAAAGCACAGTGCCTACAAGGCTGCTTTGAGTTCTGTTAATCAACATACTACACATCTAGGAATATTTTGGGGGCCCTCATTCCAGGTGACACAAAAAGCTGCCAGCTTTACAAGCTGGCAAAAGAGCTTGACAACAGGTCTGAGTGGTGGCGTGAGCGGCCTCGACACTTGTGGTGTAGGATCTGGCACATTCTAGGGTGTTAAGAGTTGTCACTTTTAGAAAAAGACGCAGTATTGAGTTTACGGAAATCTTAGTGGGAGAATCACAGTTCAGGCACCTGGATTTCTGAAGCAAGGTTCCACACCTTTTAAAAATTAGGTCTTGGCACGCTACTGGAAAAAAAAGGGAATGTTTGACCATGGGACACTAAACGATACAAAATGAAATATGTCTTGTTGAACACATAAGGTCATAAATTCTGGAGGGCCCAGTCATAATTCATCATAAGATGAAAGTATTATATTTGGGATGAAGCACTAAGAAGATGAGAAGGTACAAACAATCCACATGAACAGACAGTCCAGACCTTGATGTCACCCTTCAGTTGCATCCACACCCCTCTCAGCTTGCACTGATGGCCATATGGGATAGGGGTGGTGTCTTCAACAACAAGCTGAAGAAAGAAAAAAATGGCTGAGCTTAGTTTACAGATGAACTGGCTAAGTATGTGGATGAAACCTGAAACTGGACAGCAGCTACAGTATAGCCTCACTCTAGAATAGCCCTGAAGACAGGAGAGTGACAATCTTCCTATGGGGTAGAGCTTCAGGGGGTGCGCCTAGTCATCCACTTTGTATGGGAAGGAAAGAGGCCTAATTGTCAGAGTATAAACAGACTAACAGGAAATGGCAAAAAGCTTGGCTGGCTGGTCAGGGGTCTGAAAGAAAGAGATTTTAAAAATTGCAGACAAGGAGATCTTAAAGGGTTAGAGGTATATGGATATGCATATTGTTGTGGGTAAAAAGTGTGAAGATCTTTTGAACACAATCAATGTCCACAAGAAAGCATATATTATAGAAGAGGCACTAAACGACCAAGTAAACAAAATTACGCAGCTAGTTGATGTTAGCCTTTGTTCGTGGCTACTCCAGGGCTGGCACATGGACACTTGAGTGAAATGGTCATGGTGACAAAAATGGAGTCCATGCATGGGGTCCATGAATATGAAGCCAATTTACCATAGCTGACCTACCTACTGTCTCATTTGCAAGTTCAACCTGCCAGCAAAAGAGAGCAATGTTGGGCTTCTAATGTCATCACTCCTTTAGGAGATCAAGTAGCCATTCCGTGGCAAGTTGACTACACTGGAACCTTTCATCCTGGAAGGGGCTGCAGATCCATCCCATGGGAACAGACTACCTATATTGGGTATGTGTTTGCACTTCATACCCACCAATCTTCATCTAGCACCACTATTCAGGAACTTATACAATGCCTGATTCACAGATGTGGAATACAATACAATATAGCATCCAACCAGATAACACTTAACAGTAAAGGTAGTGTAGGAGGGTGCCTGTGACCATGGGTTCCACTAGTTATATCATATGCTGCATTTCCCAGAAGTTGGAAGCCTAATAGAGCACTAGTATGGCCTGCTGAGGGTAAAGTTCAAGCACCCAATGGGAGACAATACTCTACAAGGAAGAGTTGCCCAGGATGCAGGAGATTTTGATATGGGCTAGAGTCCCCATTAGGAACAATACATGGGTCCACAAGACAAGGGATTAAAACAGGATTAGCCCCATTTACCATCATTTCCAGTGACCCATTCCTGCAATTCTGAGTTTTGTGGAATTAGAGGTCCTAGTCCCCAAAGGTGTTATATTCATGTTAAAGGACACAGCAAGAGTCCCACTGAACTAAGCTTCATCAGCTGCATGGGCACTTTAGACTTCTTGAGTTCAGGTACAAGTAGGCAAAAAGAGGACTCAACACCTTGGTAGGAGAAGCTAACTCTGATCAGCAGGAGAATGTAGGCTTGATGTTACATAACAGGAACAGGTAAGAAAATGTGTGGCACTCAGGTGATGACTTGGGCATCTCTTTGTGGTACCTTGCCCAATAGTGACTATAAATGGGCAAGTGCAGCAACACCTGCATGAGAAGACAATTATTACTAGGAACTCAAGTGTCTCAGTAACTAGGGTTTTCACACCACCAGGTTAACCACTGAGACCAGCAGAAGTGGTAGCTGAGAGGGAGAGGAATTTAGAATGAGTAGGGGGAGAGAAAGGTTCAGTTGTGGCCCAAGACCAACTGCAAAGATGGGTACTGTAGTTTGTTCCACTAACTTTTGTAAGTTTCTCTTCAGGAAGAGAGGCCACTGGAACCCCATAGGAATTACTCCCTGAATGTATATACAGAGTGGATCTAAATAGTGCAAGGGGTAGACTGTGACAGACGAAGAGATAATCTACTCAGATACCTTTTCAAGAAAAGGCTCTTTGCTAGGAGTGTGGTTAGGTGACAAACTTCAACTGTTAACACTTCCAAGCACATCTCAGGTTTTGAATGGAGGCCACATTTTCCTTGAGGTGGGTCTAGCCAGTGACTGGGCAGGACTGTGTTACAAGGGCCGAGCCATTTTATCCCAGTGTGGGACTCTTCACCTTTGCTCTGGGGTTACCCATGCCCCATCCAATTTCCTCCCTCTTCCTTTTACCATTTTACATTCCGAACCCTGTATCACAGTTTGCTTCCTGGAGGAAGCAAATTCCAAACGACAAACCTAGTCTTTTCCAGCTCCATTTAGCTCCCCAGCTTCAATTCTAACTTTCCTATTTCTATTGATAATTGTAGAGGTGGTATTGTGCTTTTTTTTTTTTTCAGATATGGATACAAATGTTTACCAGACTCCTCTCCTGTGCCCTGTATTGGTACAACCGAAATCTAGTCACTTAAATATTTAGAGACACCAAAATGTACTTTAACTATGGTCAAATATGTTAACTATGAAAAAGAATAGGTAATACTGTTATGTAGTAGGAATTATGTCACATACATCAAGTGTATCAGCTAATTCATTCTTAAAAGTATTCTATGGAGTAGGTACTAATTTTTTTCCCTACCTAACAGAAAATGGACACACAGTGTTGCCCCAGAAAAATCATCCAGGAGTACATCAATAGAAAGAGTTAAACATAAGTAGGCCTGCTCCAGTGCCTTTTTCTGAAATCACTATACCCTTCTGCCTCAAAAAAAAAAAAAAGGGGTGGGGGTCATTAGCATGAGTACTCTAAAATTCTAATAGAGAAATGTTTGGAGAAACCAGGCCTGGTGTATAGAAGGTTGGGGAACATAAAGATACAGTTGCTTTAGGAAAAGAGAGTTTCCAAAACAGTAACAAGGAGTTGAACTTTTAGATTTTGTTACTATTGAAAAGTAAAGAAAACTATTCCACTGATTACCTCTGATCTCTGCACAGTCGGCTATTTCCAAATTGGCCAGCCAGTCTCCTTATCCTCAGGATGTCTTCCCAGCTGGTACCTTACACTCAAACAGAGGCATCATCCTCTCTACAAAATTAGCTTCTCCTCATTACTTCACTTTGTCTGTGGTCCCATTCCCGTAGGCTTGAAATCTTGTAACTTTATAGGCACTTAACGCTTCTAACAGTTTTGCTTATACAGGTTCTTTATAAAACCCCACTGAAAAGAGTCTGAAAAAGGTGTCTGCTCTTCTTAAGATTTTCACGGAAAAGTGACTAGAAAGGTTTATTTTTTGCCAACAGCCGAGAACGAGCTTTAGAGTAAATTTTGCCAGAGCCTCATCACTCCCAGGTTTCACACGAGCCGACTGTATGTCTCCGGCGCCTACCGAGAACTACAATTCCCGTCGTACCTTGCGACCTTCTCAGCCTTAAAAAAAAATTACAATTGTTCACGTCATTTCCGCCCTCACAGGCGGCGGATGCTGGACTTTGTAGTTTGAATTAACTTCTCTTTTGTCGCCGTCTTGGAAAAAGAAAATTAAAGCCAAACCAGCTGCTCTAAATTTGGTATTACGATAGGGCATTTAAAGTAAATTAATAGATAACGTTTTAAAGTGAATTTAGCGTCAGGTTTTTATGTATTTCACGTACCGCCTTCCTCGCACTGCCGGGCCGGGAAGGGGAAGTGACGTGCTTCCGGTGTAATGGCGGCGCGGTGTAGCTCCAGGTAATTAACGAACTCCGTAGACTCGCCTCAGACAGCGAACTGGAGTGGGGGTGGCGGGTTGCCGGTCCGGGTGGGAATTGAAAGGGGACCAGGAGTGGGTGCCGGCTGGCTGGGACCGCCGTGGACAGCGCCGGGTTGTGCATGGCTCTCCTCTTGGCGCCCGCAGAGCCGCGAGGCTGAGGTGTGAGAGCCGGTCGGGCGGAGGAGTCTGAGCGTGAACTCCGTCCCTGACTGCGCGGACGAACCTAGCTCCTTGGTGAGGTTCCTGGAGCTGTCTCGCCGTGGTGTCTTTGTTGCTGCAGTCTAGCGCGGCGGTGGGCCTCTTCTCCTGTCGGAACAGCTCACTTAGAGTTTCTTCGGTCGTTTTGGGGTTCCCAAGGCCCCTTTCTTAGTGTCCGGATTCCAGGCCGTGGGGGTGGGATTAATGAACTGTAGTTAATTAAAAAGTAGCGGAAGTTCCACTCTTATGCCTGCTTCTAGCGTAATATACCTATGACAGCTTCTTTAAAATTTCATTAGTCGTTTCTTTTCCATTTATTTGCCCCGTAAATAAAGATGCTTTCTAGTGTTGACTCCTGGGGCTCTTCGTTCCTCATTAAGTGAGCCCTTTGTCCCCTTTTATCGTTGATCTACTTCCAGTAAGGTGATACTCCCCAACTTGGGCCTCCAGTGTGTCCAACTATCCAGCTCCGAATCCTACAATACACTGGTACTTATCGGTCATAGTTAATTTCTCTGAGTCTAACTCCAATAATCGCTTTACTTATTTTACCTTAATCCTCACGACTTTTTGAGATAGAGAAGGAAACGATTTGAGAAAGGTTAAGGGATTGAAAGGATGGTAAGAGTTCCCTTTACATTTTTAGGTGTCCCACAGACTAGCAATAGCAGATAGAAAAACAAGCAAATTTGGCCTTCAGAAGACTACTTAACCTGCCTCCTCCTTATCATATTTAAGCTTGTTTTAGGATTGCCTGTGAACTTGGGAGTTAACCTCAATTATCGTCCTACTGTAGAAAAGCGAATTTAGATTTGGCATTAAAAGTGTGACTTTGTTCGCAGAAGCGTTGTGACAAGTAGCATCGGTAGGAGAAGACCTACTTGTGTTGATGCTGGATGATGGACTAGTAAACCAAAGATTCGGCACTTACTAGGTCTGTCACTTGGGGCACGTTACCTATCATTTCTAGTCTCAGCTTCTTCACCTGAAAAATGTGAATGATAATAATATCCAACTTCGTGAGTTGTTTTGAGGATAAAGGAAAATGATGGATATAAGGCACTATGCATAGTGCCTGACATACAATGTTAGCTATTATTGTTACTGCTGTGATATAGTTGATGAATTCTCTTGCTTCATTTCTTTTCCTTTAGTTTTGAAGGTTGCCCTTCCACTTTTAAGTGCCCATGCCACTTTCATGGAGCGTTTCCCACTTCATTTGGCTGGGGTCTCGTTTATTGTCCTCCCTGATGATTGCACATTGCCAGGTGATCTACACTAACTTGTACCTGAGACCATCTAAGAGAGCACACAATTAGTGTGTGCAACAAGTTGGTGCCCTAACTTAAACATTATTTTCTGTTTATTATCCACTTGTATCGAGACTAAATTTTGTACTACCTGGTATGTCCCTAACTTGGTATAAGTTAAGGCTGGCCTAGAGCTAGTTTAAAAGAGAGGTGGTTATTGGTGATATAGCTGATCCTACTGATGACTCCATGGGCTTCCTTGTTGCATTTCTCTACCATCTAAATTTGAAAATTTTAGCGTGGGAAGATGATAAAACAAAAAGGCCTCTGGCATATTAGTTTCAGCAAACTTCTGGACTTACTAAACATGTAGCCTATATATTTTATCAGTGTATTCATTTCCCAAGTGAATTTTGGAATAGATAATTCATTGCCTACAACAGAGGGCAAATTTTCAAAGCATTTTCTTAAAAAATAATACATCAGGAGAGGAAGCGATGGATTAAAGCAAGCCTTTGCTATTTGTAGCCAAGTTAGTGAGTCTTTTCCCAGAGAACAGATACCAAAAGGGTGGCATAAGCTGCCTTGGTCTGGAGACATTAGGGCTCCTGTGATTATAGAAGCTAATGGGAGCCAAATTATGCAAAGAGCCCAAATGTCCATTGAGTGATGAATGGATAAAGAAGATGTGGTATATATATTATATTGTGGTGTGTGTATATATGTATATATATATGTATGTATTACTCAGCCATCAAAAGGAATGAAATCTTGCCATTTGCAGTGACCTGGATGGAGCTAGAGTGTATTGTGCTAAGCAAAATAAGTCAGTCAGAGAGGACACCTCTCTGAGGTGGCTCAGTTGGTTAAGCATCTGCCTTCAGCTCAATTCATGATCCCAGGGTCCTGGGATTGAGTTACATATCGGGCTCCTTGCTCAGCAGGAAGCCTGCTTCTCCTTTTGCCTCTCCCCCCTGCTCCTGCTCTCTCTCCCTCTGACAAATAAATAAATAAAATCTTTTTTTAAAAAAGAGAAAGACAAATACCATATGATTTCACTCATAATTGGAATTTAAGAAACAAAACAGATGAACATAGGGGAAGGAAGGGAAAAATAAAATAAGATAAAAACAGAGAGGGAGACAAACTATAAGATACTTAACTATAGAAAAAAACAGTGTTGCTGGGGGGGGAGGTGGACAGGGGGATGGACTAAATAGGTGATGGGTATTAAGGAGGGCACTTGTGATGAGCACTGGGTATTACATGTTAAGTGAAGAATCACTAAATTCTACTGTTGACTAACATGAATTTAAATAAAAACTTGAAAGATAAAAAATAAAATAAAATTCATCATGGGGGAAAAATAGAAGCTAATGGGAGGAAGAAACTCAGTGAAGATTCTTATTTTCCTTCACTTTGGGCCTAATTCAGATGGATCAGGATAGACAGAGTTTAGCACTTCCAGATGAAAGGTCACCCTGTGAGTCCTTTCCTCAATTTTATCAAGACAATTTTATTCTACATTTGGTGACAAATGCCTCAGTAATGGAATATAGTGCTGTGTGTCTGGGGGCTACTTCATAAATTTCTCAGTGGAGGCCACCACTTCCAAGTTTTCTTTAAAAACCGTGGTTGTGGTTTACTAAATGGCTCTTTAATAATCAGAAAGGCCACTTTAAAAGCTGTTCTGTGAGTGTTGGCAGAATATCTTCAACCCATATGCTTATTTAGGCAAGCAGAGGAACACATTTTTGGGGAGAGGGAACAAAGTGGTATGAATGTTTGAAGGCATGAAGTATATTCAGTAATTAGATGTGGTTTTGTAAGTTGAAGTATCTACACCTTTAGGTTCAGATTTCCCCTTGGAATGCCTTTAAAGGAACTGGTATTTTTTTCATCTCAATAGGGAAGTTTATTCAGGCAGTTCTCCAGGTTAACATGGGGTGAAGACAAGGGATGACACTTGATAGTAGTGCTGTCTTGCAGTTGATGACAAACAGCTTGGGGGTTCCTAAAAGTTGGGGTTGATAAATGAGACAAGTCTGTTGTGATGGTCGTTGGTAAAACACCTGTCAAAATATCATTATAGGGAGTTCTTTGTAGGAAGAGATACGGATAATCATTAGAAGTCTACATGCCCCCCATATTTAATTTTAGAATTGGAATCTATAAAGTGGCAAGCACTGTCCTAGGTTCTTGATATATGGTAGTGACCAAGAATCTCAAGAATCCAGTGGTCTCTTACAAGGTCTTTCATGCTTTAGCTTCTTGAGTCTCATGTACCATCTCATTTCTGCTCAATCTTCTGTATATACCCTGTACTCTGCTCAAAGGGCTGAGAATCCCCTAAACTCTTTTATATCTGGAGTCTTTACACATGCTGATTTCATTTTCTGAATGACCTTTTTCTCCTCTCCATGTGCGAAATTACCTTTTCCCCCTCTTCTACTTGTTCTTCGGAATTCAGCTTCTAGAACCACTTCTTTCTGTATGCCCCAGAAACACTTAGTTGCACTTCCTCTTTTCCAGAAGTACTATGTCTATAACATTGCTACAGCAGTTAGACTTTTCTTCTCTGCCTGAGGATAGGAACTTTCTTCTCTCAGACATCAGTGCTTTGTGTGCAGCGTAAGGTGTGTATCACCTCACTATTCACAGACACTGCGTTTAATCTCTCTTAATTTGTTTCCAAAGAATAGGGGGTAAAGTAAAAAACCAGGAGGAAAAAGACTATGACCATACTTCTCTTTCTCTTAACCTTATACTTTTTTTATTTTTTCTATAAGTGCTTTACTGTACAACTTCTTAATGTAATTATCAGTTTTGGCTCTATCCTCATTGTTTTTTTAGTTCTGTTTGCCTGTTTGTGTTGTACAAAGTTTCTCAATTTTTTGACCTCAAAAAGAGTCTCTTCACAAATTCAAACTTTAATGCAAAATGAAAAAGGAAGCATTCAATGGGTGATAAGAAGCACTAGAGCCATTTCTTTACTACAAGGCTGTTCCTTTACCATTAAGTGGTGAGGGTTATGGTATTGATTTGAAATTTAAGGTTTTGTCTCTTCTTTGTGATGATGAAAATGGATGTAAATTTAGCTTAATCACTAGACCAAGAAAACCCATAGTGATAATATTTGTTCAATGAATGAAGATGCTGGAGTTAATGAGGAAAGTTAAATCCTGTTGCCATGCAGTTGAATTATGAACCAAGGGGTATATGGGCAAGATGAGGTAGGCTTAGGAGGATGTAAATACAAGTGATTGAGGGTGCAGTAGTAGCAGAGATCTCCCTTAGGATTTGTTTTTATTCGGTAATTAGAGGAGTGCTACTGAAGAACAATCATATGTAGAAACAGATTGTTAATAATTGAGCCATTGAGACAGAATTTCCATTTTAAAAACTTAGAAGGTAACTTGGAAAGCATGAAATAATTTTGAATATATTGTGGTAGGATGTGCTTTTAATTTAAGGACTAGGCTTCTCTATGGATGGCTTTGCAGATATTTAAAGGTACCTTTTGTCCTGTATGGGTGGAATACAATGAAACCTGACCAGTTAGACGTATACATAAGTAATTAATATTTTAGAGGCAAATTGGAAGAGTTCTTATAACATAGACATAAAGAAGACCTTGGGGGAATCTTATTAGAAAGGTCAAAAAAATTTTTGCCTTCCTCTAAAATGAAATTAAGGTTGTCTGATTATGGAAACTTTAGAAACTGAGCCTTCCCCCTACCTTCTTCTGTACACAATGGCAGAGAGAATAAGGAGAGGGAGTAGATTTAATTCTATGTCCTATTTATAAACTTGAAGGTAGAATTATTAGGATTTAGTAACTAATTGGCAGGAAGGAAAAGGAAATTCTCACTTAGCTGGGTTGTAGGTAATATCTTAGAGGAAGAAGGGGTTTGAGGAGAGGAGGAAATGATGAGTACCAGTTTGGACTTCCCTAGTTCTGAGGGCCTTTGGGGCATCCACATGGATTTTTTTCTGTAGACATTTGGACATAAAGATTTGGAACTCTGTAGAGAAGATGAGGCTGAAGTAAAAGTCATTCTTGTAAATGTTAGTTGAAAGTGTGAGGATGTAGATGGTCTTCCAGAGAGAATATGGAGAAAGAAGAGATAAAGACTATTCATTTGTTCATTTAAAAAATATGTTTTGAGGGCTTTCTCTGTTGGGAGAATGGCAATGAACAAAACAGACGAAATGCATAAGCAAGATTAAACTCTACAGGTTAGTAAATGTTAGAGGGGTGGACAGGAGAAGGGAGACAAAGAAAACCCGGTAAACATGGTGTCCCTGTAAGTTGAGATTCGAGAACTTCAAGAAGAGGGATTTAGCAGTACCAATTGCTAGACCAATGGCAGGTAAAAGAAGGAAGTGGCCCCGGGATTTAGCAACAAGGATGTCATTGTGTAACTTTAATAAGTACTGTGGAGTAGTGGGAGTGGAAAACCAAATTGTGGAGTGTTAAGAGGGGTTAATGGAAGGTTAAGAATTGTAGGCATCAAGGGTAGACTCATCTATCAAAATAAGTGTTAATAAAAACTTGGCTATGTAAGGAAAGAGAAAGAGAATGGAACTTGAGAGGGAACAGGATAAAGGGAATTTGCCCCATAAATATCATAATTTATATTTAAGTGAATCAGTAAAGAAGTTCAGTATGTAGAATTTTTCTTGAAAACCAACTAAATTGGAAATCAATACTATGAATCAAGAAAAAGTTGATAGAAATTTTGAAACAAAAAAAATTGACAGATTCCTGCTGTTAAAAGAACCTACATTCTTGTGAAAAGGAGCACATTAGAGGATCTTCCTATGTACCAACAGAAGAATTTTTTTTTTTAATTAAGTAGCATACTGAAACGATCATATCACCTTTCATTTTATTTAGTTAAGTACGGACCATTATGGACCAGCTTCATGATATGGGGAAATGAATGAAGGATAACTCCTCTCAGTTTATGAGTAATTTTTAGTATGGCTATTGATAACACTGAGTTCATTAAAATGTTAAGAACTTTTAGATTTTGTCATTTTTTTTTTTTTTTTTACTCATCTGAGTGTCACTGTCTTAAGATGTCCCCAAATTGGGGCTGTCTCCCCTATGCAGAGTCAGAAACTAATCAAAATCTTTTATATTTTGTTCATTCCTGTACAAACAGTAATTTAGGTACTATCTGCACAATTTTCATCCCTGTACTTGAACATGGGAATCTTCTTTCATTCAAATGGTTCTAAGTTAAAGAGCATGCCTGATGTATGCATTGACTAGGAAGCAAACAACAGGGAGTAGAGGTCTCCAATTCTTTATTTGTAATTCTTGGAGCCAGAACTGTTTGACATTCAGAATTTTTCAGATTTTAAAGAAACACAATGCGTATATACTTATGAAGTAATCACTCTTTTGGGATCCAGGGTAACATCTAATCAAACACATTAATATTTCTGCAGTGCATCAGATTAAGAGTTACATTAAGTCTCAGGTTGGTGCCAAATGAGTTTCCCACGAGCTTAAGAAAAATCTTTGGAAGTTGTGCTGAGCATAGCATAATGTATAGAGTTGTTAAATCCCTATGTTGTACACCTGAAACTAGTATAACATTGTGTGTCAACTATACTTCCATTAAAAAAAAAAAAGAAAGGTAAAGAAAAACCTTTGTGTTTTCAGAGCTTTTCAGATTTCATAATTGCAGATAAGGGATTGTAACCTGTACCTGGTGACTTTTTCTCAAAATGATAGTAGTGTTTGGGTGCTTTTATTTTCTTGAAATTGTAAAACTATGCTGAAATCAAATTACAACATCATTTTTCCTTATGTGACATATTATGGGGCATATTTCTCACTAATATGTGCACATTTTTAAAAATAGCAAGAAAAAAGTAGGAAAGCTGTTTTCTTAAAAGATTTTTCCTTCAATACAGATATATAAAGGCCATAGCAATCTTGTCATAGTTATGACATATATAAGTTAAGAAATGTGGCCAATCTGGTTTTCGTATCTGTTCCCTGAGAAGGAAAATCACCGTGTGGAAGGGCCAAGGGATTGGGTCCTTTTGGGGGATTTTCTTGAGGATCCCATTACCACCTCCTTGCCCCCATTCAGTTTTGCATTTAGAACATATTTAAACTAGTTTTTCTTTTGAATATTGTTTAATATTATCATTTTCCCTGTTGAACAACTAAGTTGTTTTTTTTTTTTTTAACTCTGTTACAGTGGTTGAAGTTTGCCAGGTGTGCTGCTATGTAGAATGCAGAAGAGTAAACTAAAGGGAATCTACTTTGTTGATTCCCTTTTAATTTTTGATAGTAAGTTACAGCAAGTTCCTTTAACATTGGTTGAGGACACCTAAGGAAAATGGTAGTACTCAACCAAAGTCATTGAGTATGTTTTCATCTTCTGAATTTTTGAGATAATTGCAGAATTTACAATTTCATAGTTTCCAGTTAACAGTCTAAAGTGCATCCTACAAATATTATTAAATATTTTGCTTTCTGATGCTTGCTGAAACTGATAGGAAAATTATTTTTAAACTACATCTTCTTATTATAAAATACGCTCCTTGTTCAGGGGAGCAGGTGTGGTTTTGCTGAGTTGCTTTCTTGTGACAGGAGAGAGAAATTTAATAATTCATCATAAAATCCACACAGTGATACTAAGAAGAGCAGCGAGAGCTATAAACTCTAGATAAATTGCTCTCATCGCAGGAATTTCCAATTAGTCTAAATATCAAGCATGCACATGTTGAACTCTCAGAATTTCCCTATGGGCATATTCTGTATAAATCTGGACGATGATAGGACTTTATGCATTTTTTGTTAGATCTGTAGTAGCAGTCTACTTTATAATATTGTCAATTTCACAGTTACGTTTTGAGACACGGAAATCTAACAGATTGTGTTTGATTGCCAGGAAATTATTTGGTGATGATGATTGAAGGATAGAAAGGGAAAGACAGTACACACCGATCAAAAAGAAAACTCACAAAGTTCAGATAAATAAGGTAATTTGAAATAAAATACACAGAAAATTGCTGTGTGTATGTATGTGTAGATAAGTTGAGAAAAGAAGCCAGGCTTCAGAACCAAGAAGGATAGCCAAGGAAAATGTTAAATTTTGCACAATAGAGTTAAGTGACTTATTTGCTTATAGAGTGAATTCTAGCTATGCTGATTAAATAAAGGGAAACTTTAAAATATTATTTCGCATGTTTAAAAAGATGTACGTAGGGCCTCATATCAACACCTTTGCTATCTGGAACTTTAGAAGAATGGATCAGTTTAGGATAGGAAGATTTTCTGGATGGTAGAGACTATATCTGTTTACATTTTATAGTTTACCAATTTGGTATCATTATATTAATGTTATTTTCATTGGGATGCAATATCATTTTCATTGGGTTTTGGCATCAGAAAAACCTTTTGATTTTAGCTCTGCCCTTTACTAGCTATAATTTACTTGGACACATTGCTTCAACTCTTTTAACCTCAGTTCTCCCATTGAAAAATAAGGTTAAAAAAATAAAGCAAGGTAATTATGAGGATTGAATAAGAAGATATAAATGAAATGCTTAGTGTTGTATCTTTGTGGCTGTGCTAATTTATCATTCTTTATTGTTGCTGTTATCTTAAATTACACATTTCAGACTTCTAAAACGGGAAGTATATGTAGTTAATTGGTTAATCTCTGGATATCTCAGGAACCTCATTGTAATGTGCTATAGGCTCTATTAGTGTCAATGGTAAATTAGTTTGTTGAAGAGCTACTGTGTACATTGACGGTTCTCCTATTGGCTGGTTTTGAACAGTAATGTGGAACATTCACCACTGCACATCAGCTTTGGGACACTCACCATTATATTATTTTAAAATGACTTCTATATCAATGGAAAACGTGTTTATATAGTTGAGGAAAATACTTAAAAATTTTTTTTAAGATTTATGTAGAGGGCGCCTGGGTGGCTCAAGCGACTGCCTTCGGCTCAGGTCATGATCCTGGAGTCCCGGGATCGAGTCCCACATCGGGCTCCCTGCTCGGCGGGGAGTCTGCTTCTCCCTCTGACCCTCTTCCCTCTCGTGCTCTCTATCTCTCATTCTCTCTCTCTCGAATAAATAAATAAAATCTTTAAAAAAAAAAAGATTTATTTAGAGAGTGCCCACGCATGAGAGTGGGGGAGGGGCAGAGGGAGAGAATCTTTAAGCCAGACACTCCCTGAGCAGGGATCCTGACGTGGGGCTCCATCTCACAACCTGAGCCAAAACCAAGAGCCATGTGCTTAACTGACTGAGCCACCAGGAGCTCCAGAAATTACTTTTTAAAAGTTTGTGTATTATTGGCATTAAAGCTGAAAGTATCTCCATTATCAACTTGGGCACAGTATTTAGGTAACAGGTGATTTTGAAATGAGTCTTATTTCAGGTACATACTAAGATAAGTTTTCCTGAATAGAAAATATGTAATAAGGATTTAAGTAATTCCAGGAGTCCATATCCCACCCTGTCTTATTCTTCCCCAAAAAACCATGATGTGAATATGCTAATAATATCAGCAGATTCACAATCAAACTAGATTAGAAAATGTTCTCTTCCAATAGTTCATCCTTTTTGCAGAAATAAGAACTTCAGCCCATCTCCATTTTAGAAGGAAAGTTGGGGAGAGTTTATTAGTCAATTGAATTAGTACTGAATTCAAGTTAGTAACATGGGTTCTACTACATAAATACATCCCATTTTAGAGAAGGGAAATTGTTCAACTCAGGATCTAAACAAGGGCCGCACATTACATTGAATCTGTTAAGTCACTTTTATTCTATAATAACTATCCTGCTTTTTTACTTTTTCTTCTTCTTTTGTCCCCCGTGGCATTGAATTGTTTGAGAAACTGGGTCATTTGTCATATATGTTAAAGCTCACTAGTGAGTAATCACCAATATCATACCTAATTAGTAATCAAAGTCAAGTTTATTAATTTGCTGCAGCAAGGGAGACAACATACTCTGAGGGACTGTGGGGTATCTCATAAGAGGGTTTAAGAAGGGTACTTACAGACTTTGTGAGAGTAGGGGTAGTTATCAGATGGTCTTGGCAGGGATTAAGCAGAAATTGTAAACTAGTGAGTTGCTAGAACAGTAGATGGTCATACCTTTAGAACGTACAGGTCCTTGCAGACATAATTTTGTGTTCTTACTTTGGAACAGATGGGTCTAAAGTAACTAGAAATAAGAATTTGACCTTAGCTAATCCAGGATAAGTATATTGTGACTTAAACCGGCATGATATTTCTGTTTTGCAAATTAGTGGAGTCCATTTTACAAGTAGTAAGGTTTATATTTCATTTGTCAGTTCTCTCTTCATAGCTGTCATCGGGGTTATTTTTAAATTCTATTAGTACCCCTGGTTACTCAGCCTAAGCTGCAGAATAGACCATTATCTTCTGGGAATGCGATCAGTCCATATCTACACTGTTGTTCAGTGGGTCATGATCATGTATCAAGTTTGTGATTGTCATAATATCTCTAGTACCAGATTTTCTTGCTGTTTATGTTAAATGATCAATGGCGTCATGGTGGCTGCACTGCATTTAAGACTCTAGAGATTCCACATTGGTGATTGCAACATAGACAAACTCTAGGACCAGGATTATTATATTATCCCTTATTTCCCATAATCTGAACCTTTCTTAGAAAATAACCAAGTGACTTTTCCTGTAAATTGGGTATGAGTTATTTTGCTTTGTCAGTATCTGAAGAATTAACACCATATCTAGAGATTGTCAAGGACAAGGATCTTGAAGTACCATGACTAAAAGGCCTAAATGTCTAGTAATCATTTAGAAGTATGCTGTCCAATATGTGTAAACTTTGATTTTCTCAAATCCGCTAGGCACATTTGAAGTGCTCAATAGCCACAGGTGGCCAGTAGCTGTTGTGTTAATGAAGTAGCTACTGACGGTGCAGAATACGAACCTTTCCATCAGTGCAGAAAGTTCCATTATACAGATTTAGAAGCATCAACCAGCAGAGAGGGAAAAAGTAAATAACCAAGAGGATAAAAAACAAAAATATGCAAAGAAGTAGCATTTCTAGCGTCAGGGGAAGGAGAGCCTTATTCTGATAGCCTTGGACAGAAGCAGTTTTCAGTGATTTCTGCTTCTGGACCCAAAAAGTCCTGGAAATCAGTCACACGTGATGTGTGGTGGTGATCATGGCAGCAGTATCCATCAGGTTATTTCCTGTAAATTAGTGAACAGTAGTGAGTAGAGTCTTTCACACAGATTTCTTTTGATGTTCCTTCTGTACAATTCAATTCTTAATGTTAGTTTATAGAAGGAGTGTTTAGTTGAAAGTAGGGAAGCAGAAACTCCTGTGGACAATAAGTGACTCTGGTTAATTTATATGATAATATTAGAATAGAAGGGAGTGGAATCCTCCATGGACGTATAATATAGTACCAATTTTATAAGGACTTAGTCACTGATTATCCTGGATGTAAGAACAAATTAAGGACACTGACAAATCTCTAGGCTTTTAATTTTTCCCTAAAGTATATTCCAGATTTCATTAATTAGCATATTTAAACTTATAGGCAAAAAATTTTTTACAAAAATTATTTGTCCTTGTATATGAATATATATGAAATTTGTATCTAGTTTACCTAGGAAGGCAGTTAATGTAGGTTTTTTTCTCTTTTCCTATCTCAATTTTTCATGTCTTATATTCATTTTAAGAATAATAAAAGCATTTTATAAACATATCTTGTCATCTGGATGACTCCATTTCAGTGCTTAAAATTGTGCTTGTGCCCATGTTGCAGTAGGTAATGTTAATTATCATGGCATATATGTTAAACTCCCAATGAACCTGTGCTGTGGCAGTCATTACATAACCAGTGAGAATTTTCTCCCTATGAATTGTGCCCAGAATTTCTCAGATTTAAAAATCACTGATATTGACATTCTTTTGCATGCATATATACACTTCTTACCAGTGAGTTAGTATGGATTAATACATTTGGAATACAATTTGGAATGTATATGTCCCTTTCCAAATGATTTATGACTACATACTTCACTATAAAGGAGGTAGGCTATGAAGTCTCCAAATTTTATCTAAGTAGTTCATGGTTTACAACAAACTGAGAACCAAGATTTCTCATCCAAAATTGGAAAGCTGAGGAAACCTGGGGAAATACCTTGGGGATGCTTTCATAGAACAAGCATGCCTAGGCCTCCCCATTGCCCCGCACCACACACACACACACACACACACACACACACACACACCCTGATGTAGTAAGTCAGGTAGGCCCCCATATAGGTACTAGTACTTCTATTACACAATATTCATAATTTATTATAACATAATGACTTAGGAAACCAGCTTTACATTAAATAATGATTTGAAACTTGCATGTAAAAAAGCCCAACAAGCCACTTTGCTTGAGCAGCTTAGTGCTTTGCTTATCAATATAGATTTACTTTTTGTAACTAGGATATAAGCTCCATGTGGGCAGGGGATTTTGTTATGGTTGTTCACTGCCGTGTACCCAGTATCTAGAAAGATGCCTGGCAAAATAAAAGAAGTGTAGTAAATATTATTTGTTGTTGAATGAGTGTATATGTAAATAATACTGTGTGATAAAGGTGATAAGAATTTGTTAGAAATGATATGCAGGTTGTGCTGGTAGGGGTAAAAAAAATAACCATTACCTTTAGGCAAAAGTTAATTGAGTAAAATTTTGAATTTTATGGCTCTATACATTTATAGCCATAAAAACAGGACCTTTGAAAATAGTCATGTAAAAAAAGAAGAGTCATGTGATTTGTAGAATATGGCACAAAGTCAGCTTGTTGAGAAGACATGGGGGGCCTAAAACCCATCCAAGACAGGATCTGTGCCTTCAGGGTTGCATCCACCTGAGGGGAGGGAGAACTAGCTTCTCTTTGTTAGACATGTTTGTTCATTAATATTTGATATAATTAGCAGTTAGATTAAGTCTGCCATCTTTTTTTTATTTGTCCCTCCTGTTTTTTGTTCCTTTGTTCCTTCTGTCCTTTTAAATTATTTAAATATCTTTTTAAATTCCATTTTAATTTATCTACAGACTTTTTAGCTATATTTTTTACATTACTTTTTTAGTCATTGCTCTAGGGAACACAATATATATATCCTTAACTTTCCACAAGTTTCTTAGAGTTGATATTACTACCACTTCACAAAAAATTTAGAAACCCTAGAACATGTAGGTCTGTTTTACCTCCTCCTCCTGTATGCTACATATCACATATACCCCATCTACATACACTATAACCCCTCAAGATGTTAATTTTTGCTTTAAGTAGACCAGTGTATTTTTTTTAAAGATGTATTTATTTATTTTGAGAGAGTGAGAATGAGAGAGAGAGAGAGAGAGAGAGAGTACATGAGAGGGGGGAGGGCCAGAGGGAGAAGCAGACTCTTCGCTGAGCTGGGAGCCTGATGTGGGACTCGATCCTGGGACTCCAGGATCATGACCTGAGCCGAAGGCAGTCGCTTAACCAACTGAGCCACCCAGGCACCCTAGACCAATGTATTTTAAGTGAAGGAAAAAGTAGCCTTTTATACTTCCTGAGAAAGTTACCCGTTTCCAGTGTTCTTCATTCCTTTTTCAAGTCTCCATCTGGTATCACTTCCCTACAGCCTGAGAACTCTAGCATTTTTTGTAGTACAGGTCTGCTGGTGATACATTATCTTGTTTGTTTTAATTAGTAAATGTGTTTATTTTCATTCTTAAGATTTATTTTTGCTGGAATTCTGGGTTAGCAGTTTTTTATCTTTCAGCACTTTTAAGATTGTTTGTCTTCTGGTCTCCTTAGCTTCTGATGAGAAGTCAGCAGTAATTTGAACGGTTATTTCCCTGTATGTACAAGGTATTGTTTTTCCCCTTTTGCTGCTCTCAGGATTTTCCCTTTATCTTTGATTTTCAGCAGTTTGACTGTTGACCATTATCTATGACTATGTGCATAGACGTGGTTTTCTTTGTATTTGTCCTACCTAGGATTCCTTGAGCTTCATGAATCTGTAAATTTATGGCTTTTGCCAAATATTAGAGAAATTTAGTTATTTCTTGAAATATTTTTTTTATTGCATTTTTTCTCTCTTCCCTTCTTGGACTTTGATTACACAGATATTAGGTCCTTTGATATTGTCCCACATGTCCCTGATAATTGTTCATTAAATTTTTTTTGTTTCTCTGTTTTTAGATTGGTTAATTTCTTTTGATCTTACTTCACGTTCATTGAGTTTCTTTTATCTCCATTTTGCTTTAAGTCTAACCAGTGAATTTTTCACTTCATATATTTTTCAGTTCTAGAAATTCAATTTGGTTCTGTTTTCTTTTGGTTTCCTTTTGTTTGTTTTTGCTGAACTTTCCTGTTTTTATTCCTTGCAAGCATGTTTTCCTTTACACATTTGAATAAGCTTTAAAAACCTTGTATTGCCAATTCCAACATCTGGGTCATCTCAGTGTTGGTCTCCTTTGATTGTCTTTTTTCTTAAGCTTGGACCACAGTTTCCTGATAAGTTATTTTTAATTGTATCCTGGACATTGTTACTGTTATGTTCTTAAGACTGTAGATTCTGTTACATTTGTCTGAGGAGTGGTGACTTTTTAGGCAATTAACTTGATTAGACTTAAATTGTAAGTTCTCTTAGATGGCTGTTCATATCACAGTTCACTTCTTTGATCCTTAGCAGTACTCTCTTTTGTATGTGTGTTGGTTCAGAAGTGGTCAAGAGATTAGGGCACATGGGGCTCCTCTCCTCTGGCTCTCCCTGCTGGAAGTCCCCTAGAGGCATGTTAGTCTAACTGCAGCTACAAATACAGAAGTGGTAATGTGCTTTACATTGCAATTATCTTTTATAGATTAAGTTTATAAACTCATATATTCATATATTTTGCTTTTAAGAACTTTGATGCCATGTTAACCGCTGTAATAGAAACTTTTCTTGACCTAGTGATTTGTGTACTTCCCTATCTGCATTAAATGATAGTAGCTCTGTGTCACTATTTTATAGTGTCAAGATTATTTGTGTATGTGGTCTAGTGGAAAGAAAATTGGGTATCCTTAGGGTAAGTTTCTGGTAGTATAGCTTAGGACATTGAAATGACTTATCTGGCCTTAAGTATTTTTATCTTTAAAAAGGAATTGAGCTAGGGCGCCTGGGTGGCTCAGTCGGTTAAGCGTCTGCCTTCGGCTCAGGTCATGATCCTGGAGTCCTGGGATCGAGTCCCGCATCGGGCTCCCTGCTCAGCGAGGAGCCTGCTTCTCCCTCTAACCCTACCCCCTCTCATGTACTCTCTCTGTCTCTCATTCTCACTCTCTCAAAATAAATAAATAAATCTTTAAAAAAAAAAAGGAATTGAGCTAGATAATCTATAATTGAATGCCTTTCTGGCATTCAAATATAAAAATTTTCCTAGCTCTAGTCAGTTATTTTGGTACTGGGCACAGTTCTTTCTGTATATTCTCTACCTCTTTTAATTCTCTTATTTTCTTCTATTTCATTTGATTTTTGTGATTTCATTACCTTACACCAAACCATAAACCACTTAGATATGTAATTAGAATTAAATACTCAAATGGTAGTTCTGTGTTGACATAAGTAGCAATTGAGCATTTTTCAAAAATTCCTAAAACGTAATTAACAGGTGTATATTGAAAAAAATTTTATTTTAGCATTTAATGTTGGTGACTAGGTTTATTCTGAGCCAAATAACTTAGTTCTCACACCTGCATATATCTGAAGTCCTGTGCCTTTGACAGATTACGTTAAAATTTAATTATTTTAACACCTTATTTTTTATGCAGAGCGTATTTATTTCTGAGTGATCATTATTATAAGAACATTGGATAATTCATTCTTAGTTTATATAGAAACATGGGATATTTTATGCTCAGTTTATATAGACTATCTTATATAATTATTTCTTCTGTTCACTTGTTTTTTATAATATTACAGTACTGTTTTATGATGTAGGTTTATGTGTCCCTCACTGAAAACAATTTGAATAAAGTTATCTGACATCAGTTATTAAATTAATTTTTGTTCCTCTCAGTCATTAGACTAAAATACCTTATGGTGCTTAATAAGCCCTTATTATTTGCTCTCTTATTCAGAGTCTTTTCTATGAATGTGTTCTTTTTATACATTGTTATGTGGAACTGTTTAAGGAATTTTTGAATTTTTATTTAATTGATTATCTGTGCGTACTGATTAAGAAAAATAAGATGGTCAAATGTTCATTGTGTGTAAATAATAATGTTATTTCACATACATTTTATCAGTGTTAACAAAGCTTTCTTTGGTATATCTTTCAGGTGACATTTGCAGACAGGAAAAGTAAACTGTCAAGGAATTCATACCATTTGGTACCTGTTATTTGGACCAATTTAAGGAGTCTTTAATTTATCAGATCAACTGGCAACAGAAAATGAAAAGTAGTGTGGCACAGATAAAAGTAAGTGTTTGAAATTTATAATGAAGAACATAAACTTGTACCTGTCATTTAATCAAAAAATGCATTTATAGAATTAGGACATTAGAACCAGGCAGTAGAGTGGCATCATACACATATCTAACTTACACAATTTCAAGTGTTGCTACATGATAGATAGAAGCAATAGTGTGCAAGAGGGCAAGTGAGAGAACGTGCAAGATGTATGTATGTGTGTCCAGGTACATGTATACGCATATGTGTATCATTGCCTGCCCAAATCAGGAAAGTGCATGTGAGTGAGCACATGCAAAAGAAGAATAATTAACAGGGCAGGGAATTCCACCATTCTTCTTAAAGAGCATACTTCCCTGAATGCGCGTGAAGTGGAAGACAGGCATCTCTTTCCTCAGGTTTTGTTTTGTTTTGTTTTGTTTTGTTTTGTTTTTTAAAGATTTTATTTTATTTATTTGAGAGAGACAAAGAGAGCACAAGACGGGGTAGGGTCAGAGGGAGAAGCAGACTCCCTGCTGAGCAGGGAGCCCGATGCAGCACTCGATCCCGGGACTCTGGGATCATGACCTGAGCCAAAGGCAGTCTCTTAACCAACTGAGCCACCCAGGCGCCCTATCCTTCCTCAGTTAATCATAGTTCCTGCATGTCTATCTATAAGGGAGCCTTTTATTGCATTTCATGTGCATAAACAAGCTCTTTATTCTGTGCTGTCCTTTAGACATTATACACTCACTTATTCAACAAATATTCACTGAATTCTTAACTATGTCCCAATGACCATTGTAAGCACTTTAGGTAAAATGGTAAACAAAACAGAAATCTGTGGTCTCATGGAGTTTTCATTCTAGTGGCGGAAGACAGAAAATAAATTATAAACTTAATCCATAAGTAAATGGTGTGGCAATAGTGTTCTTAAGAGCTAGACTTGTGCTATAGACAAAAGAAGTAGGGTAAAGTTGATCATTAGCATTGGGGGTTGCAATTTTTGATAGGGAGGGCCCACTGAAAAGGTAGCCATTTGAGCAGAAGCTTGAAGCATATGAGGAAGTTAGCCCTGCAAATACCTGGGAAAAGAGTATGCCAGGCAGATGGAACAGCAAGTATAAAGCAAAGAGTCTAGTGTGGCTGAGGCAGGTTATAAGAAAGGGAGAATAGTAGATGCAGTCAGAGCAGTGATAGGGACCAGTAACTCTGTCGACTCTCAGAACTGTTCCTCTGCTTGTCAGTGGACTTAGCAGGAGAGCAAACCATTCCACTTCTTTTCAACTGCACAGATCTACAAGCAGACATATCACTCCTTGGGGCTTGGAGTAAAGGGGAAGGTGTATTTTTATTTAATTACAGATCTAGGCCCTGCTCCCTTCCTCTCTCCTCCACCAGTTCTGCACCCCTAAACCTCCTTCTTTAAAGAGAACCAGTAGACTGAGCTTAACAGTAGACACCAGGTAGTAGGCCTGGTGCCTGGTAAGTGTTTAATAAACTGAATTGATAGACTTGCAGACTGAGGCAGGCTCTGCTGCCATCTTTTCTAAATTTTGTCGCGTATGATACTATCAAGTATAAGGCTTGGTAGACACCCAGCCCATGCTTCATATCGCTTTTGGTGGGAGTTCGTTGTCTCAAGCTAGACCCAAAGGTCAGTAGATACTTTCATATATTGTTCTGAAATCTGCCTCTTTGGACTTGTACTCATTGGTCCAGTGGCACTTTACGCAGTTAATTAATTGTGGGCCTAGTAGGTGGCCGACTGTGCTAAAAGCTGGGGACATAGAGAGGAGACCTGGTGTGGAACTGGCTCAATTGAGCCATATTAGATGAGAGCACTCAGATTTAGCCGGATACCTTTTACACAGAGGGAGATGTGTTTAGTCTTTTCAGAATCCTTGTCCTGCTCCCCTTACACTGTGCTTCTCCACCTTTACCTCCTGTGGCCCCCATGGGTCCTCAGTGGCACCCTCCCATCCTAGGAGTGGGTATCTTCAGTCAGCATGCCCTCCAAGCTTAGTGGCTCAGCTGTCTCTGCCAGTTCGTAGCCCAGTCTGCCTCCCTTTCTCCATCCTGTTAGCCCCAGGCAAGTCCACTAGCTGGGTGGGGCCCATTTTTCACCTCAGGTGAAGCTGACATCTTCCCCTTGATGTTCTGAGGACTCATCTGCTAGGTTCGGGAGGGTTCAGCTGAGGATCCCTTGTTTTTCCATTGAGCCTTGCTGCAGCTTCCTTAACTATCAGGAACCAAGTTTCCTACTTGTTTCAGCCCTTTCTCTCTTTGCTCTTAAAGACTGGTTCCTGAGCCTAATGGACGCTCAGACTCAGGGTCCCTGCTCCACTTACTATCTCATACTGCTGTCTTTTCATCGTTAGAGATTATAGGTAGGTAACCACATAGTACAAACATTTGTTTTGCTCCATGAACAATTGAGAGAATTTTTTAAAGGTAATTTTGACAATATATTATTTTCAGTGCCTACTCTGATTTATAATCTGGACTCTGTGATAAAGGAAATAGGAAAAATCTGGTTATTATTATTTTTTCTTTTTCTTTAATTTTTTTATTGTTATGTTAATCACCATACATTACATCATTAGTTTTTGATAAGTGATCCATGATTCATTGTTTGCATATAACACCCAGTGCTCCATGCAGTATGTGCCCTCCTTAATACCCATCACCAGGCTAACCCATCCCCCAACCCCCCTCCCCTCTAAAATCCTCAGTTTGTTTCTCAGAGTCCATAGTCTTTCATGGTTCATCTCCCCCTCCAATTACCCCCCTTCATTCTTTCCTTCCTGCTCTCTTCTTTTTTTTTCTTAACATATAATGTATTATTTGTTTCAGAGGTACAGGTGTGATTCATCAGTCTTGCCCAATTCACAGCGCTCACCATAGCACATACCCTCCCCCATGTCCATCACCCAGCCACCCCATCCCTCCCACCCCCCATCACTCCAGCAACCCTCCGTTTAAATTCAGGTTATTATTTGAATCACATCTCAAAATGTTATTTTACTTAGTGAAATCCTGTTCATCTACCAAAGCCTAGTTCAAATCCCCTTCTACCCACCTTCATCCCTCAGTATTCAGTTATTGTTCCCTACTCAAGATGTCCTGTTAACACTTCGGTGTGTGTCAGTCACGTTAACGTCATCATATTTACGAAATCATGATTCATGACTTCAATATTTTTGGTTTCCCCCCTTGCTTACAACAGATGTTGCGAGATGTGTTAAAAATCATTAGCACAGCACTGAGGCCTTCTCCCTAATGTAATCAAAATAATTGCTGTGCGTTGTAAAAGAAAAAGTAGACTGCAGTTTTGTTCTCTTTGTCTCTTCCTCCTCTCCTTCTCCTCATCTTTCTCTTCCTCCTCCTCTTTTTCTTCTTTTATTTTATGTTCTCTCAGGAACTCATAATCTGATATGTTGAACTGTGGAAATCTTGACAGCTCTCTTTCTACTGTAAGATCATAAATTCCTTGAGGGTTTTTACTAACTTTTGTGTCCTCCAGAGTGTCTACACAGGAAGGGCTATGTCTTAAATGATCAGTAAATACTGTGTTTGGTGTTGCCGTGAGTCAAATGAGTCTTGTGCTCCATATTGGTTTGGGATCTTGAAGTCAAGTTTTATAGAAAACTGTGTCGCACATATTGAACAATTTTACCTCATTGTGTTGCTAAGTGAAATAATTTTTAAAACTTTCTTATATACATTAGAAACAAGATTTTAAGACGGTTGCATTCAGTATAAAATAGCAGCCAAACTACGGCTACCATAAATTAACAAATTTTGATCACATGCTTATCCACCTACACCGATTAGTCTAGGTAGTATATACTATTAGAAAAATTCAATAGTTAATGAGACTGTTTGGCAGTTTACTTGTGACAATGTTAGACTCAAACTGCTGTTAATTAGTCATAAAATAAGAGGAAGTTGGACCTTATTTACATTCCTGTGCAATATAATTTTCTATTTTTATTTTTTTATTTTTTTTAAAGATTTTATTTATTTATTTGAGAGAGAGAATGAAATAGAGAGAGAGAGCATGAGAGGGGGGAGGGTCCGAGGGAGAAGCAGACTCCCCGCTCAGCAGGGAGCCCGATGCAGGACTCGATCCCCAGACTCCAGGATCATGACCTGAGCCGAAGGCAGTCGCTTAACAAACTGAGCCACCCAGGCGCCCCTAATTTATTTTTAAATGTTTCTTTTTCCCATTAAGGAGGCAAGCATGTAAATATGCAGAACAAGTTGTTCATTATTTGATTTCCTTTTTCTTAGCTTTTAAGGTAAAGCTGCTTTTTAAAAACATACTATTTTTCCTTTCTTATACTTAGGTTAGTTAAAATTATTTTAATCCTTAAAAAAAAGGCTGGTCAATGTGAATGTTCATCAGTGATATAAAAAATTTACCTATTTACAGAGATAAATATTTTGGCTTTTTAACTGTATTTGGATTTTTAAATTAAGATTTGTTCTCCAACTGAATAGTTCATATCTCTGTCTCTGTGACATTTCTTTTCAGTTTCATGTTACAGTGGAGTTATGTATTTGTATGTCTTGTTATTTTTCAAAGGATTTGGTATAGGAGCTCTCTCTCACGAATCATGTTTTTCAAATCTGTAGAGTCTAACATAGTGCCATACATATCAGACATTCACACAATGTTTCCTGAAAGTGAAAATGAATTTTTATAAATATATTAGAGTCAGTTTCTTCTAGCTGTTTATTTTATCCAGATTTAAAGATGACAGAGAGAGGCACAGTGAGACAGGGAACACAAGCAGGGGGAGTGGCAGAGGGAGAGGGAGAAGCAGGCTTCCTGCGGAGCAGGGAGCCTGATGCAGGGCTCGATCCCAGGACCCTGGGATCCCGACCCGAGCCGAAGGCAGACGCTTAACGACTGAGCCACCTACGCACCCATTTTAGTAACCTGAACTGCAGTGGTTTTTATAAGACCAAGTAGATCCAGGAAGATAAGTGCAGTATTATAAGACTTTGATATAACCACAGGAGTGAACTCTTCTTGCTAGAAGATCTCTGGCCCTTAGTCATGTTTCTCACCAAGAAAAAGCTTTGCTCTTGTTTTTTACCAAGAGAAGGTGTTTATAAAAATGATGTTCTGTATATTTAAAACTTAATACATAGGAATAAAATATCAACTAAGTGGCATCGAAAATTTGAGAATTATTTTCTTCTACCTTGAATTTTTTTTGGTTGAAAAAAGTATGTGGTCCATAGTGAAAACAGATTATCTGCCACAGATATTCACCTTGGAGGGCCTGAAAATTTTGTTTTATCTTATATACTGTTTAGACAACATGAATTATTCTTATGATTAAAAAAAAGTTTTGAAATAATTTGTAAAGCACTTCTAATTTTCTGAGATACATATTTCATTTTCTGTGTGTTTTATCATAATTTTTTAAATAACCCCTTCCCCTCTTTTTTTTTCCCTTTGAAAGCATTCTTCTTCTGGTCATGACAGAAGGGAAAACTATAATTCCTATCAGAGGACCTCCTCTCCAGAAGACAGGTAAATAATTTTATGTGCTTCTAAAATTTAAATTTTTTGTAATAAGTTTTAAAAAATTATTTGCTCTTAGGTTCTTCATTTTAGGATGAACAGTTTCTTTTAGATGGTTTTACAATATTACTTGAATAAGCTTGAGGACAAATTCTTGAATGACTGTTCTAGGAGTTTCTAGTAAATCTAGATTTTATCTAATTTTGGAGGTGAGAATAATTTCAGTATGTCAAATACTACATAAAAGTTTTATAAAATGAAATGAATATTGAATGAAACACTAAATGAAAGTTTATAAAATGGAAAACTGAGTTGAAATCACTTTATTTTGAAGTGCTGCTTTTACTGTTACTACTATCCTTTACATAGCTCTTAGTAGATTTTAGAATACGTTTATATATATGTATCATATCTTATAATTGTGTTAAGATGAAAGATCTAGAAATACTACTGTTAGTGTTCATCAGGCATTCATAGTAGTACTTGTTATTTCACTTAGTGAGCTATGTCCATTAAAAATAATTTATGAAGAGAGAAGCATCCTCTGAACTTCCTTTCAGTGGTCTCATCTGTTCCTTACCCCATATGTACTTTCTTTTTATTTCACTCTGTTGTCTCTAAAATCTTTTGTTTCATGGACATTGAATTAATTGTAATGGTTTGCAACTACTTAGTACCTTTCATCAAAGTAAGCTAGAGAAAAGAAAATGTTACTAATGAAATCATAGGAGAAAAATACATTTATAATAGTGTGCTATATTAGAAAAAATTTGGTAAACCCACACAATTCAAACCCGCAACTGTTCAAAAGGTTAACTGTATGTAAAATATGAATTACTATATATATTACTATGTATATTTATTATGTGTGTATGTATTTAACTTCTCTTAAGGTTCTCTGACTTTATTAATATTTAACGTTCAAATGGCAGATCTTATTACTGTCATCCTTGTTTGCTAGTAATTTCAATCCTTTCTCACGGCTATTCAGTAAAGCAGGTTCAAGAATAATAGCTAATGTTTTTTGGATGTCTCTTGGAATGAGTTAAACTGCTCTTTATGGAGGCCAACCAATGACATTGGTCTCATTTGTTCAATGCTTTAATAAAATGTGCCAACTAGGCAAAAGGAGTCATTTGCAGGGTGGGCTTTTTTCATGCCAACTATATATGATATCCAGATATCTATCTTTTACTTAAGACAGTGTGAATCAGGATGACACGTTTGGTTACGTGAACTCCAGTAGTTGTTTTGTACACAAGCTGAAAGCTTTTATAATCAAGACTAAATAAATGGTGTCAACAAAATAAGCTGTTTGTTAAAAAGTTCAGTAAGACATCGTTCAGTCATAGAGTTGCTTTAGCATTACCGATATATGATTTTCCTAGGTATTTATAACATGTAGTTTTCATCTTATAACTTTGGTTTTCTTATTTAATGTGTTAGATATGCAGAACAAGAAAGATCCCCTCGGGATAGAGATCACTTTGATTACAGCAGGTCAGACTATGAGCATTCAAGAAGAGGGCGTTCTTATGATAGTAGCATGGAGTCACGGTTAGTATTGGAAATTTTAACTATAGAAAAATCATATTTGTTTAAATTTTCTTTATGCTTCATAAAAAAAACAATAGTAATAGCTAGCATTACATGGATGTTCTTAGGTGCCAGGCTTTCTAATAAGGATTTCATGTAATTAACTCCTTATTGCAGTAAATATATGAAGTAGACACTATTGTGTGTTTTATAGATGAAGAAACTGAGGCAAAGAGGATTTAAGTCATGTGTTTGTGTTTTAGAAGCATGTCAGTGGGAGGTCCAGGTCTGTCTGACATTGAGCCTAAGCTCTTATTCATTACATGGTACTGTACTGCATGAAGACTTGGCAGTGGGGGTTTTTGAGATTCCTTACTGAATGAAAGTCGTTTATATTATATGACAGTGATCAAAATATACTTTCCTGCATGATTGCACTGGGACAGTGAGAATGAAGTTACCAGTCTAGTTTTTACCTAATATAAATTATTGTTTCTTGAGCCTTGGAGAATTTGACTACCCACCCTATTAGTCGTCCAGTTTCAAAAACTTGTCTACCGTATTTTATTGTTCACGAAGGTCTGTATCCTTTTGATGTCTCCCTCATATTACCCACTCCGTGACTATCAAGACTATACCCCCACCAAAATTTTGATGACACTCCTGTGCAGTTTGGAGCTAATCACATTATTTGACATCTGCAGCCTAAGTTTCCTTCTCACTACTTAGTTTCTAATATATACCCAAAACTAAAATGTCAGATTAAATTAACTTCCAAAAGCCAGGCTCATCTGCTGTCACCATAATGACCCCTTGGGAGAACCAACTACTGCCACCATAATTGGTGAGCTAAGCATTCTGCACTTTTTCTCAAATACTGTTAAAATTCTTAAAAAGTATTTTTTTCACAATTTGCCAAAAAAAAAAAAAAATGAAGTGGGTTTGAAGTGATTATGTAACTTACCTGAGGTTGCAGTTGCCCATCTGGTAGACAATGAAAATGGGATTTGAACTCAATTTTGACTCCAAAGCCCGTGTTTTCTTCCATAATCTCTGACTGTATTACTCCATTGTAACTGTGTTTGATCCAGTGTGTGTACATAAGTCTCATTTGATCCATACAGTCACACTGTGAAGTATGCAAGCTGTGTATTATGTAGCAAATACAAGCTAACAGTATGAAAGCATTGGAAGAGAAATATTTCTATTTAGACTTGAAGAAGACTCTATTACTTCTACACTCTAAAGGAACAGTGAAATTCTAAAGATGCAATTTTATCAGCCAGCTAGCAGTCTCACCTAGTGTTTCTCAGAAGAATCCTAACCAATGCCAGTAAATCCCTGCTGTAGCTACTCTCTTAGAACATAGTACACTCACAGTAAGAAGCAACTCAGTTGCAAATCACTGCCTAGATTACAGTGCACCTGCCTTTGTGACTAATTGGGGTATCTATTTAGAACCACTTTTTTTCTGTTCACTCTGTCTTTGCATGTACAGTGGTATACTTCAGTTTCAAAACATCTCCTCTGAATCTACCTGGCTAGGTGACCCTCCCTCTTTTTGTAAGTTGTATTACTATAGATTAAGACAGACCATCTCAAATACATCCCCCCTAGATCTAGCTGAAATCTGTCAAGCAGTTTCCTGGTAATCGTGATAAATGACACTTGTTTTTATTTACTATATTCATTTAACTAATGGTTGCAAAAGCATGAGCAGAATGATCTAAATTTCCAAGGTAGTATAGGTAAAAAAACAACTAAGTGGACAGACTCCTCTAAAAAAGCAGAAATTTACTCTTCCCATTAGTTCTTGATAGTTTCAGAGAATAAGACCTTGATTGTTTTAAAAATGTTAGCTTAAGAAAAGATACCTACAGTAGTCGGGAAGAGTTATAGCTGGAAAATAGTTGATTTTTTTTCACATTGTCTCAAATAACCAGATGTTTTTGATATTCTGAGGTTTTAAATGTCAGTTCTATCAAGAAATAATTTCAAATGTTACAGTTTTTTAGGACATTTTTATTCCTAAATTGCCATTATTGGAGATAAACTCTGATTTCTTCTTTATACAGTATATTGTGTACATCGCGGGCTAAATTGTCTTCTTAAAACACTATTTTCATGTCACTATCACATTCAGAAACTATTAGTGATTCTCCATCAACTCCATTATATAAAACTTAGTCTTTTCCTTGTCTTTTAAGATTTCATAGTCTGACTCAATCTCATCTTTCCAACTACCATTATACATGATTCTTTATTGCTTCCTGACAATACTACTTATTAGCTTGAACACTCCTGCTCTCTTTTTCAGTAGTTACTCTATTCTCCACTAGTTGCGGAATGCCCTCCTTCCTCCTCCACCTTCCCACCCTTGCCCCAGTATAAATTCTGTCAAGCTTTGAAGCCCTAGTTTAAGTTACATTTTCTCTATGAAGCACTTCCTCATCATTCCAGACCAGTTTCCCTTGTCTGAATTCGTGGCCTGCAAATGGTCTCGTTCATTTGGTATGCAGCTCATTTAAGAATGTAATTTATATTGCCTTTTCTCCATTAAAAAATTTTTTAATATTACAGAAGTAGGGACCGAGAAAAACGCAGAGAAAGAGAAAGAGATATGGATCGTAAAAGGTCTCGGAAATCCCCATCTCCTGGGAGAAGAAGCCCAGAACCATCAGTAACCCAGAGTTCCTCTGCTCAGGATGAACCTACGGCAAAGAAGAAGAAAGATGAGTTGGATCCTCTTCTTACTCGCACCGGTGGAGCATATATTCCTCCTGCAAAGCTCAGGATGATGCAAGAGCAGATCACAGACAAAAACAGGCATGTCAATATCACTGAGTATACAATATCGTTGAAAAAAAGTCGACTATGGTCTAATTAACGTTGGCTATTGAGAGTTTACATTATTAGTCCACAATGGTAGAGACCTCAAATTAGATTTCGCCTCTTTACTCCATAAGCTTCCTTGGAGCTCTGCTTACTATTTTCCCTGACATTAGCTCAGCTTCTTTATTTTTTTACATGAATAAATCAAAAGGGTTTGAAGAAAGATCTTTTATTTTTACTATTTTCAAACTATTCCTTTTTTAGTTGTATGCATACCTATTAGTAGTGTCCATTTCTTCATAGATAATCAAGAGAATTATTGATATTTTAGAACTAAAATCCATCTTTCCAGTTGTACCAAACCACGAGTTGGCAAACTTTTTCTGTAAAAGACCAAATATTTTAGGCTTGTGCAGTGTTCTATGTCTGTTGCAGCTACTCAGCTCTGCTGTAGTAGTGAATACAGCCATAGGTAATATGTAAACAAATGAGTGTGGCTATGTTCCAGTGAAGCTTTCTTTACAAAAATGGGCTGTAGGCTGCATTTGAGTCATGGATGTAGTTTGCCAACGCCTATACTAATCTATGAAATGAAGTTGACTATGAAATGAAGTTGAATCTTATCTACTCCATAGTTTTCTTAGACCTTACCATCTTAGACTGTAATTTTTTGCTAAGGCAAACAATCAAAATTCATTGATGAACACTCACCCTCAAAATACCTTCACTTCCTTTTCAAAATAATTGAGATGAGAGGAGCTATATATGAAAGTATCGCTAAGTTTTCAGGACCTTTTTCTCTAGTGGAATGAGAGGATAATTACAAAAAGTATGGTCCAAGATTGAAATGGTCACTCAGTTGCCAGTTAGGTAATAAAAAGATTGGGATAGAAGGTAGCTACACTTAAAGAGAAACAGATTTCCAGGTGAGCCATGAAAGAGTATTCCCACATCTTTCGTAGGTATTTTAATGGCAACTTGAAAGTACTTGAGACCCTTAGATAAATGAAATCTAAATTTACTTCATGAATTAGCTTGAAGTAGAAATGTCATTTATATAAAGTATAAATATTTGAAATAAAATTTTTAAAATTTATGAGCTAGCAAGGGACATTAGATGACATTAAATTTAAAACTAATTAGTAAGTTTCTCTGTATGTGTAATATTCCAGTACGTGGTAGTGATGCCTGCAGTGTTACGTTTAGAAGGGATTTGGAGATGGCTTCTGTGGTGAGCAGGAGCTTCAGGAGCACGTAGGCCTTCTGCTCCCCGCTCTCTAGAGGAGGCAGCAGTGGCAGGTTTAGTGAGAGTCGTCGTCTCCAATCCAGTCCAAAGCTATCTTAATTATAGACAGAAACATTGTTGTGAAGCCAAGTCTTACTTCTTTATATATAAAGTGGGTGGAGAAGAGTCCCCAGTATATGTAATTTTACATAGATTTCTGGAAGATAATTTTATATACAGTTTAAATCTGCTCATGGGCTGTAAAGGGGACAAGGATAAGTAGAAGTCTCTTAAGAGAAGTCTATAGACTTTACTTTGAGTAGATACTAAGTCGGGGGAATTACGGGCTTCTCAATCAGGAAATACAAGTGTGCTTGGTTATAGTTTTTGTTTGTGTGTTTGTTTGTTTGTTTTACCGAAGTTTAATAGGAGAGAGTGTGATTATGTATGAGCACTCTTATTAATTAGGCTAGTTTTAAAGCCATTGATCTTGTTTCTCAAATAGTAGCATACCAAAGGGTTGGGGTTGGGGGCCATTGGAAATGTTACACCACCTCAAATGCAGCCATTTAGGGAATACATGATCTATAGGGAATTAAAAAACAATATAATTTAACTGCAAGTCAGTCTGCTTTTTGTCCTTACTGTCTGCTGAGGACAATGTCAGTGATAAAATACTCTTCCCCACCAGGGTAGACTGCTGTCACCACCTCTCCCTTGGCATACCACTCCAGAACAGGGACCCTTAACCTACAGACCTTCCAGAGGTCCATAGGTAGAATCTAGGCAGTCCATGAATGTAAATGGAAAGAAAAACTTGCATCTTTATTTTTACTTATGTCTAACTAAAATTTCGCATTTCTTTCTCTCAGGAATATAGGCAGGAGACCATAGTATTAACAAAGTATTTGCTGCAAATATCTTAAGATATTACTCAATGGCCGTGCTACTTGGAAATTAAAGAAGTTATTAGGCCTACCACCACTTCTTGTTATTTAATGAAGCACAAAGAATTCTATATCAAACTTTTTTTTCTTTTCATGCTTTGAAAACTATTTAAATATGATTGGTATCCTTTGTAATCCTATATATTTATATGTATTATTCCAAGAAACCCTTCAGCTTCGCCAGACTGCCAGAGAAGTATAAGGAAGGAAGATGAAAAAGATAAGACTTTCTGCAGCTGAAATCATATTCCACAGAGAAATAAATATAAAAAGCATAGAATTATAGAACTTTAAAAGACCTTAGGTGTCACCAAGTTCAACCTAAACAAACCCAGTTAGGCTAAAGTATTTGCCTAAGGTCTAAGTTAAAAAACAAGTAATACAGATGTGGGACTACTGCCTAAATGCAGAGATGTTCTTTAAAATACAACAGTCTTTCAGCCCCATGATTTCATATGACTTTTCCTTTTCCTGTATTTATCACTATTTCTTTACAGTTTAAAATACTTAATTTTGTTTTCCTTATGCTTTTATAAGAAAGGATGTAATAAAAATCTCCCTTTGTATGGCTTATACTTGGGTATTTCATATTATAATTTAAAATTTTTTAAAGTTGTCATTTTAAAATATTTTCTTTAAAGACAATTTTAACTAAACAAAGTATAATAATATAAAATAAGTATGTATTGAATCTAATAAAGGAATGTTATAATTTCCAATATGCATGGACATAAGAACAAAACATTATCCTTATATATCCTTATATAATTTTATTATGTTATTAAAGAGAAGTGATCTGTAGTTGAGCATATGTACAGAACATCAAATGTAGATTTAGGTATTTAGGTATTTAGTAAAATATATAGTCATATATTTTACTGCACTTTGAGGTCATTTTGTGAAAATAATGTTAAAAACAGAAGAACTCCGAGTATTTTTTATGTTATTATAATCTGCAGTTATTGTAATTGTTGATTAAGTTTTCATCTTTATTAAAATCAATTCTTTTTAGCTTAGCGTACCAGAGGATGAGCTGGGAGGCCCTAAAGAAGTCAATCAATGGTCTTATCAACAAAGTCAACATTTCTAATATAGGTATTATTATTCAAGAACTTCTTCAAGAAAACATAGTTAGAGGAAGGTAAGCATCAGCTATTTTATTTATAGTATTTCATAGCAATTTTTCAAATGAACATAATATCTACATGGACAATAATCATTGATTTATTGTGCTACTTCAGTAGTAGTTGAGAATAATTATTTAAAATGCATTTCTTGTAAAAATGTAAGCTTTTAACAAGTAACTTGTACTTCACCATTAGAAATTGTTGCAGAGTTTTTGCTTTTTGAGGTTTGATGTCACATACTGATTTTTGTGCAGACATTTATTTACTGAATACTTCCAATAATTTAAACCCATAAGGAATAATGAACATTTTATTTATATATAATTTTAATTTCTAATGAAAGTAAAGTGAGAATGTAAAAGAAATGAGAAAGATCAGTGATAAATCTTAGAAAAGCAGAAGAGAATGACAGTCATTTTTGTGTACTTTTAATTGGTTGTGATTTTAAAAAAAGGATCAGGAAATAGAAATATTTTATATTCTGTTTTTTTATTTTGAAATCTAAGGGATGTTTTCTTGTGTCATTCATGACCCTGATTTATCATCTCTAAAACATTGGTGAGGGGGCGTATAAAGTAAGATATAACATGTTGTGGGGATATAGAAAGTTGACCAAGAGGCAGCTTCTGTCCTCAAAAGTAGGTAGGTAGAGCTCTCCCATTTTAGTCAGAAAGCACCAGAGGCTATATGGGTTGCTTATGATCTCACAATTTATAAGCTGCGTTTTCTTTTCTCATTTTCTACTCTGTTGATTCAGTTGTCAAAGTTCAACCTGATAACTATTAAGATACTCTTTTACTGCCTTTTGGCAGTCCAATGATTATTTGTCATTAATTGCTAGAAATAACTTTGCATCTCTCCCCTTATCAAATGCATATAGAACCGTGCTCACTTCAAAATGAGTTGGAAGTGGAATCTTGTTGACTTTTTTTTTCGTTTTTAAACAGAGGCCTGCTGTCCAGATCCGTTTTGCAAGCGCAGAGTGCTTCTCCAATCTTCACCCATGTTTATGCAGCGTTAGTGGCAATTATCAACTCAAAATTTCCACAGATTGGAGAATTAATCCTCAAGAGGCTAATTCTTAATTTCCGAAAAGGCTATCGAAGAAATGATAAGGTATATATGATGGGCTTATAAGTCGACTGCCACATAGGGACAGTCAACTGAGCATGCTATATTTTATATATATACTAATAATCTAGTATCAACAGTGATAAGCAATGTTGATTGCAACATAGGAATTCTTTTTAAAAACTGCATTTCATGAGAACATTTTTTTGTTCCATTAAATATCTCTGGCCACTAGTGATGAGCTACAAAACTGATGGCTATAACTGTAGAATTATAATTATTTAACCAGGAATGGCACTATTTCGCATGTAATAGTTTTTAATCTTGTAGCTTTCTTATATTATAAAAATTATCCTTATGTGCTACATATTTTAAATAGAGTGTGTAAATAAGCTATAGATTTAGTAGTTAAATGAAAATGGTTTTAGTTTATAGATTAAAATTGTCTCTACCTTTACTTTTCAGCAACTCTGTCTTACTGCTTCAAAATTTGTGGCACATCTTATTAACCAAAATGTGGTAAGTAATTCTCAAAATTTGGTACCATTCACTGGCATTAGATATCACATGCTTGATGCCACTTCATTGACATATCTCTATCTTTGTTTTGCCTTATACTCTTTCAGAAAAGTATGTTGGATGATATTTTAGTTTTAAAATATAATAAATGTGTTTAATATTCTTAAATATAAAAAGAAACCTAGAACAACTATTTTATCAAATTAATCTGACTCTTAATACTATACATAGTTATTCAACTACAAATTGTTCCTTCAAAGAATGTAATTTAATCATATTTATGAGACAATAAAGTTGATAGTTCTTCCACTCTTTTCTCCTGTACTTGTTGTTCATGAGAATGTAATACTGATATTCTATAAAAAAAATAGTCTTTTCAACAACATGGTATATAGTCACATATTCTTAGAATCAGTTTATAGGGGTGCCTGGGTGGCTCAGTAAATTAAACATCTCCCTTCAGCTCAGGTCATGATCTCAGGGTCCTGAGATCAAGCCCCGCATCAGGCTCCCTGCTCAGCGGGGAGCCTGCTTCTACCCCTCACCCCCGCTCATAATCTCTCTCACTCTCTCTGTCAAATACATAAATAAAATCTTAAAAAAAAAAAGAATCAGTTTATAAAATATAAATGAAGTAATTTTAATCTGGTTTAATTGCAAGTAATTTTGTTCAGGTTTTGTGCTTATTTTGTATTCATCCATTCATCTATTTCAGAGGGTTTTTTTTTATATTTGAGAGTTTTGAGTTAGCTTCTATTTAAACTTAAAAATAATAGAATTGCTCTTATTCATACTCAGAGGTTTCCTTTAGATGTATATTATGTTTAATTATATAAGGAAGAATTTTGAAGTCACATTTGATCTTATTTATCACCATTAATATTTTGATTCTTTCCTACATAAAATTCTTTCCCATGTTCATTCTTTTTTTTTTTTAAAGATTTATTTATTTATTTATTTGACAGAGAGAGAGAGAGACACACAGCGAGACAGGAAACACAAGCAGGGGGAGTGGGAGAGGGAGAAGCAGGCTTCCTGCAGAGCAGGAAGCCCAATGTGGGACTCAATCCCAGGAACCTGGGATCATGACCTGAGCCGAAGGAAGATGCTTAACAACTGAGCCACCCAGGCATCCCCATCTTCATTCTTAAAAACCCATTAGATATTAACCTAATGAGTTAAATTATTACAATGGTAACTTGCTTTTTAAGACCATGGAGACTTAATTTCACGTATCTATGTGAAAGCACAGAAAGTAAGTTTTAGTTTTTGAATGTATATTCATTTATATTGAAAATATTTTTGTCATTACCACAAACCAGTTAAAAGGTTAAATATTTTAGATCTTCCAACTGTGGTACAGGGCAATATTTTCTTTTTTTTTTTTTCCATTGGTTTATTTATTTATGTATTTATTAAATTTTATTTTATTATGTCAATCACCATACATTACATCATCAGTTTTTGATGTAGTGTTCCATGATTCATTGTTTGTGTATAACACCCAGTTCTCCATTCAATACGTGCCTTACCCATCACCAGGCTATCCCATCCCCCCACCACCCTCCCCTCTAGAACCCTCAGTTTGTTTCTCAGAGTCCATAATCTCTCATGGTTTGTCTCCTCCGATTTCCCCTGCTTCATTTTACCCTTCCCCTACTATCTTTTTTTTTTTTTAACATATAATATATTATTTGTTTCAGAGGTACAGATCTGTAATTCATCAGTCTTACACAATTCACAGCACTCACCATAGCACATACCTCCACAATGTCTGTCTATCACCCAGCCATCCCATGCCTCCCACCCCCCATCACTCCAGCAACCCTCAGTTTGTTTCCTGAGATTAAGAATTCCTCATATCAGTGAGATCATATGATACATGTCTTTCTCTGATTGACTTATTTCACTTAGCATAATACCCTCTAGTTCCATCCACATCATTGCAAATGGCAAGATTTCGGGTTTTTTGATGGATGGGTAATATTCCATTGTATATCTATACCACATCTTCTTTATCCATTCATCTGTTGATGGACATCCTGGCTCTTTCCATAGTTTGGCTATTGTGGACATTGCTGCTATAAACATTGGGGTGCATGTTAACCCTTCAGATCACTACATTTGTATCTTTGGGGTAAATACCCAGTAGTGCAATTACTGGGTCGTATGGTAGCTCTACTTTCAACTTTTTGAGGAACCTCCATACTGTTTTCCAGAGTGGCTGCACCAGCTTGCATTCCCACCAACAGTGTAGGAGGGTTCCCCTTTCTCCGCATCCTTGCCAAAATCTGTCGTTTCCTGACTTTTTAATTTTAGCCATTCTGACTGGTGTGAGGTGGTATCTCATTGAGGTTTTGATTTGGAATGCCCTGATGCCGAGCGATATTGAGCACTTTTTAATGTGTCTGTTGGCCATTTGGATGTCTTCTTTGGAAAAATGTCTGTTCGTGTCTTCTGCCCATTTCTTGATTGGATCATTTGTTCTTTGGGTGTTGAGTTTGAGAAGTTCTTTATAGATTTTGGATACTAGCCCTTTATCTGATATGTCACTTGCGTATATCTTCTGCCATTCTGTCGGTTGTATTTTGATTTTATTGACTGTTTCCTTTGTTTTGCAAAAGCTTTTTATCTTGATGAAGTCCCAATAGTTCATTTTTGCCCTTGCTTCCCTTGCTTTTGGCGATGTTCCTAGGAAGAAGTTGCTGCGGCTGAGGTCGAAGAGGTTGCTGCCTGTGTTCTCCTTTAGGATTTTGATGGACTCCTGTCTCACATTGAGGTCTTTCAACCATTTGGAGTCTATTTTTGTGTGTGGTGTAAGGAAATGGTCCAGTTTCATTCTTCTGCATGTGGCTGTCCAATTTTCCCAACACCATTTGTTGAAGAGACTGTCTTTTTTCCATTGGACATTCTTTCCTGCTTTGTCAAAGATGAGTTGACCATAGAGTTGAGGGTTCATTTCGGGGCGCTCTATTCTGTTCCATTGATCTCTGTGTCTGTTTTTGTGCGAGTACCATACTGTCTTGATGATGACAGCTTTGTAATAGAGCTTGAAGTCCAGAATTGTGATGCCGCCAGCTTTGCTTTTCTTTTTCAACATTCCTCTGGCTATTCAGGGTCTATTCTGGTTCCGTACAAATTTTAAAATTATTTGTTCCATTTCTTTGAAAAAAGTGGATGGTATTTTGATAGGGATTGCATTAAATGTGTAGATTGCTCTAGGTAGCATTGACATCTTCACAGTATTTGTTCTTCCAGTCCATGAGCATGGAATGTTTTTTCCATTTCTTTGTGTCTTCCTCAATTTCTTTCATGAGTATCTTATGGTTTTCTGAATACATATTCTTTGTCTCTTTGGTTAGATTTACTTCTAGGTATCTTATGGTTTTGGGTGCAATTGTAAATGGGATCAACTCCTTAATTTCTCTTTCTTCTGTCTTGTTTTTGTATATAAATGCCACTGATTTCTGTGCATTGATTTTATATCCTGCCACTTTACTGAATTCCTATATGAGTTCTAGCACTTCTGGGGTGGAGGCTTTTGGGTTTTCCACGTAAAATATCATATCATTTGCAAAGAGTAAGAGTTTGACTTCTTCTTTGCCAATTTGGATGCCTTTTATTTCTTTTTGTTGTCTGATTGCTGTCGCTAGGACTTCCACTACTGTGTTGAATAGCTGTGGTAATAGTGGACATCCCTGCCGTGTTTCTGACCTTAGGGGGAAAGCACTCTGTTTTTCCCCATTGAGAATGGTAATCGCTGTGGGTTTTTCATAGATGGCTTTTATGATATTGAGGCATGTGCCCTCTATCCCTATACTCTGAAGAGTTTTAATCAAGAAAGGATGCTGTACTTCATCAAATGCTGTTTCTCCATCCATTGAGAGGATCATATGGTTCCTGTTCTTTCTTTATTAATGTATTGTATCACATTGATTGATTTCCGGATGTTGAACCAGTCTTGCAGCCCAGGAATAAATCCCACTTTGTCGTGGTGAATAATCCTTTTAATTACTTCTGGATCCTGTTGGCTAGTATTTTGGTGAGAATTTTTGCATCCATGTTCATCAGGGATATTGGTCTGTAATTCTTCTTTTTGATGGGGCCTATTGGTTTTGGGATCAAGGTAATGCTGGCGTTGTAAAATGAGTTTGGAAGTTTTCCTTCCATTTCTATTTTTTGGAACAGTTTCAGAAGAATAGGTATTAATTCTTCTTTAAATGTTTGGTAGAATTCCCCTGGGAAGCCATCTGGCCCTGGGCTCTTGTTTGTTGGGAGATTTTTGTGTTTTGTTTTGTTTTTTTTTAAAGATTTTATTTGTTTGACAGAGAGAGACACAGCAAAAGAGGGAACACAAGGAGGGAGAGTGGGAGACGGAGAAACAGGCTTCCCACGGAGAAGGGAGCCCGATGTGGGGCTCGATCCCAGGACCCTGGGATCATGACCTGAGCCGAAGGCAGATGCCTAATGACTGAGCCACCCAGGTGCCCCTGTTGGGAGATTTTTGATTACTGCTTCAATTTCCTTAGTGGTTATGGGTCTCTTCAGGTTTTCCATTTCTTCCTGCATCAGTTTTGGTAGTTGATACATCTCTAGGAATGCATCCATTTCTTCCAGATTATCTAATTTGCTGTCATATAGTTGCTCATAATATGTTCTTATAATTGTTTGTATTTCTTTGATGTTGGTTGTGATCTCTCCTCTGTAATTCATGATTTTATTTAATTGGGTCATTTCTCTTTTCTTTTTGATTAAGTTTGGCCACGGGTTTGTCAATCTTACTAATTCTTTCAGAGAACCAGCTCCTAGTTTTGTTGATCTGTTCTACTGTCCTTTTGGTTTCTATTTCATTGATTTCTGCTCGTATCTTTATTCTTTCTCTTTTCCTGCTGGGTTTAGGCTTTATTTGCTGTTTTTCCTCCAGCTCCTTTAGGTGTATGGTTAGGTTGTGTATTTGAGACCTTTCTTATCTCTTGAGAAAGGCTTGTATTGCTATATACTTTCCTCTTAGGACTGCCTTGGCTGCATCCCAAAGATTTTGAACAGTTGTGTTTTCGTTTTCATTGGTTTCCATGAATTTTTTTTTTAATTCTTCTTTAATTTCCTGGTTGACCCATTCATTCTTTAGTAGGATGCTCTTTAGCCTCCATGTATTTGAGTTCTTTCCGACTTTCCTCTTGTGACTGAGTTCTAGTTTCAAAGCACTGTGGTCTGAAAATATGCAGGGAATGATCCCAGTCTTTTGGTACCGGTTAAGACCTGATTTGTGATGTAGGTTGTGATCTATTCTGGAGAATGTTCCATGGGCACTAGAGAAGAATGTGTATTCTCTTGCTTTGAGTTGGAATGTTCTGAATATATCTGTGAAGTCCATCTGGTTCAGTATGTCATTTAAAGCCTTTATTTCCTGTTGATCTTTTGCTTAGATGATCTGTCCATTTCAGTGAAGGGGGGGTGTTAAAGTCCCCTGCTTTTATTGTATTGTTGTCGATTGTTTCTTTGCTTCTGTTACTAATTGGCTTATATAATTGACTGTTCCCATGTTAGGGGTATATATATTTACAGTTGTTAGATTTCTTGTTGGATAGACCCTTTAAGTAGGATATAGTGTCCTTCCTCGTCTCTTATTATAGTGTTTGGTTTAAAATCTAATTTGTCTGATATAAGGATTGCCACGCCAGCTTTCTTTTGATGTCCATTAACATGGTACATGGTTTTCCAGCCCCTCACTTTCAATCTGGAGGTGTCTTTGGGTCTAAAATGAGTCTCAGGCAGGCAGCATATAGATGGTCCTTGTTTTTTTATCCAATCTGATACCCTGTGTTTTTGATTGGGGCATTTAGCCCATTTACATTCAGGGTAACTATTGAAAGATATGAATTTAGTACCATTGTATTGCCTGTAAGGTGACTGTGACTGTATATTGTCTGTGTTCCTTTCTGGTCTACGTTACTTTTAGGCTCTCTCTTTGCTTAGAGGACTCCTTTCAATATTTCTTGTCTGGCTGGTTTGGTGTTTGCAAATTCTTTTAGTTTTTGTTGTCCTGGAAGCTTTTGATCTCTCCTTCTATTTTCAATGACAGCCTAGTTGGATATAGTATTCTTGGCTCCATATTTTTCTCATTTAGTGCTCTGAATATATCATGCCAGTCCTTTCTGGCCTGCCAGGTCTCTGTGGATAGGTTTGCTGTCAATTTAATGTTTCTGTCATTGTAGGTTACAGACCTCTTGTCCCGAGCTGCTTTCAGGATTTTCTCTTTGCCTCTGAAACTTGTAAGGTTTACTATTAGATGTCGGGGTGTTGACCTATTTTTATTGGTTTTGAGGGGGGTTCTCTGCCTCCTGGATTTTTTTATTTATTTTTTTTCTTTTGTATTTGACAGAGAGAGAAACGGTGAGAGAGGGAGTACAACCATGGGGAGTGGGAGAGGGAGAAGCAGGACTCTCGCAGAGCAGGGAGCCTCATGTGGAGCTCGATCCCAGTACCCTGGGATCATGACCTGAGCCGAAGGCAGACGCTTAACAACTGAGCCACCCAGGCACCCTAGTGCCTCCTGGATTTTGATGCCTGTTTCCTTCCCCAAATCAGGGAAGTTCTCCACCATAATTTGCTCCAGTATACCTTCCGCCCCCCCCCCCTTCGTTATTCTTCTGGGATCCCAATTCTAATATTGTTTCCTCTTATCGGATCACTTATCTCTCAAATTCTGCCCTTGTGATCCAGTAGTTGTTTATCTCTCTTTTTCTCAGCTTCTTTATTCTCCATCAATTGGTCTTCTATATCACTAATTCTCTCTTCTGCCTCATTTATCCTAGCAGTTAGAGCCTCCATTTTTCATTGCACCTCATTAATAGTCTTTTTGATTTCGACTTGGTTAGATTTTAGGTCTTTTATTTCTCCAGAAAGTGTTTCTCTCTTATCGTCCATGCTTTTTTCAGGCCCAGCTAGTATCTTTATAATCGTTATTCTGAAGTCTAGTTCTGATATCTTACTAATGTCCGTATTGAATAGGTCCCTGGCAGTCAGTACCGCCTCTTGTTCTTTTTTCTTGAGGTGAGTTTTTCCATCTTGTCGTTTGTCCAGAGAACAGATGAATGAGAGAACAAAATGCTAACAGGGTAACAACGACCCCCAAAAAATACTAACCAAATCAGAAGGGACCTGAAACCGGGGAAAAAGAAAGGGAAAGAAAGGAAAAAGAAAAAAAAAAAAAGAATGTGGTCAAATATCATCAGGCTAGTGAATAGATTAGTGCCACACACTAGATTTTGGGTGTATTTTGGTCTGTTAGAAGAAAGTGCCTCCCAAAATTTTAAAGAAAGAAAAACTTATATATGTACAAAAATAAGGGTAAATACGATGAATGGATGGAATATGACTATAAAGATGAAAATTATAAAAAGATTTTATAAAAGGAATTGATAAGATGTTTGGAAAAAGAAAGAAGAGAAATTAAAAAAAATTAAAAGGGAGAGAATGTGATCAGGCAGGAGACTAGAACAAAGCCATACACTAGAGATTTAGGGTATATTTTGGTCTGTCAGAAGAAACTGTATTCCAAAATTTTAAAGAGAGAACAACTTATATATATACCAAAAATAAGGTTAGCTACAATGGAGGGATAGAACATGACTCTAAAAACGAAAAATAAAAAAAAAAAAATTTAAAAAGGAATTGAGAAGTTGTTGGTTGAAAAAGGAAAAAGAAAAATTCAAAAAGAATAGAGAAAGAAAAAAAAGAAAATTAAAAATTTAGCTTTGAAAGACTAAAGAATCATGGGGAAAAAAGCCATGAATTCTATGTGTAGTATTCCCTTAGTGCTGGAGTTCTGCTGTTCTCATTGTGATCGGTAAACTCGGTCTTGGCTGACTGTTCTTGCTGATCTTCTGGGGGCAGGCGCTGTTGCAGTGATTCTCAGATGTCTTTGTCAGGGGCGGAATTGCCCCACCCTTGCCGGGCCGGGCTAAGTAATCTGCTCGGGTTTGCTCTCGATAGCTTTTGTTCCCTGCAAGCTTTCAGTACAGCATTGGAGGACGAGAGTGAAAATGGTGGCCTCCCAGTCTCTGGCCCAGAGGAGCTGAGAACTCAGGTCCCCACGCCTCAGTGAGCCCCTAGAGAAAATCAGTCAATCACTCCCATCTCCCCGGTCTCTGGCGGCACTCTGTGCTCACCCGGCCACTGTCTCTGGCACCCAACACCGTTTGGAGTCTCCAAACCCAGCAGATTCCTGCAGTGCATTCCCACACCACTTTTACCAGGGGAGGAAGGGGAGTCTCCCCAGATTTGCTGCTTGTTGGGTCCCTGCTGGAAGAGCAGTGACCCTACTGTGCCATGGATCACGGTTTATGGCAACCCTGAGCTGAGAGCCCACTCCTTGGTTCCATCTTTGCAGCCGGCTTCCCGGCTCAATACCTGAGAGCTCTGCCGCACTCAGGTACCCCCAGTCTTTTTGTGACTCCATGGGTCCTGAGACCACACTGTCCAAGTGAGGGTTCCACCTCCCGCTTAGCCACTGGAGCAACGTCCCTCAGCGGAGCAGTCTTCTAGAAGTTCCGATTTTGTGCTCTGCTGCTCTATCACTTGCCGATAGGGGCTGATGGAGGCTCCCTTCCCCCGTGGTCTGTCTTCCTGTATATCGCCTCTGATTCACTTCTCTGCACCTCCTACCTTCCAGAAAGTGGTCGCTTTTCTGTTCAGAGAGTTGCTGCTATTCTTTTCTTCGATCTCCTGTTGAGTTCGTAGGTGTTCAGAATGGCTTGATACCTATGTAGCTGAATTCCTGGGACCAGACGAAATTTATGTCTCCTACTCCTCCACCATCTTGCTCCTCCAGGGCAATATTTTCTTATCACTGATCTAAAATTGTTAGACCTCCCCACCATCCCACAAAATAAAAGCAGTATGTATTTTTGATGTTGTGCTCAAAGGAAAGGATGTTTTCCTGAGTTAAGACTTAAGACTGTTTCCTTCCCCATCTCAAAGAAGTGTCTGACCTTAGGAAGGCATACATACGGTGTCTTGAAAATGCTTCCTAGTACATTTCCTTTTCACAGCAAAGCTACTCAATAGACTTTTATTCACACCCTACCTGGCATTGTTTTTAAGTATTAATTTTTGAACATGGTGAGTGTCAATAACTTTATTTAGTAAAGAAAAAAGAGGGAAGTGTTCCCAAACTGTCCTTCAGTTCCAGAAGCAGTTAAGATATTTTCTGATAAAATTATTCATGTAATTTAAGAACTATTTGCTGTATAACTGAATTGCTGATAGAATGAACTAGAAAATGGATATAGTTATGGGTGTGAAGAAGGGCATTAGAAAAAGTGTAGTTTAATTTTTAACTTCTATTTTGAAGCTAATTATGGCATTTCCTGTAGATATTTTATGTAATGTATAGAATTATTTCTTCTGGAAATAAATAGTTGTATTTAATGTAATCAATTTAGATTTTTGGAGCAATCACCTGGAAATTTTTAACAGACATAATGAGAGTGAAAGAAAAATTTTATCCCATATTTGGAGTATTTCTGTATGCTAAAACTTTGCTCATCATATGTATAATGTTATTGCTGCAAAAACCAGATTTGCTAATTTTTTAAATTACTATCAGTAGTAGGTTAATATATGTAAAAGCATTTTCTCAATTCCATATGTCCTCAATCTGTTTAAGGCACATGAAGTTTTATGCCTAGAGATGCTCACTTTGCTCCTGGAAAGACCAACAGATGATAGTGTTGAAGTAGCTATTGGTTTTCTCAAGGAATGTGGCCTCAAATTAACACAAGTGTCACCAAGAGGAATCAATGGTAACTATAAGCCCTTGGCTTGATATTGAACTTTTGTTTGAGTATTATAATATCTTTTGCTTATTTTATTGCTTTTTTCTTTCATTTTAACTTTAGCTATATTTGAGCGCCTCCGAAACATTCTCCATGAGTCTGAAATTGACAAAAGGGTTCAGTATATGATTGAAGTGATGTTTGCTGTACGGAAGGATGGATTCAAGGACCACCCTGTTATCCTAGAAGGACTTGACTTAGTGGAAGAAGATGATCAGTTCACCCATATGCTCCCTCTGGAGGATGACTATAATCAAGAAGATGTTCTTAGTGAGTCTGAGTTGGGGTGGGGTGGGCCGGGTACAGGGTGAGTTGGGAAGTGGGGCACCAACAAATGTAAATATAGAAAATAAACAATTTTTAATTTATGTTTTTAAGATGTTTTCAAGATGGATCCTAATTTTATGGAGAATGAAGAGAAGTACAAAACTATTAAGAAAGGTATGTACAATTTTATAATCTATTTTTGATAAGTAGAAGCAATTCATGTAGTTATATAATACTAATAGAAAGGTTTAGATCACTGACCTAATGAAATCTCTGCTATTATGAAGCCATTCTCTTCACTGTTTTCCCATGCATTATTTTCTGTCTGGTGCTTGTTTGTGGTATTACTTCATTCTAAATTGTTTACCTCATTGTCCCTGTTGTCTTTCCTTCTATTTAAATTATACAGCCCTTAAGTCTCATTCCTCTTAAGAAATGTCTATATAGGGTCACCTGGGTGGCTCAGTCGGGTGAGCATCCGACTCGGTTTCGGCTCAGGTCATCATCTCAAGGTCCTGAGATTGAGCCTTGTGGTAGGCTCAGCAGGGAGTCTGCTTGAGATTCTTTCCCTCTCCTTCTGCCCCTCTGCACACGCGCACGTGCTCGCTCTCTTTCTCTCTTTCTCTCTCTAAAATAAACAAATAAATCTTTAAAAAAAAAAAGAAATGTTCCTATATTACTAGTGGCCCTTATTTTAACTTCACTACCACTTAAGAATTGGTGTTTAAATTGATGTCCAATGTAATATTCAACTAGATGCTATACTTTTATTATAAAGTACGGTATTTTATTATTTCTTCAGAGCAGGTTGATATCCTGATAAAATCAATGACAATTCCAGATAGGCTATCAGTGCTCAATACATTAATAAATTGATTATTATTATCATTTGTACATCATCAATATACTATAAGCACTAACTTTGGACAGACTTTGGTTTGTATTTTGCCTGTGCCGTCACTAGCTAAATGACCTGGCACAAATTACTTGTTTGATGTAGATGTTACTTGTTTGTTTAAGAATAAATAAAATACAGTGCTTTGTATTATCGTAGAGCAAGTATTTAGGCGATGCTTTTTTTTTTTGACATTTGTATCATTTCTAAAGTTAATTTTTAGGGATAACTATATAATTATAATTATAATTTTATAAGTTCATTTCCCTTGAGTTGTGATTTTATGTGAGAAGTACTTACTCTTCTGAAAGCTCTCAGGAAGACAGCAGGAGGCCTAGAGCTCTGTCACTTCCTCCATTCTGTGCTTTAGCCAGGCTTGGAAGTAGAAGGAAGTAGAAAGTAAGGCGTAAGCAGCTTTCCATTTCTATACATTATTCTAAAAATCTGCTACAATAAAGAGATTGCTCTCCTTAGGTGCCAATTTCCTAGGGACATTTCACTGCAATTACAATTTAGTTTCTAGACATGGGGAATTTCTCAGACCTATTTTGCCTTTTTATGAACTTCTTTTTCTACAGTATCACTCAAAGATTCTGAATGGTTTTATGGAATTTTTATCATACCTAGTATGATTTTTTTTTTCTTTTAACTTGGAAACTCCACATCCATTTCTTTAGGCCAACAGTGGTTGAGCAATGCTAGGAAAGTAGTACTTTTCTTTATTATAGCACTTAAACTCTCTGAACTTAAGTTCCCTTTATACTCTTGAAAATTATTTAGGACTCCAAAGAGCTTTTGATTGTGTGGGTTACATCTATTGACATTTACTTCATTAGCAATTAAAACTGAGAATATTAAAAATATTTATCAAATCATTTCAAACTAACAGTAATACACAGTGTTATACATTATATACTTTTATGAAAATAACTACTTTATGGAAACAAAGAAATTTAAGAAAAATGGCATGTTTTATATACTTGATACAATTTAATGTCTGACTTAATAGATGGATTTTCATATTGTTTGTGATTTCAGTCTCTTGCAATAGGTTGTTTTCATCGAAGTATATGAAGAAAATTTAGCCTCATGGATAATATGTATTTGCAAAAGAGAGAAGTATTTTAATAACCTTTTTAGATAGTGTGTATATTCTTCCTTAATACTATGCCAGTATTTAAAAGCTAATTGTTTCTTAAAGATTAATTGCAGTGTGAAACCTGAAACAATATTCTTGAATTTTCATACTCTATTACATCAAAATCCATTGGCCTATCACTTGGAATGGATCTTTTACCCATGCAGGATTTTGCAACATATTCCATTGGTCATTTAGAAAATATCAGTTCACTCAGTTATGCATATCTTCTAAGTGTTAACATGTTAACATTATCAAAATTAACACATTAACACAATATCAAGAAATCACATTTATTAGTATTGCCACCTACCTCATCAGAAAAGTCTAAATATTGGGAAGCTGTCAACCTCACAGGAATGGATCCAAGTTCTCCAAAGTTCTAATTTTCTCTTGAGAACTCCCTATTTTATCATGGTAGTAAATACTGTTAATTATTTTCCTTGAAGGGACCGTCTCACTTTGTTTATATTTGAGAAAATGTCCGCCAGATGCCTAACAACTATAGTTTGCCAGCCATTCTTTCAAGTAAAAATGGAAAACATCACTAATTGACCTTGCAAGTCAAAGAGTCGCACAAGTGCTTTTCTTTGAGATAACCATCACCATTGTGCATCTGTCTTTAACAGAAGGGCTATGTATGAATTCATGTTTTGCTACTCAGATGATTATATATGCTTATACTTCAGGGCTGAGATTGAGTGAAATTAGCAGTTTTCTACTTCTTCCTCAAGGGCATCCTCAGGTCAAGCTGGCTCTTTGCCTGCCTCGAAGAACATGGCAGTAAAGAGCACAGTGATGGCTGGTTCAGTTTGATGCTTGATTTGTGCTCAGATTGCAGCAGCTTCAACTCCCATTGCTTTTGGATGCTTGTAGATGGTAGCACAGAGAAAAGGCAGATAATGTCTGGATATTGTTATGAAAATAGTTGTGACCTCAGAGACCACCTGACAGGTCTCACTAATCCCCCAGGGACTTACAGATCATACCTTGAAACCGCTGCTTCATTCAGTTAATGAAATCCAGTTGTCATTTCCTAAGTGATTTCAGTAAGTAGATTCTCAAGTGGAGAGATGGGGAGAGGATGATGTAAACGACCAGACAATTCGTTTGACCTTCATTCTTTCATAAAATGTTCTTCTAGAACTGGCATTAAAAAATGGCCACAGCAGGAAGTGGGCACAGCTTTAGTAATTAGCACCTTAGAGTGACCCAGGTGCACTTGTGTTTTAGGTCTTACAGCATTTGGGAAGACAGCAGGAGTGCCTGTCTTCCTACTATTGAATACTAAATAGTTTCCTCTCTTAAAAGTCTGTCTAAACTACATTATATAATAGGAAACTAGACACTTTAGATTATTTCTTGAAGTCACATTTGTTAGAGATATTCTTGGGATTTGTTTGTCAGCTAAGGGCTGAATGATAACTCTTTGTTTTAATAAAAATTTATTTTTCACAGTATGAAGTTTTCTGCTAGCATTAAATATTATATGTGGCTCCTGATTTATAGTGCTCAGTTAAATATAAGAAATTAGAATTTCCCTAAAAGTAAGTTCACCCTAAAACTTTATCTTTTTTTTTTTTAAGATTTTATTTTGTCTGACAAAGAGAGACGCAGCGAGAGAGGGAACACAAATGGGGAGTGGGAGAGGGAGAAGCAAGCTTCCTGCTGAGCAGGGAGCCTAATGCAGGGCTTGATCCCAGGACCTGAGCCGAAGGCAGACACTTAACGACTGAGCCACCCAGGCGCCCCCCTAAAACTTTATCTTAAAAACTCTGATTTTAGAAGAAATGCAAAAGTGGAGTGTTAGCCAGGTTTGTAAAATCTTTTATCAGATCAACAGAGCACACACCATTGGGCGAAATATAACTTTAGTTTTTTTTCACTTGTTAACTATTAATATGATGACTAGCTTTATGTAGTCTCTTATTTACATTGCTGTTGTCATCCAGTTCTAGATGTAAGTTGTATTTTAAGAAGTGATTTTCCAGTGAAGTGTTCATCTTACCAGTTTTTTAAAAGGCTTTTAAACTTCTGTTTCTGTTTACATGTGGAAAGTCTTGAGATTAATTGTAATGTTCTATTCAATAGGTATACATTAGAATAAAAATCTCATTACTGTTTATTTAAAGTAAACACTAAATTATGCAATTATTTTTTCTCCCTTCTTTGTCTTTCATAGCCTAAATTCTTATTTTCTATATCTACCCTTAGCTTTGTATAATAGACTGTATCCTTTCTGATGCTGAACTAATAATATTTTGATTCCAGTATACTAGTTTCCATTCATAATTTGTTTTTCTGGTGCTCTTGCTCTTTTGGAAAACCTTCGTCTACTTTTTCGTTGTTGTTCTTCTCATCCCTTCCTTATTTTATGACCATTTTCTACTTGGCAGAAGAATGATATGTATGGCTCTCTCACCACCTAGGCAATAACATGAGACCCCTGTGCTCACTTCGTTGGTGATAAACTGTAGCCACTATGGATTTTGGCGAACTGAGAATTATCTTCTCAGAATGAGATTCATGTGTATCACTTGCTCATTAATATTTTCCCATACTTTGTTCTGATAGAAATTCTTGATGAGGGAGATAGTGACTCGAACACAGACCAAGATGCTGGAAGTAGTGAAGAGGAAGAGGAAGAAGAGGACGAAGAGGGAGAAGAAGATGAAGAAGGTGAACGTATAGCTCATTCAAGTAATACTGTAAAATACTCTGAAATTAAATTAATTCTAATGTAATCCTCTAAAATAGTGGTTCCCAATCTGTGGAGGGCTGGGGGCTGCTACTGGCATCTAGTGGGTGAAGGCTGGGGATGCTGTTAAACATCCTACAAGTCACAAGACTGCCCCCACCACAACAGAGTATTATCTGGCCCAAAATACCAGTATTGCTAAGGTTGAATAACCATGCTCTAAAAGTATTAAAGAATGAAATCGTTTTTTAATATCGGCATAATTTCAATTTGACATTATATGCCTTTGAGTATAAACCATGAAATAGATGCATTCGTGTTGAGTGCATGTGATTTCTGCAACCCGACATGAATGTGACAGATGAATGTGGCTAGGTATTTGCTATTCGTTTTGGCAGAATAAAGTGGGGAGGCCAAAAGCTGTGTTTGCACAAAGCAGGCATGATGTTCTTGTTCAGCTTTGATTACTTTATTTCACAGAAAAATAAGCTCAGAACATTATTTTATTTAAGTCTTAGTTAAAACGTCAAAACATACGTAAGACTGGTCATTATTTACTTATATTGCATATTGAAAATATTAAGAGTATATCTTTCCCTATTAGGACATAATCTATTTTAGTTCTGTCCTAAGGTGTAATTATTCTTCTACAACATATTTTATAAAAATAAATTCAATTTTTTTCCAGTGTCTTTCTTACTTAAAACATTTCCTAACTATGTACTATATTTAGCTTTAGAATTTCTTTGTTTTATGTGAAAATACTGTTCAAATAAGAACTACTAAATATTTATAGGGGAAGTTGTCATGCATTAGATAAGAGAAAATTTTGACAAATACACATATTCATATTGGACCCATCTAGTCTGCCATGATGAGTCAGTGTTCTCTGAAACTGATTTTCTATCCATAATTTACAGTTTTTCCAAATTATCAAGATACTGTTTATAATTCTAGAAATAATATTTTACCAAACAACAGCATGAGTGCTGCCTTTTATAATGTCTAAATGAGCAGGCAACACAGAAACAAAAATATTTCTGGCTTGATTCTGGACTTCTTTGAACTGACAAAAGTTATTAAAGTACTCTAAGATATGGCAGAAGACTGGAAATGGTTACTTTGAGCTCTGCAAATACTATTTTACACTGTAGAAAAGAGCATTATCGTTAAACTCATAGATTCTAAATATTTATGAAAAATTATAATCTAGAGATATATCTTCAGTCCTTCACATTTATTTTTGCAGTCTCATAATTTTGTTATGTTTAATTTCTTTCAGGACAAAAAGTGACCATTCATGACAAAACAGAAATTAATCTAGTCTCATTTCGTCGTACAATTTATCTGGCTATTCAGTCAAGGTAAGATACTGTAGCTCAGTTGATCCTTATTTTTGATAGGGGATGGACAAGAAGATGGGATTTTTAGAATCTGATGACAGTAAACTAGATACCATTTCAGGGATTCTCAAACTACCTGCCCAACTTCATAGATCCCTGCTGTTGGTTCTTTGCTTCAGGAGAAAATTATCTTTATTTGGAAGGTCTAATTGTGTTACATAATTAAATGTTTTTTTTTTTTTTAACTGTGTCATTCCTTATAGTTAAATATCACTAATAAAAACCTGAAGACAACTCTCTGTTATAGAGCTGGCATAGTATATAATTGTAGTGGAAATATAATATTTTTTTAATTTGGTTTCTAATTCTGATTCTAAGCAAAGAAGTACTTTTATGATAACTTTTGGACACTGATTTTTTTGTGTGTGCAAATGGAAATGAACATAAATGGAAATAGGAATTGGGAAGGTTTTGAGGACCCTTTAAAGTAATGTTAAGTAAGAACTACTGTGATCTCATGTGAATATCCTATTCCCTTTGAAGGCTGTGAGTTTGGTTTGGAAGAGAAATAAATGAAATATTAAATGCTTAGTACATCTGTTGTTTTTTATGCGAATCAGCCTATTGATTTAATGGGCACAGTGTTTACATTTTGCACCGGAGGAGGAATGTTTTCTCAGTTTTGTTTTCTTACTAGGTTTTGTATATTTCCATTTAGTATGATGTAATAGCAAAAATGATTCATACGTAGGAGTCATCCTGTTTTTATTCTGTCTGAAAACTTTTTGGCTTAGATTCATCTTCAGAAAGGGAAATGTTAAAAAACAAAACATTGGCTAGAAATATTTTTGGTTTATCCTTACCTATTTCTTTGCCTTTCACATGAAAGAAAAATCTATTAAGTATTTTTTCATACAAACTTAAAGTGAAAAATGAGAAGTTTTTGTTATAGGTAAAAATTCCCAGTTTGACCTTTCATTTATCCTTTTTTAGAAATTTAACAGTAATCTATTGAGAACAGCAGATTCACTGTTTTAATATTGCTGTTAACATTAACTTTGAAGAGTTAGAGTGGAGGTGTTTGGATAACTATTTAAAGGAAACTGTTTTTTTAGTTTACCAGACCTTGATAATCCTTGAACCACACAAAAGATTTAAAAAATGAAAGCATTGGACAGGTGACAATCACGATTATAAAGTGGTACCAACGCTAGTAACAGCAGTACTGTTTTATGTGTTGGTATTTGTTAAGAGTTCTGAGCCCCTGAATGTCTAGTAAAAATAATTTATATATGACAAAGTTAACTATACTTAAAATCTCATACATATTTTAGAAAGAACCACAAAGACAGATGTTTAAAGGACATGGTTGAGGGAGTCATGTAATGGGATCCTGAATCATAAAGTTAGTGAACAAATATCACTCTAGACTAATAAGTGCTATTATTGGTCATTAAAACAGCTGAAGTGATGTACTTTAATTTTTTTTTCAAAGCAACAGTACTCAGTATTAATGATTTTACTGAGATACAGGTAAACATCATTGATACACTCTTTTTAAATTTAAATTGATATGCTCTTTTTAAATTTAAATTGATACACTCTTTATGGTAAGCCTTTTAGTACCATGAATCAGGGACTTAATGTCCATGCCATTTGACCATTTTTCATTATATTTCTTAAAGAAATAGAAATTGACAGAATTATATATAGAATTGTTCAGTACAAAGAAAAAAAGACCATCTTGTCCAATACAAATCATCAAATGTCCAGTTTATGCCACCATTGAAAGTTAGGCTAATGTGGGTCTTGTTATTGATGTGGGCAAGTGGTCTGACTTAATGTGAAATGGGGCAAAAACTGTATAGACACTATAGTACTGTACCAGTAGTATTATCTTAACTGTTTAAATAGGTAGACAGATTCTAAAAGTGATACATTAACATATCAACAGTGGTAGTCTTGAGAGGAGATTGGATTACAGATTTTTTTGTGTCTGTTTTCCAGTTTTTTGTGTTTTTCAAAAGTCTTACGTTTACAGTATACCAATCTGTACCAAATATAATATAAATCAAGAGTGGAATATAATCATCAAGTCAGATGGCAGTGAGGGCATTTTATAGAGTTTGCTTTTGGAAATCTTGCAAACAAAAGGACTGACAACTGTGTGGTGATTTTATTTTTTTAGTTTCTTTCCTTTTAGAGTTGACTGATCTCACCTGTACTCTTATCTTCTTACTATCCTGGCTCCTAAATGACCCTATCTCATTTACACAAAACAAAATTATACAGTTGGTTTTGTTATTAAAAAGTAAACATTCCTGTTTATTCTTCCTTTCAAATGATATTCCACTCTGATTTTGCATTATTGAAGCTGTAGCATCAGAGGGAGGTGGGTTTATCGTTTTCCCACCAAAGTTTCTTAGATTGGAAACATCAACAAAACCATGTGTAAACACAGCTGGGAAACTAGCATCATGTAAAATCATTTTTCTTTACCCTTCCCTCAGTCACTGTTTATTTGTGTTAAACCTGAAATTCATTTGATTTAGCAACCTAAGATAGCTGAAACAACAAGCAAATTTAATTCATTTAATATTTACATTTAGTACAACTTCAAAAGAATCTTGGTATAGGAAATTACCAAATACTTTTAAAATAAGAACAAGGAAAATAGACTATCATACAGCTGACTTTCTCACTGGTACTTATTAGATAAACCGAAAGTTATAAAATATTTTTATTAATTGATTGACTTATTTTTCAGAAATTGCAGGGTTTTTTTCCTGCATACTAATTCTGTTTGAAAAAAAATTAAAACTAGAAAAGAAAATGTCAACATCTTTCAAAATACTTTTTGGTAATATTGCTATATTGTTGAAGTTTATCAACTACAGTTTAATATTTTAATCATACTGCCAGATATTGTTTAATATTACCTGTTGCAAAAGCTCTTTCTGATATATTTCTTTCTTCATTTTAGTTTGTTTTTTTAAATTCTACTACATTGTACCATTCTGAGTTATTACTCTATTGTGCTTATGAAACTCAATAAGTATCAGAAGCTGAGGAATCAGATGAACTATAAAACTAAATTCATAATCATTCTATTTCAGTGGCTGATTATTTTATACTGCTTTAATCAAAAGAATGAAGGTTTGAACATTCTACAAAAAGTACAAATATATTAGTATTATTCCTGTATTGAGCTCACATTAAATTTGATAATTTTCTTAAGTATATTGGAAATATTTTTAATGAAGCTTACATGAATGTATAAAAGCAAATTATTTTTCCTTGTAAGTGATTTTGGTTGTTTACTATTTTTATACTTAGTTTTTGAAAATGTAGAAGCACTGTGGATGGGTATGAATCATGATAACTTTTTTTTTCTTTTTTTTCTTTTAATTTTTTATTGTTATGTTAATCACCATATATTACATCATTAGTTTTTGGTGCAGTGTTCCATGATTCATTGTTTGTTCATAACACCCAGTGCTCCATGCAAAACGTGCCCTCCTCAATACCCATCACCAGGCTAACCCATCCCCCTACCCCCCTCCCCTCTAGAACCCTCAGTTTGTTTTTCAGAGTCCATCATCTCTCATGGTTCGTCTCCCCCTCTGACATACTCCCCTTTTCTTCCTCTCCTGTTATCTTCTTCTTTTTCTTTTTTCTTAAAATATGTTGCGTTATTTGTTTCAGAAGTACAGATGATTAAGCACTAGATGTCATGCTGGGCTCTGGGGCATCTTTTACCTCTTACTGACTTGGGTCAGAGATAAGTGGAAATATTTAACAATGTCATAAAAATTTGTCTACTTTCTTTCTATATATTTGCCCATTCTGGACAGCTTATATAAATGGAATCAAACTATATGTGGTCTTTTATATCTGACTTTTTCACTTCACATAAATCAGAGTTCATCCATGTTGTAGTACATCTCAGTACTTCATTCTTTGTAGAATTAAGAGCTATTTCTTTTCTATATACATGATACAGTACTGTGAAGCTACAATAAAAAAGTTATTTTAAACAATTATTAAAGCAAGATCCTTGTTTATAAAAGAGTGCTATGGTTTAACTAACAATGCTGCAAGTTTTTAACTTATTGTGACCATTTTATCTCTACAGTTTAGATTTTGAAGAATGTGCTCACAAATTGCTGAAAATGGAGTTCCCTGAGAGCCAAACAGTAAGTTAATATTTTTTTCTTCTATTAGGAAATAATATTGGTTATAAAAATGTTTAAGACAATATAGGCTTTATGAATTGAAATAACTTAGTATTGAATATTCATTTTTTAATGTAGCTATTCTAAAATTTTAAAATAACTTAAAACTTAGTTCTGGGGTGCTTCATAAATGCTACTCATTGCAGTGAATTAAATGGACTGCTTAAATTGGATGTGGGAAAAGGAGGAAGTCTCTGAACCACTGCACTTTACGTGAATTTCTGAGTGGTTGCCTATAAATCAAATGGTGGCTTAAAATACAATAGGAGATTTGTTCCTTAATGAATTGCCTACTCCCATCTGCTTAATGCACTAAAACATTCTTTTGTGGTAGAAATTGTAATGATCACCATACATGTTGTTACATTGTTTTAATTGGATATAGAAGAATCTGTCATTTTTTTTTCATTAATTCAACAAAATGTATTCAGTATATACTACATGTCATACTCTCTACAGGGTATCAGGGATTCAGTAATCCAGTACATATTAGCCCCCTCTTAGTCCAGGGGACTCATAATTTTATAACTTAGTATATACTTCACTGTTCAAAGTATCATAGAACCCTAATGACAAAAATAATAACTGGATTGAGTAGATTATCTTGGGTGTTTTTTATAGTTGCATTCTTATCTATAGTGCTCCCTGCCCATCTGTATTTTAAATCCTTGGAACCTGAGCCAAGGCTTTTGGGGTTTTGTTTTTCACACCCTGGTTTACACATGGTAGACCCAGCAGAGATGCCACAGTGAATAGATCAACTCTAGGCTGTTTCTATTTCTAAAAGATCTTGACTATCTGAGCTGTTACTATTAGGTGTAAGTGCTTTGTTTTAAGACTTTAAATATGATCTGTTACGGGGATTGGCAGACTGTGGCCCAGGCCCACTACCTATTTTTCTAATTAAAATTTTATTGGAATACAGCCATGCCCATTGGTTGGTGTACTGTGTATAGTTGTTTTCACCTTATGGCAGCAGAATTGACTGGTTGCGACAGACATCTTATAGCCTCTAAAGCCTAAAATATTTACTGTCTGGCCTTCGATTGAAAAAGTTTACCAATCTTTTTCTAGATTGTGGATTTCTTCTTGAAATGCCATGGTATGTAATTTTGAGAGGAAATGAAAGTTCTCTTTTCCCTCTTAAAGTTTGTTTATTGGTATATTAGAAACAGTGTACCTATTTATACCCTGGGGGCACTTGATGTGTTCACTTTTGAAAGGAAATAAATTAGTGAATTAACCTTTAAAATGATAATTGAAACTGAAATTACTATATGATCTTGTCACATTATTGAGGAGTATAATTAAGTCATTATAACTTTTATTAATATTAATTCAGAGCATAGTTGTTCTAGAACCTCAACATATTTTGATAGCATTTGGAAGAATGTCGTAGTGCATCTATTTTCATGCACTCAAAAGACTCTCCTAAAATCGCTATAATACTTAATTAAAATGTTAAAATATTTAATTATTATAAGCCACAGGGAATAACTCTTATAAATGAATTTAGTCTAGGGAAGAAAGTAATTTGTTTTATAAGTAGCACTGGCTTTATTAGCAATGCTGTCAGCATATTACTATGTTATATTGTTTAAAACCTGATTAACTTATGTTATTGTAAAATACAATGTTAGTAGAAAGAGTTGGAAATGCATTTTAATATATCAAATTAACATAATATGGCAGAACTCAGAAAAACCTCATTTTAACTTTTTAGTACTATATTAAATTTTGACAAAGTATATCTTTCCAGAACTTACACATTAATAAGCATTGTTTTTCATTGAGGTGACTTGTGACTAATCATAAAAAAATAATTTAGCAATGTAACGACATCTAGAAACAACTTAATATTGTGAATTAAGTTAGGCTTTTTGAGTAGATTGTTTTATAAGTAGATTTTCAACTTCCAGAACAGCGCAACCAATAGAACTTTCTGCAGTGATGAAAATATTTGTATTCCACTCTGTCTAGTATAGTAGCCACTAGTCACATGTGGCTTTTGAGTACTGAAAATGTGGCTGGTATGACCAAAGAACAAAAATTTTAATTTTTTTTTTTTTTTAAGATTTTATTTATTTATTCATGAGAGACAGAGAGAGAGAGAGAGAGAGAGAGAGAGGCAGAGGGAGAAGCAGGCTCCCAAGGAGCAGGGAGCCCGATGCGGGACTCGATCCCAGGACCCTGGGGTCATGACCTGAGCCGAAGGCAGACGCTTAACCATCTGAGCCACCCAGGCGCCCCAAAAATTTTAATTTTATGTAACGTTATTTAACTAATTAGCTAGGGGTTACCATGCTAGACAGCACAGTTCTAGAGTATCTGTTCTGTGCCTCTTTGGGACCCTTTTCCTCCCTCTTGCACATAGATATACGCAGTAAATATAGATAGACCTAAGTTTTAAAAATATTTACAATATTTACTTAGGTTGCATCTCACATTGTTAAATATGACAAAATGTCAAAATTTTTAATTGAAAATATAAAGGTAAAATTAAATAGAAGTAAAAATGAACTGAAAGGGTATATATTATATTTTATATAATAAATATATTTTTGTATATTATACATTATATTATATTTTCTGTTTATAGAACACAGATACATTGCAGTTACTATATTTGGAAAAAATAATCTTCAACTTTTTGGTAAATGTTTTGTAGAAAAAGATATTTAGTCAATTCTACAGCAGTGGTCAGAGAATGAATTTAGGCCTTTTTTCATTTTGTCGCCATTGATTTGTCCATGTTTCCTGAGTTTCTTTGTCTATGTGATTGATATAATCAATACATATTTCATTAACAGTATTTTAAAATTATAAATCATTTGTGATGATGGTATTTCCTGGTCCTGGATTTACTCTTGCATTTATTAGTTCAACAGAATTTTTACACAGGAGTTTTCAAGGCACATAAATAGCTGATTAGACAATATATTACTCCAACAGTTATGGAATGATTTGATCTATTTGTATAGATTTATCAATAGATAGATGTTTATGTGTAACATTTATTTTAAGGCTAGGAAATCCGGCCACAGAGGTGTTTTTTTCTTTGTTCTTGTAAAAATATTTTTTCTTTATTAACCAGAGTGTCATTTAAGTTAATGTTGTAGCTGTGCTTATTTATGCTTCTATGAAGACTCATGTTCTACTTTTCCCATACTAATTAAATATATTCCTTAATAATTGAGTTTAAAGGTGTATATCTGAATTGTTAGGTGGCATATTGATGATCTATATTTTTCAAGATTTTGTGTAGAAACTTTTTAGAATACAGTCTATTCAGTCTCTTCATGGTGTATCTGTTTCATATAGTAGATTTTCTTGAAGTAGTTCATACTTAATATGAATTTAGAATTTTGTAATCACTCTAGTTAGCATGGATGACTATGAAAACTGTCAGCTAAGCTGAAGGCTTTAAAAAACTATAGGCTTGACATAGACTGAATTTTTTAATTTTGTCTTAATAACAAGCTCACAAAGCTTTGGAAGTTTTGTGTATTTAAAACCTTATTTAAAAATTCAGGCTGTCTCTGTCATATTGATAAATTATCATATAGCATAGATTCATTGTGTTCTGAATCATTAATGCAGTTTTTTCCTCCAAATAGAAAGAACTCTGCAACATGATACTTGACTGTTGTGCCCAACAAAGGACATATGAGAAATTTTTTGGCTTATTAGCTGGGGTGAGTTCCAGCCTCATTTTTCTTGTTGGAATGTAATAGAATCACTAAGGGAATCCTTAACATGAATATTGTGAATTAATGTGTCTGCTTTGTGGTCTTGTCTAATATAATAGCAAATCTTTGCTAAAAGCTCGTTGCTCTTCCCTTCCTCAGGTTTCCCATCCTCTGTAGTTTCCTCCTTTCCTACTTCATTTTGTAGTGCCTTAACATTGCATATGACTCTTCCAGAACTTTTTGAAATTCTGTGTGCTTTGTAACAATTTCCCAAAGAGGACAATTAAATGTTGCCTTTTCAAAAATCTCAAAGTAGTTTCTGTTAGTACATGTTCAGGCAGCACAAATAGAGCATGAGCTAAAATAAGTTTTTAAATCTAAACTCTACCCACAGAGAAATATATTTACATAGTATGCAAATGTATGTGTCTATGATAAGCTACTTGTATAATTTTGTTTTAGCATATAAACCCCAGGTAAATAAGGATGATATATATATTACCTTCTTTTTTAAGCATTCCATCATACAGCACAAAAAGATTGAGTGATATGATATATAAAATATTTACTAATTTTTGATTCAGTAAATTTAGAAGGATCAGATATGCTCATAATGGTATTGAGAGTCAATTTTTAGTGGTACTGACATTCAATTTTTTTTATTAGCGATTTTGCATGCTAAAAAAAGAATACATGGAATCCTTTGAAAGTATATTCAAAGAACAATATGATACCATCCATCGCTTGGAAACAAACAAATTGAGAAATGTTGCTAAGATGTTTGCTCACCTTTTATATACTGATTCACTTCCATGGAGTGTAAGTAGATGGGTTGATATTTATACTTCCTTCCTAATCCCATTATTCCTTAATAGGGTATAATATAACCATACTTTTCCTATGTAGGAAATGTACTTTTAAAAATGAAATGTATAGCAAACTTTTACTGTAATGGCTATCTTTGAGGTTTTATTCATATAACATGGGATCGAGAAGCTAAGTAAATAACATGAATATAAGAAATACCATCCTAGGTGATTTTAACAGTCCAGACATCACAGTCCTTTTTAATAGTGATGGCTAATGGTGTTTTCAGGGAAAATAGAGATTTTCATCTTCTCTAGGTGTGCACACGTGAATACACACTCATACCCACATACATCAATAGCTTGGTGATCCATGCATCATGTAGTCAGTTCTTTGGAACAAGATAAGATATCCTTGATACACAGATATATACTGGATTGGAATTTGAAATGCATTCATGAAGCTGGCATTTATTGTACAACTGCTGTTCATCCAACAACCATTCATTTAGTTACCAGCTATGTATGTGCCCAGTCACTTGAGAGAGATACTGGGCATCCAAAGTGAATTATATATGATCTCTGCTTTCAAGAAGCATACCATATAAGAAATACATAAGGTAAGATATGCCCATAGCACCAATACAAAATAACAAGTGATAGGTTATAAGAAAAGTGAAGTTGAAAGAAAGAAATTACATCCAAGAGGAAAGAAAGAAGAGGATCACATTGTAGAATACCACAACCTGATGGTAGAATGAGGCAGCAAAGTGACCTCATAAACATTAGGTTGTTGTAATATTGTAAGTACTAAGTATATCTAGCTGCATTAATAAGCATTTTTTAAGCTCACCTAGGAGCCTGATTATAATAATATTTTTACTTCTCTTTCCCCCTCTGGGAATGAAAATGAAATCAAGGTTTTAACCAATTGAAGCAGATGGGTTCCTGGAACAAAGAACTCATAAAGACTGGAGGTTACTTTTAGTTTTATTTGTCCTAAAACATCTCTCTATGGCTTCAGTTTTTAAGCCTCAATCTTAGTATTCAGAACAAGCCATCACTCTTCCTGTCTTTACCCTTATTGTATATGTACTACACAAAACTATAGCCTAATGCTCTAAGTGGCATTTTGCCCCAAACCCTTATATATATCCACATTTTGATGAGTGAGTTTTAGGAGCTAGTAATCTTTGCTTCAGCATTATATACTCACAGCAGAATATATCTCTGCTATAAAAAGCACATTACTCAAGAAAGAATGAACTCTATTTCTGTAGTATCTTAGCGTTACGAAAATTAGCATAGAGAGGTAGTCTTAAACTTTGCCAAGAAGTAATACTTCCTAGGACAAAGAAAGATATTCATGGACAATTCTTTAGAGACACTTAGAGTTATAAATATTGGTCAATTTGTTTTTTGAACAAAATAAAATTGTCTTTTAATTTTAATTTTCAGGTTCTTGAATGTATAAAGCTAAGTGAAGAAACCACTACATCATCCAGTAGAATTTTTGTTAAAATATTTTTCCAAGAACTTTGTGAATATATGGGTCTTCCTAAACTTAATGCAAGATTAAAGGATGAGTAAGTTTATCATTATGCACTTTTTATTCTTACTGTCCTCAGGAATTTTCTTCCATTATAGCAACATAAGTCCACACTTGGTTGTAAAAGTAATAGTTAAGCCTCTAGGACTTTCTTCATCCACTAATTACTACTCTGAATCTCATGTTCTGTAGCACAGGACAACATGCAGTTTTTAATGTTGGGTTTTAGTTGCAGTAGAGAAAACACAGAATCAATGCCTCTTTTAGTTAGAACACATGGAATTCTTTTGTATGTTCACTGGAGTTTTCCAATAATGAGTACTACTTACAGTTGTATTTTCATTTTTAACCCTAATTTTGAACGTTAGAAAATTAATTAATTTTTGTTATCAATGGATAATTGTAAATATATTTAGATGACCCAGTCATGTAATTGTTCAAATTATTACACTGAATGAGAGTCTTGTTCCAGGACTATCGTGTAATCCCTATCTCAGCTTTCTTATTTCCTGTTTATTCAGATTACCCATTGCCACTCACATTGACTTCTACTGTATTCACACTGCTGAATCGTCCTTTCAGATTTCTTAGTGACTACCTGTCAAGTCAAGTACTTTTTCTCAGTCCTCATGCCCCTGGACTTCCCAGCCTTACTTATACAGTTGACCACTTGCTCACTGTGGCTCCTCACTTTCTTCTCATTCTGCCTCACTCTTCATGGTCTCTACTCCTCAGCCTACCACTCCTCTTTGCCACAGTTTCCATTCTGGGTTCAACATGCCCTCTCTGGGCTAGTCATTCTGCTCCCCTTAGCTTCATAGACTAACTTATTGGTCCCTGTCTACTTCACCAGGTTTATCTCCTCCCTCTCCACAGGCTGCACCAACATTGCTCAGCTCATTCGTGCTTCCTTACCTCCATTTCCAGAGCTAGAAATCCCCTCTCTTGGTCTATCCAGCAAAACTCTTAATTATTCTTCTTATATGTCACCTTTTTCTATGAAACAGTTTGTCCTGACATTGCTGGTTAGTCATTCAATGTGGTACTCAGAACAACATGTCCAAACCACCTCGTATTGTTAATGTTTTTTGTTTGTTCCCCTGCTAGAAATAATAATTATATGCAGGCTTCATCCATGATTTTGCGCTTTTGTTGACTACTTTTTCCCCATCCCCCAGTGCCATGCACAGTACTGTGTGTGCATGTATGTGTGTATGTGTGTGTGTATATATATATATATATATACACACACACACACACACACACACAACTCTGTTATGTATATTCACATACTACATATATATGCGTGTGTGTATGTTGTATATAGTCTACAATATGTGTGTATGTGTGATGTATAAAAAAGTTTTTAAAAACTTCTGTGGATGCCTGGGTGGCTCAGTCAATTAAGCATCCAACTCTTGGTTTCCGCTCAGGTCATGATCTCAGGGTTGTGAGATTGAGCCTGGTGTTGAGTTCTACACTCCATTGGGAGTGTGCTTGAGATTCTCTCTCCCTCTCTCCCTCAGGCCCCGCCCCCCATGCACACACCTGCGCAGGCTCTCTCTCAAATAAATAAATAAATAAATAAATAAATAAATAAATAAATCTTTTCTTAAAAAACCTCTGTTGTAAGTTTAGTAAATTATGACTTGACCCTACTCATTTCATTTAGATAGCATGTAGTCTAAAAAATGATATAAATCACTTACTTAATTATATTTCATTTACTAATTTAATAATACATAGAAAATCTGAAAAATGACTGCATACTGCCTTTTTATCTTTAAACAATGTGTTCTCTTTTGTTCATACTTTTTCTTGTTTTAGAACCCTCCAGCCATTTTTTGAAGGATTATTACCCCGAGATAATCCAAGAAACACTCGGTTTGCCATCAACTTCTTTACTTCTATAGGTCTTGGAGGTTTAACGTAAGGATAATTTTCGGAATTTTATTTTCATTTTATACAATTATCTCACAGTTGCCTTCGAAGCAGAAACTAACAGATTATATCTTTAATTAGGGATGAATTGCGTGAGCATCTCAAAAATACACCAAAGGTCATTGTGGCACAGAAACCAGATGTTGAGCCAAATAAATCCTCCCCCTCCTCTTCCTCTTCCGCATCCTCCTCTTCAGAGTCTGACTCCTCCGCCTCTGATTCGGACAGCACTGACAGCAGTTCAGAGTCTTCCAGTGAAGAGAGCGATTCTTCATCCTGCAGTAGTCAGAGCTCTGCCTCAGGTATGGAAACTCATTTATAATTGATTGGGCTCTTCTCTAACAAGTACATTGTTGGTGATGTTTACAGCAAAGGAACAAAATAATTTGATTGCTTCATTATTATAGATTCAGTTGTTTAAAAGCCACGATTAATAATATAAATGATCATCTATCACTGCTGGAGTCTGTAGTGAATTGCATCATTTATAATGCTGAGATTACCTATTGGCATCCTCTTCATAGAAATGAAGATGTTTCATTGGCATATACTTATTTGAGTGATGACTGAAATACCATTCATTCATAATGCCTATAATCCAGTTTATAGCTTTCCTGGTGTTTATATTTTAAAGAAATTTTAGTTTTTACATTAGTGAGGGTTTATGTTATTGACATGCGCCATGCATGGTGCGTACTTCCTGAGTGTAAATGTTCATGAAGAGAACACATCCATGTGCTAGCTACCCATAACCGGAGTTACCAGCTGCTGCGGCTCCTCCCACTGCCCCAGGGCAGCTTCTGCTCTCATTTGTAATTCCGTAATTCATTGTGCCTGCTTTTAACTTTACACCTATGTTTTATGAACTCCTTTATGTCTGGCTTATCTTTCACAATTACTTTTGTGAGATTCATCTGTAATACTGCATTTAGTTATAGTTCATTCAGTCTTATTGCTGTGTAGTTTTCCACTATATGAATATGCTACAGTCTATTTAACATCCCTTTTACTCAGCAGCAATTTAGATTTATAAATAGTATTCCCGTGAATACTCTTATTCATACTTGGTAGATATACGTATATGTACATATGTTCATTTCAGTTGGGTGTGTACTTGGAGAATCACTGGGAATCACTGGGTTGTAGGTTGTTTGTGTATTTAGCTTTAGTAGATAACTGCCTGTTTTGCAAGTGGTTATTTCAGTTTATACCCCCATCAGCCATGTTTGAGAGTTCCAGTAGCTCCCATCCTCACAACACTTCAGTTGGCTGTCTTCTTCATTTTAACCATTCTGGTAGATGTGTAATGGTATTGCATTGTGGTTTTAATTTGTATTTTCTTAATCACTAATGAAGTTGAGCACTATTTTATATTCTTACTGGCCATTTGGGTATTTTCCTTTTGTTAAGTGGCTGTCCCAGTCTTTTGCTATCCCCCCCTTTTTTGTTTTATGAAGTTGTCTCTTCTATTAATTGGTAGGAGTTCTTTAGATTTTCTGGATATGTATCTTTTGTGACATGTGTGTATTGCAAATAGCTAGTTCAATTCCATTCTTGTCTCTCCAGGCCTGTGCAGCTGCCAGAGCTCTGTTGGTCTCTCTGTCCCTCAGCAGCAGCCCTGAATCAGCAGATGCTCACAGGGAGAAAGTGGCTGTAGAATGTCAGCTTACCTCTCTATGGTTCTGCCCTCCTTGAATCTTGGCCCTTATTCAACTTAAAGTTGCAGATAGTACAGAAAATTCCCATATAGCCTTCACCCGACTTCTCCTAATGTTAGCATTGTACTAACCAGAGTTCAATTTTCAAAGCCAGGAAATTAACATTGGAACAATACATTAAACAAATTCTTGAATTTGAATTGAATTTCACCAGATTTTCCATTAATGTCCTTTTTCCTATTCCAGGATCCTACTTGCATTGAACTGAGTTTCTTCTTAGTCCTCTGTATCCTGTGATAGTTCCTCTCAGGCTTTTCTTGGTTTTAATGGCTTTGATACTTTTGAAGTCCTCTGGTCACTTATTTTTTAGAATGTCCCTCAATACGGATATCTGTCTGATGTTTTTACATAATTAAAATGAGGTTATGCATTTTTGGACAGAATACCATAGAAATGTATTCTTAATGCATCTTATCTTGGAGTTCATAATATTGATATGTCTTATTGATGACATTAACTTTGATCACTCAGATAAGGTGATATCTGCTCGATTTCTTCATGGAAACTCCTTTTCTCTGTAAATTAATGTTTTGTAGGGAGATAATTTGATACTATGCAAATCTCCTCTTTCTCCTCTACCTTTCACCCTTTAATTTTAGCATCCATCTTTGGATCTTGTCTGCAGTACTTAACTACTGTCGTGTTTGCCGAATGTGGTTTTCCATTTGCTTTTTTTTTTCTGCATTTAGTAATTGAATTTCTTCTGCAGGAAGAAGTCCCTCTCTCCTCTCCACATTTATTTATTAACTGTATATTTTATCAGTGTGGACTCATGGATATTTATCTGAATTAGTTAAACTCCATTACTGTCATTTATTTTGTTGTTCAGGTTATTTCAGCTTTGGCAATTAAGAGCTCCTGCAAGTTGACCCCTCTGTTCTTTCATCATACCCCTATCCTTTTCTTTGAGCACTGCCTTTCTTTATAAAATCTCAAGTTGTTCAAGATCTTTAGTGCCTTTACGCAGAAGATTTTAAATTTTTATCTGGCATTTCTAGTAGTTTTCGGCAGGGGCACTGGTCTTCCACAGCTTTCTTCATCCTCCCTGGAAGTGGAAATACAGTAGTAAAGGATTTTTTCAAATGTGCCATTTTCTGAGAAGATCTGTGGTGTTTTCCTCAGGGTCAACTCTGTTTTCTTCCATCATAGTATCTTAGTCTGAATAAGAGATAGTCTAATTGTCCAAAACACATACCATTTCTTATTTTTTAATGCATATTTTAGTGGCAGGAAAAAGTAGTCTTTATACTCTTATTCTCTGGCTTGTTGCACTTAAAAGAGTATTAGATACTGTGTGGCAGCCAGAATTGTGGGACTCTCAGTATTTTATATTGTTAGAGCAAGATTGCATTTGCCCACAGGAAGTCTTATTCTTGAATTAAAATATATTAACATTGTTCATTTAATATTCACCTCTTTTAATTCTAAAGAATTTGTTATTTCATGGTATCTGTTTTGAGAACAGATGATAGCACAGCATGAATTGCTGCAATAAGGAATCTTGCCGATTCAGAATTAATTTGCCTCATCATACAATTTCAGTAGAAAGCTTTCAGTTTTATTAGTAAAATATTAAGTAGCATAAAAACAGTATGAACTGCCCCCAAATTAGAAAATTATAAAGCAAACACCAAAGAGTGGGGAGGTTGCATATTATGGTAGGGCTCAGGGTTTTGTGTCAGCAACACAAAAAAAAAAGAGTGGTGTAGAGTAGGGTCAGAGAGATGCTGATTTAGCACACAGCCAGATGGTTTCTGCTTGGGTAGCTGCAGCTCAGCTGAGAACCAGAGAAATAAATCCTTAGTGGCAAACCAATGGACTGTGCCAAGGGTAGGCATTTGGCAGAAGAAATACAGGTTGGTACAGTGAGATTTAGATGGAGAGAGGACGAAGGTAGGCAGTTTTCTACCATATTTTCTTCTTTCTGTATATGTATGAATTTGACAGAACTTTTGGTCATCTTAGCAACTTTGACTTATGTACCCAAAAGAAATAACACAGATATAAAGTGAATAAATTTGTTTTATAGCTTAAAATTTCACTGTGATTAAGATTTATATTTGTGATTATATCAGTGAGATTGAATTGTTCTAGGCCATTTCAGAAGAGTTTTCTCAGAAATCAAGCCTTCATAGCTCTCATAAAGCGTATGATTATATGTCTTAACAAGCTTCTCTTCCTGGTGCAGAAACTGCTTCTCTGATAGCACTGGTCAGCAGAACTATTGTTTTGTTTTGTTTTGTTTTTTTAAGATTTTTTTATTTATTCACTTGAGATACAGAGAGAGAGAGAGAGAGCATGAGCAGGGAGAGAGGGAGGGGGAGAGGGAGAAGCAGTCCCCCCGCTGAGCAAGGAGCCCGATGCGGGACTCGATCCCAGGACCCCGGGATCATGACCTGAGCTGAAGGCAGACACTTAACCATCTGAGCCACCCAGGTGCCCCAGAACTATTGTTTTTGTAGAAAGAGGTTTTTATTTGAAAAATGTATATTCATGCTGTTAAACAAACTCATGCACCCCACTCCCCCACCTTTAGGGAATGATGTTGCTGGCATGTGTGATCACTGTATTTTTTATAAGTGGAAATGTTAGTCACTTTATAAAAAACTTTACATTTGCTACAGTTTATTTAAAGTTCCTGTTTACTGCTTTGAGTCTAAAGATCAAAACAGTACTTTGGTAACTAATGGTGATATGATGTATATACTTAAAAATTACTCATTTTATAAAATATTCTGTCATCAGACTTTCCATTCAATCATTTAATTTTGTGTCCAGTTTGTCTGAATTAATAAACCTACGATGGATCAATAAATGTAATTGTTAAATTATGAAATTAAAGATTAAAATAAAAGCTAACTATTTCATTTTTCACCTGCAGCTACAAATAGAAGAAAGAAGGGACAAGGGAACACCAGAAGTAAAGAAGTAGATAAATTGATCAGGAAACAACAAACCCATGATAGGAAACAAGAAGAAAGAAGGCCAGAGCAAAGGCATCAAGAAACATGGACTGAAAGAGAAAGAAGGTCAGAAAAACATAAAGATAAAAATTCAAGGGATCCAAATTGGAGAAATCCCATAACAAAATACACTTCAGACAGAGGTGTTCCTTCTGAACGAAATAGTTACAGTAGAATCACGAATGACAGAGACCAAGAAGCACACGCAGATTTGGAAAATAAGCACAGTGACCCCAAAAAGAAGAGAGGAGAGAGCAGAAATTCTTTTTCTGAAAATGAGCACAGACACCGAAATAAGGACAGTGAAACTGTGATAAGAAAAGATAGATCAAGGTCAAGAGAGAAGAACCGAAAACGTTCAGGTTCCAGAAGCGATGAAGACAGGTATCAGAATGGTGCCGAAAGGCGATGGGGAAAATCTAGCAGATACTCCAAACAATCCAGAGAACCAGAGAAACATCAGGACTGGCGAAGAGAAAAGTCTCCAACAAAGCAAAAAAAATGATGCTACAAAATGCCAGAAACTGAACATGCCTTATATTCAGTTGAAACAAATTATTTTTTACATTAACGAACTTTATAGAGAATTCTTGTATAAAGTAATGGTTTGTATTTGTACATTTAAAAATTTTTTCATTTTAACATGTTTTATAATTGATACATCTCAAGGCCCTCCACATAAAATTATTTGAAAAGTTTCACCAGAGAGGGATGTAATTCTTGCTTATATTTTGTTAATAAAATGATCAAATGCTCATTGAATCAGTGATTTTTTTCATTGACAAAATTTTTTTTCCTGATAATGTTTCCAACTGTTTATAGAACTATTATAATGAATTATTAGTGGCTTTTTTTTTTAATAACTAGAGACCAAAATAGAACCATTGCAATGTAATATTTTTGCTTTGTTAATGAGATGCTATGAAACTTTTTTAGGAGTCACCCTTTTTATAAAATAAGAATTATTTCCAGTTTCATATAACATCTTGAACAAAATAGGTATGTGTAAGTTTTTTAACGAGTGTTTTGGTGAAGCTAAGATTATGTTAGTCTTTTAAACAGATACATAGCTATATTATTTAGAATTAGGACTTCTCTCATCAATAACATTTCTTCTCTCTGGACTGCTAGATTAACGTTTAATTGAAATTCTTTGTGATTAGTGCTTTTTCTCAGCCTTGAAGTTATATCATTGTTGGTAAGTTAATGTGTGTTTAACTTTTAATTTAGATTAATAGGTCATTGGAAAACATACAGTCGTGAGAAATGTGAACAGCCTGTGAAATAATTCCAATTTTTATAAGAATTTTAAAGGTTTCCATCACTGTATCTCTTACCAATTAATATGTGACCATATTATTTATTACTTTTGAAATAAAATATTGCCTCTGAAATTTTAGATTTGCTGACATTTAACCCTACTTACCAAATAGACTGCTTGTGCTTACTCACTTTTAAAGTACTTAAAGTCCATTTTAGCTGATGTCTGGTTTCAAGAATAATGGGACCACCATCTTTAATGTTTGACTTTCAGACATTTTCTGATTCAGAATGTTTTCTATTTTTGTTCAAAAACTTGAATATAAATAACAATAAAGTCCATATAAATAAATAAATATCCTCTCCTCCTATCCTCCTGCCCCTGCAAAAAAAACAACAAAAAAGTAATATGGCAGCCTGGAAAAATTCTTTTTAGTGTTGTCTCCTACTGTGGTGGTTAGAAGGTGCTGAGTTCTCATTAGAAGGTATATCATGCATGCAGTGCATTTCACAAAACTATGAAGCTCAGCAAATTGGATTTAAGGAACACATAGGCTATAAGCCCTAAAGGAAAGTAGTTTATTTTTGTAACTGAACACTGATCTTTGGGGATGGTAAAAAGGACAAAAACTGGACTAGAAATTTTAACTTATTTTCTTCACTTTAAGTTTATAATTTCTTTTCTAAATGTAGAAATGGGAAATCATTCAATTTACTGAGTCGTTCAGACCTTACAGAGAGTTGTTCAAGTAGATAATTTTTTAAATGTAACAAATATTTATTGAGCTTCTATTATATGCACAGACCTGTTCTAGGAACTAGAAATAAACCATGAAGAAAACAGAACTCTTACAGGGCTGATATTATGGTAGGGAGATATGGTGGTCATGATATGGGTGGGGTGGTTGGTAATTTTCCATAGGAAGGTCAGAGATCTCTGATAAGGCGATGTTTGCCCAGATTGTTGAAGGAAATAAGGGCTTCAACCCTGTGGACTGCTGTGGGGGGAACCCAGGCAAAAGGAATTGCTGAGGCATAGATGTTTATTTATAACAAATATTGCCTGGAAATTTATGTTAACATTTCCTATTCAACTAGTTGGATTTGTTTTTCTCCTCACTATTTTATTTACTTTTAACAAAAGCAGTTAACACCTAACTCCTTCAAACAGAAAAGTATTTTAACTGAATCATACAAGGGCACAGTGAATGGGGGCCTGGGGCAGAACTGGACTGTGGGCCTTCATGGTACATTTCTAGTGCATCAGATGTGATATGCTCACATCCCCCGCCCTGCCATTCAGGCAGGTTTTTCACATTCATCCTTTTAAAATGCAGACAAGAAACATGTTGACTGTGTCTGCTATTTCTGACTTTTTACTTCTTAGGATTAGCATTTTTTTGAGGATCAGCTGAGTCCTGTATATTTTGCATGCCATTACTTACTGTTTTTCAGTTTCTCAACTTCTTGCATCCAAGGTTTCTCTATCCCTACTACATCCCTAACCACCTGCACCCATGTCATCCCCTTTATGTTGACTTAAGAATCCACACCATCTCTGAAATCTCTTCTTCCAGCATCACACTTTGAGCACTGCCCATCCCACTCACATGCTCTAGTAATGCTAGTCTAGGAATCCTTTCATCAAAACTTAAGATGTACCGACTTTGTTAAAATTTATCATCGCGCCCCCCCCCCCATTCTTTCACTTGCTTTTAGGAAGAGACTCGGGTTCATATTGGGTAAGTTATTACCATTTCATTTGAAAACTATTTGGCTAACTGCACATTTAAGTCTGACTAGGTTTTTATCTGACGTATACCACTTGCTGGCTGTTGACTTTGGGCAGGCCCTTTACTCAGTGTATCCATTTGTGTCCATTTTCTCCTATGAACAGTGGGAGACTGGTAACTCCCTTAAATAGTGAATGGCCTCTGGCATGAACAGGGCCTGGAGCTAAGTGCTCAGTGTGACTGTTTTTATTATTTTTGTCACTAAAGGCTGACATAGTACCACTAGAGCAGGAGTTGTAAACTCGAATACGGGGAAGACACAAATGAGACAAATGGGATTGGGGGGTGAGCTGGAATGACGTAAGGGCAGCAGAAGCTACTCAGCTCCATCCAGTTATGCCTATAAAAAAGAAGGCCAAAGACTGACAAATCTGCCTGATTCTCAAGAGAATTCAAGAATTAGGATTTTTTCCCTTCTTTTTTTTTCTTAACATATATTACATTATTTGTTTCAGAGGTACAGATCTGTGATTCAACAGTCTTGCACAATTCACAGTGCTCACCATAGCACATACCCTCCCCAATGTCTATCACCCAGCCACCCCATCCCTCCCACCCCCACCACTCCAGCAACCCTCAGTTTATTTCCTGAGATTAAGAAATCAGAGGGGGAGACCAACCATGAGAGACAATGGACTCTGAAAAACAAACTGAGGGTTCTAGAGGGGAGGGGGGTGGGAGGATGGGTTAGCCTGGTGATGGGTATTAAAGAGGGCACCCTCTGCATGGAGCACTGGGTGTTACGCACAAACAATGAATCGTGGAACACTACATCAAAAACTAATGATGTATGGTGATTAACATAATAAATTTTTTAAAAAAAGAATTAGGATTTTTATATAGCTCCTGATTTTTAAATGTTGATGATTTTTTTCTAGTTATTAAAAGTCCAAACAAAATGATCCCTTCAGGTGAATTAGCTTTTGAATAGCTAGTTTGTGATTCCACTCTAGATCCTCATAAGCTATTTATTATTTAATCTTGAAATGACAGTTTGTTATCCAAACCTCATCACAGTTTTATTTTCTGCTCTTCATTATAGTGGGAGGATAGTCCTATCATCTTTCTTAAGAAAACTCATTTACTGGGGCGCCTGGGTGGCTCAGTCGTTAAGCGTCTGCCTTCGGCTCAGGTCATGATCTCAGGATCCTGGGATCGAGCCCTACATCGGGCTCCCTGCTCAGTGGGGAGCCCGCTTCTCCCTCTCCCACTCCCCCTGCTTGTGTTTCCTCTCTTGCTGTGTCTCTCTCTGTCAAATAAATAAATAAAATCTTAAAAAAAAAAAAAAACTCATTTACTTTGCTAACTTCAGCAGTCCCTTCTTGCTCTAAAACCGTTGCCAAATGTTAGTTCTTCGCTTCTTTGGCCTGCTCCTTATAATCTCATATATCCAAAATACAATTCATTTTTCCTCAGATCCACATCCTTTCTAACTTAACTGCAATTGATTCCACTAATCTCCCATCATTTTTGGGTTCCCCTTTCCCCAAATCACCAAACTTCTGCAGTATCTTTTTTAAAGATTTTTTTTTTTTAGAGAGAGGGAGGGAAGGGCAGAGGCAGAGGGAGAGGATCTTCAAGCAGACTCCCTGCTGAGTGCGGAGCCCATTGTGGGCGGGCTCTCAGGACCCATGAGATCATGACTTGAGCCAAAACCAAGAGTCTGACACTTAACCTACTGAGCCATCCAGCACCCCTGGACTTCGACAGTAGTCAGTGCACATCCTCCTGTGTGCCAAGTACTGCTCCAAGGAGAGAGGAAAAGCAAACAGGCCCTGTCTTCAACTGAACCTAAATGCTTGCAAAGGAAAACAAAGTTTAAAAAATAAAAACTTACACTTTGAAAAATGTTAGCTAATCAGAAAAACCAAAAAAATAGTGCAGTGACCACCTATAAACTATCTACCTCGATTCTGATTTCAGCAATCTAAAACCTTATTTCCATCCTGTCACCTTCTTCTGCATGGACGTTCAATGAGTCCTCTAGCCTATAGGATAAATGTAAATTCCCAGCCTGTTACTCTAGTTTCTTTGAAGTTCAAGTTCAACCTGTCCTAATGATTGTTCTAGGAGCTGCCAGCCTTTGAGCAGTACTACATTTTAGAATGTTTAGCAGCATCCCTGACCTTAGCTACTAGATACTAGCTGCTAGATACAATTTTGCCTAGCTGACTACCATAACCATAGACTTAGCACTTAGGAAATACTCTTTAGTGGATGTCAATGTAGTGCTTGTTCTGGAAGCATCACTGTGCCCATTCATAGAAAGCTATGTCTATTATACTGCCCTCTTTTTGCAAGGGGAAGATTTGTTTTAAATGACTATTTAATACTCAATAGAGTAATGGACAGCAATATTCCAGTTTTTGTTCAGCAAAATTGTCTGATATTCTAGGGAAGACATTCTGGTTGACATTTTAAGAGGTAAGTTTTCTGCAAATAGAAGCATGATTATTAACCTGTTAATAGGATTGTCTCATATAGGTTCTGGCTTCTCACTGTAGCTGTTTATTATAACCAACACACTTCAGGATGGCAAATAACGAGCTGTGACTATTGTATTATTTTTTAAAAGATTTTATTTATTTATCTGACAGAAAGATACACAGCAAGAGAGGGAACACAAGCAGGGGGAGTGGGAGAGGGAGAAGCAGGTTTCCTGCCAAGCAGGGAGCCCAGTGTGGGACTCGATCCCAGGACCCTGGGACCATGGCCTGAGCGGAAGGCAGATGCCCAACCGTCTGAGCCACCCAGGCGCCCCTATTGTATTATTTTTAATCCTGTAATAGAGAATTAGATTATCCAATATCCAAACACCTTAATTTTTGATCAAACACTTCAGTGACCATCAAATGGTCGCTGAAGTGAATTAACTAGTCATTTAATCAGTAATTTCATGCACTATAAGACCTAAAAGATGGCCAAATGGGATTTAATCTTCGCCGAGTTAGATTGTCTCCTGGAACAAGTATCTGGTATGAATTAAAATTCCTTATGAGTCCCATACTCTATACAGCACCTTAACCAGAGATCTTCCTCCACTATTTCTATGACCAATACATGAGAAGTCCCTGTGAAGGCTGTACCAAACATTTGCTATTTCTGTCTGAGGATGATTGCTTATCTCTGATCAGATAATTTTGGGAACTTGCCAACAAAAACACTCCCTGGCCTGGCCATACAGAGTACCCAGTCCCCTGAATGATGGAATTGGTTCAAGAATGAGCATGTGACCCAAGATGGTCCACTCAGAATTCTTGCCCACTTATTCTTCAATTCGGAGCATGAAACCACAGGACCATGTCTAAGGGCACGCAGAGCAGTTGAACTGTGGCAGAAGCTACACTTCCCAGGTATGAGTTAATGAATCCCTTTTCTATTTAAGATACTTTGATTTGGATTTATACCGCTTGGAATAAAAACATCTATTAATTCATGGTGATTCCTGTTGATGGACAGGATGGAATCATTTGGACAGTTATTCCCACCTCACCATATTTTTGCTTACATACTTTTACTTGAAGAACGGTAGAAGGAAATAGATGTATACCCAATAGAGATGATCTATGGGAAAAAAATACAACAAAGTACCTTTGGGTGGGTCTTAATACTTTATAGAAACATCTAAATGAGTAATTTAAATGAGGTTAATTTTATTACCAGTGATTTTAAATGAGGTTAATTTTAAATGAGGTTAATTTTATTACTAGTGATCTATTTTTATAAATTACAGAACCTCACTTTTCCTACAGCACTCTTCTTGGGCTTTGAAATGTATTGCACAGATGCAACAATTCAATTCACAAACAAAAATTGGTTTCATGTTATCAATGAAAAGGACTAACTGCAGCTATTTTGAGAGCTATAATACCTCCTTTAAGCCACAAAAATACTTTACCTTAACAACTAATGTATCCTCCTGATCATTTTACAATATGAAATACTGAACAGTAAGAACACTACAAACATTTGCAATCTTCTTACACAAAATAAAAGCAGTCTGAAAATCCCATTATATACAAATACCTGCAGACTCTTCCTTGAAATACAGGAAAAAATGTGAAAAGTCAACATTGCCACCATTCCTCAAGTTTTAAGAACAATTTTGCTTGTGTCCTTATATTATTTTTTGTCTAAAAAGGGAGAAGACAACACTCTTAGGGGTATTTAGCCAAAGAGGGAAAAGAGAGGAGGAAAAATTGTGTTTGTGCTTAATGAAAGATCCTGAATTGCTCATCTAGGCTAGAGGTAAGTATTGGAGAAGTGATAGGAGAGGTGGGAGGCACTGGGAAGGAGCTGGTAGTTGCTGATAAAAAAAGAGTCATCTTCTACTATACATGCTTCTCAGAGGTCAGAAGTTCAATTTTATATTCCTTTGTATCCCCAGATTCAAATATAAAAATCTCTTGTAGCTGCTCAATGAGCATTTGATGAATCAATGGGGAAACAGAATATTTTGGTTTATTGCTAAGCAGAATAATTTTATACACTTCAGGATTCTTGGGGTTTTGTGAAATTTTAAATGTAGATCAACTACTATTAACCCAGTTGGAGTCCAGGTATAACTATTTTGCCATAGAGGACAAGAAAGTAAAAGTCAAGAACCTATTAGCTTAAAACCTGGGACATCAAAATGAAGGTAAAATTTATGCATAAGAGTATATTAAAGGTAAAATACATAAAAGTAGAGGGAGTATAAATGAGTAGAATCATTTTAGAAAATTGTTTGACAGTATCAGCTAAATTTGAACATACATGTTCCCTATTTTCCAGCAATTCCACTCCTAGGTGTTCAACAGTATAGTAGAACACTACATGTTAAGTGGAGAGAGGTTGGTAAAAGGGTACAAACTTTCAGTTATAAGATGAATAAGGCCTGAAGGTCTAATGTATAACATGGTGATTATAGTTGATAACACTGCACTGTATAATTGAAATTTGCTAAAAGGGTAGAACTTAAATGTTCTCACACAAAAAAGTGAGAAGTGGGATGATAGGTTAATTGACTCAATAGGAGGAACTCACAATGTATGTATACATCAGATCATCATTTTGTATACTTTAAATATCTTACAATTTTGTCAATTGTCAATTATACCTCAATAAAACTGAAAAAAAAAAAAAGAAACACTGCATCTTGGGTACCTAGATATACAAACATTAAAGAATACTGTGAACATTTTCAATCTTTTTTCTTCCCAACAGAAATGTGTACACATGTGCACTAAAAGATGTGTACAAGAATGTTTGGAACAGCATTATTCTTAATAGCAAAAAATTGGAAACAGCTCAAACGTCCAACAACAGTAGACTGGATAAATAAATTAGTAGTTTATTCATGCAGTGGAATACTGTACGGAAATGAAAATAAAACCATAGCTATGTCCAACAACATAGATAAATCAAGAGAGCATATATGTTGAACCAAATAAGTCATACTAAAGGGAGCACATACTGCATGTTTTCAACTATATGAAGCAGGAAAACAGGCAAAACGTTACTAGTCAGAATAGTAGTTACTTTTGGGGAGGAGGGTAGGATATGTTGAAAGAAAGGCTAAATGGGACTATGGGGATGCTGGCATTGCTCTAATTCCAAACATAGGTGTTAGTTACACATTGTCTTTATTTTGTGCCAGTGCATTGACTTGTAAATGTTCAGGATTTCTGCACTTCCTTTGCAGTAGCAAAAGCAAGTTAAAAGAAAAAAGATATAGATGTGTAAAATCTCCTCTTGTAAACTGTGCTTTTGACCTTCTTTCCAATTCAAATACAGTTGCAATTATTGCCTCATGTTAACTATAAACAAAAGTATGTGATGGAGATTGCATCATGGCCATTTCTCTAATCCCTTTCTGCGTGTCACCATTAAGAGGTATGCTCTATTACTGCACTGTTGAGACCAAATGAGATGCCCAACACTGAATCTGAGTTTTTAATCTGAATCCTAGTTATAGTTTTAGCCTTTTTACACTAAGAATCTATTTTTACACCTCTGCAAGAGGTTTGAATGTAGGTATATGACTTGCTTTGGCCAGTCAATTATTAGCAGATATGATGCACAGGGAAACGTGAAATAGTCTTAGGTATTGGGGCTTGTCCTCTCCAGATGCTAGAAATCTTTCCTCTACCAAGTGCATGAGCCTAGGCTAAGCTTGCTCATGATGAGCGGCTGTGGCCATCCTGTTAGCTGACATTAAGCCAACTGTCACACATAAAAGTGAGCCCCCCCGCCCCGGACCAAGCAATCTGCCAAGCACCACACATGAGTGACCCCTGACCTGGCTGGCACAGACCAGAAGGCAACCCTCAGAGCTTTAGGAATTAATCAATGTTTCCTCTTTTAAATCATTAGTTTTAGAGTAGTTGGCTCTACAACCAAAGCTAACTGATATACACAATAATGATCCCTAAACTTTTTGCAGAGAAATTAATATAATACCTACCACATCACTAATAGACATTTAACAAAGTTTCTTGATAACGATGGAGATGTCTTCTTGTTCTTCTAGCCTTTTCTCCTAGTCAGTTTTACAACATAAACCCCAAAGATTTAGCTTCATAATTATTAAAAGATTTTAAATGTCTATTGCGTTGTTTTTATCACTGTTGAGTTTGTTTTGTTTTACTAAACCAGCCTCTTTGAAATCTTCAGGAATGATCTTCAGATATGTTATGATTTTCCCCCACAAAACCATGCTGATTACTATTAACTATCTCTTTAGAAAATAATAGTCAAAACCGTTCTTCAGCACTTAACAATTTTTTCTTTTTAAGAAATATATTCCTGTCAGAGAAATGTCAAACAAATTTACCGTGGAGGGTTGTGGAATCTACTTTCCTTTGAGCCTTTGGAAGAAAGACTTCTCTCCTTCTTGAACATATCTAAAGGTAATATTTTGATCCCTACCAATCCAATGATTTCAGCTTATGCCTCAAATGCAACATGAATATGAAAGCTCAGGAAAAATTGGCACGCATCTTTGCAATGTAGTAGGACTGCCAGTAATTTTTGCAATGTTCTTAATTCTAAGAGACTTGTGGTTTATAATTTGAGTTTTAGGAGAATGCTATATAATCAATTAGTTCTGTTGGCTGTACTATTGTAGGCCAAACCCCTATCTCTTGGCTACTGCCCTTCTGGTATGTATGGCCAATCAGAGACACAGGTGAGAAAGACTCTGGTGAATGATTAACACAACTATGTGGCTACAATAGGAAGTATTAAAAGAACTCATGAAAAAAGTGAACAATATATGTGAAAAGATGGGAAGTATCAGAAAATATATGCAAACTATAACAAAGAGCCAAAGGGAAATCCTAGAAATGGAATTATGGTGACCAAGATGAAAAATTCATCAATGGGGTTACAAGCCCAGAGGATGTGCCATACATAGGAATGAACTAATGAATTTAAGGATAAGTCAATAGAAATTTTCTAAAGTGAAACACAAAGAGAAAGAAAAACAAAGGGGAACACATATCTGAGATAAGTGGGACAATATAAAATGGTCAATAATACATGTAACTGGAGTTGTAGAAAAAGGGCAGAGAGAAAATGGGACCAAAAAATCCTAAATTGATGAAAATTATTAATCTACATATCTGAGAAACTCAGCAAACCCTAAGGAGGATAAATACAAAGTAAACTACAGGAAGGCACATCATAATCAAACTGCTGAAAGACTCAAAGGTAAAGTCTTGAAAGCATCTGGAGAATAAAACACATGGCATACAGGTGAGCAGCAATAAGAATGTTGACTAGCTCCTCATTAGAAAAAAATGGAGGCTAGAAGAGTATAGAGCAATTTTAGGTGCTGAAGGAAAAAAAAACTGTCATCTAATATTCTATATCTAGCAAAAACTACCTTCAAAAATGAAAGTAAACACATCTGTACATGAAGAAAAGCTGGCAAAATCCTCATCTTCATCAGATCTGCAATAAAAGACATGTTAAGAGGGGCGCCTGGGTGGCTCAATCAGTTAAGTGTCTACCTTTGACTCAGGTCATGATCCCAGAGTCCTGGGATCAAGCCCCACATCAGGCTCCCTGCTCAGCAGCGAGTCTGCTTCTCGCTCTCTGTCACTATCTCTATCCCTATCTCTGTCACTCTCCTTCAAATAAATAAAATCTTAAAAAAAAAGACATGCTAAGAGGTTTTCTTGAGACTGAAGGGAAAATATGCCAGATAGAAAAGTTACCAGATAAAAAATTATCATACATATATATTCAAATTTTATTTCAGAAATTACTGATTCCTTAAATTAAAAAATATAGTGTGGGATTTATAGCATACATAAAATTAGACATATAAGAAGAGTAGCACAAAGGGAGGGAAGGGAAGCAAGTCCACCGCTGTAAGGTGCTTACACTATTGATGAAATAATAGATATTTTGGGGAGATATACTGTGAAAATTAAAGGTGTATAATGTAATCTCCAGAGCAACCACTAAAAAAACCCCACAAAGACACAATTAAAAAGTCAATAGAGAAGCTAAAATATAATATTAAAAAATAAATATTTGATTTACCAAAAGGGTGATACGAATGGAGGAACAGATAAAAGAAGAAATGGGACAAATAGAAAAGAAAGCACAAACAATAGAGAATTAAACATAAATATATCAGACCCTTCAAAGAGTATTCTTAGATAAAAGACATTTCCTAATAATAAAACAGAAGACAATATGTAAAATACTTGAAGTAATTAGTATGAAGTAGACAAATCTAGTGGGAGATTTTAGCACCTCAGTAAGTAAGAAAGTAGACAAAAAATTAATAATGATACAGAAGATTGGAAAAACTCTTATCAACTAATTTGATCTAATTGTCATTTGTAGAACACTATAGCCCAAAATAAGAAAATACAAATTCTTTCCAATTGCACATAGAAAATTTATCAAGATAAAAAAAATAAAATTTATCAAGATAGACCGTATATTGGACTGTAAAACAAGTCTCAAGAAATTCCAAAGGTTGAAATCTTTGAAGTATGTTTTCCGACCACAAGAGTACTAAGTTAGAAATTAATAACATTAAGATGTCATTAATGTTATTAATCTAAAAAATCTTCAAGTATTTGGAAAATAAACAACACATTCTAAATAACTCATGAACCAAAAAGGAAATCACAAGAAAAATAAAAAATATTTAGAATGGAGTAACAATTAAAAAGCAGCATTTCAAAATTTGTGGCATACAGTTAAACTGTGTTTAGAGGTAGATTAAATTTCAAAAATAAATGCTTGAATTAGAATATATATAGTCATAATTAAAGGCTATATTATGAGCTTATTTTTTATTTTTTATATTTTTATGAGTCAATATATCAGAAAGAAGGATAGATGAAATGACCTATGTTTCCAACTTAAGACATTAGAAAAATGAGAGCAAGTTAAACTCAACATAAGTAAAAGAAATGATCTAGTAAGATAGAAGTTGAAATCAGTGAAATAGAAAATAGGCCAAAACAGAAAAATGAACAATGTCACAAAAATTGTTTTTTTAAAAAGAGTAATAAAATTGATAAGTACCAAACAGGACTGATCAAGGAAAGAGATAAAACACAAATAGCTAATATTAGGAATGACAGAGGGGACATCATTACAAATTCTGCAGCAATTAATGGGCAAAAAGGGATATCACAAACAATTTTATACCATTAAGTTCAACAACTTAGATGAAATAGGCAAATTCAAGGTAGAAATTATAAATTACAAAAACTAACAGGTAATATATAGAAAACTTATAGATTTGTATCTGTTAAAGAACTAAAAACCTTCATATAAAACCAAATACAAAACTTCCCACAGTTTCAGAAAATACAGGAAGAGGAAATACTTCCCAGCTTGTGTTATGAGGCCAGATTTCTCTAATATTAAGACCAGACAAGAATATTCAAGGAGAGATAATGATAGCCCACCACACACCCACTAAAATAGCTAAAATGAAAGTGACTGACAATACCAGCGTTGGCAAAGAGAGAATCAACCAGATCTCTCATACATTCATGGTGGAAATGTAAAATGGTACAGCCACTTTGGAGAACACTTTGGCAGTTTTCTTAAAAAACATATTTGTTTATAATTCAGCAATTCCACACCTGAGTATTTAAAACAAATTAAAACATAGTGTTCACTAATGTCTTATACAAAAACATTCATAGCAGTTTTATTTGTAATTGCTAAAAACTGGAATCAGATGCCCAGGTGGCCATCAACAGGAAAATGAATAAACAAATCATGGCATACAATAGAATAAAAAGCATGAAACAATTTATAAAACATGCTGCATGAAAGAAGCCAGACACAAAAGAGTGAATATTACATGATTCTTGAAAAAATCGAATACATTCACTGATATTAGAAATCGGGACAGTGGTTGCATGGGTTATGGGTTGATAGAATAGGGGAACAAGGAGAAGTTCTGGGGGGATGGCAATGGTCAATATCTTTATAGGTGTTGGGGTTACACAGTTAAATGCATTTGTTAAGTTGGATTGAACTGTATGTATATGTACATTTCTCTGTATATGATTATATAAATAAATATGGCTGGAAACCAAAAGAATATTTAAGACAATTTAGGTCACTTGAAATAAAACTTGCAAGCTAAGCTATACTTTTCAAATAGGAAACAGTTTTCACCCTTAGGCATATTATAGCTTACTTTTTTATGTTAGAAAAACCGAAGCAACTTCTAATGACATTTTTTAAAATTTTTATCTCATTGTTTCCCTTATATGATTTTGCAAACTGTAATTTTATAGTAAGTTGAATTCAGCGCTTCAAAAAAGTCTTTTCTCTTTTCTCTTTAGGATTTGATTATTCAACTAGTCATCTAAAATGCTTTGAAGCCTAAGCAAATTCTTTGTCTAAAAACCTACTGGTGGGGCGCCTGGGTGGCTCGGTTGGTTAAGCGACTGCCTTCGGCTCAGGTCATGATCCTGGAGTCTCGGGATCGAGTCCCGCATCGGGCTCCCTGCTCAGCAGGGAGTCTGCTTCTCCCTCTCACCCTCTCCCCTCTCATGTACTCTCTCTCTCATTCTCACTCTCTCAAAATAAATAATAAATAAATCTTTAAAAAAAAAAACCTACTGGTGTTAGTGCTTCTGTTATCAATGGGCCTTATTCTAACCCTTTCTTTCTATAAACACATTATGTCCCAAATTAAATCAGTTATCTTTGCCACTGACTCTATTTGGAATGAGTGTAAATCTCAGTAGTCTTATTATAATTTCATCAGTCCCAGATCTCTAATTAATTTGTCACTAAATATAATTAAGAAACTGAAGTAATTCATTTTAAGAATCTGCACAAGTGCCAAAGGGTAATTTAAAAGCTTCTTTGATTCACTGGGAATTTAATCTTATGTTTCTACTCACCAGGGAAAAAATAACCCAAAGAAGCCTTCCCACTTCCGTATGCAGCATTTAAAAAAATTTTATTTATCTGTAAATAAAAGACAAGGTCCTAGATAATTGGATCACCTGAGTTTGCTATTTTATGCAAAGACATTTATTATGTTGGGAAACCGTATGCTTTTTTTTAAGTGTGTTTATCCTTATATTTTTATTGTAAATTTAATAGTTTCATGAAAGAAAATTCGAAAGTATCAGAAAAGATGGGAAAACAAAAAATGCCCATAGTTTCATGACTCAAATGGAACTGCAGTTAACTCTATGGAGTATTTCCTTTCAGACTACTTTATAAATATTAATTAAATATCGGCAATGTAAAAAAGTGTTTAGTATGTATTTTAAGAAAAAAAATTAAAAGGAACACTTGCATACCCACTACCCATTTTTGTTATTGTTGTTTTGGGTTTGTTTGTTTGTTTGCCTCTGCTGCTGCTGCCCACCTCCTGCCAGGCCAGGCCACCCCCCTCCTCAGTCCACCAGTCCTGACTGCTACCGCCCCAGCACCTACATCACTGTCCCCATTGCCGATCTTAAATCAGAGAATATATTACCAGTGTTTTTAAAGTCCTACAGGCACATGACCCAGTGCTTCACTGCATCCCACAGGTAACTATTATCCTAAATTTAATACTTATCATCCCCATGCTTCTGTTTATGGATTTACTCCACAGGTGTCCCCCTAATCATTCTGTCACATCTCTTAACCTCTCCTACGCATTTGCCACTTCTGTGACACGTTTTGCTGAATCCTGGATACTTCCTTCAGATCTGCCTTCTGATTTTCCAAACGAATGCTGTCTTCAGCTGTGTCTAATATTCTGTTTAAATTTTCCACAGAGTTTTTAATTTCCATTACTTGATTTTTTATTTCTAGAAATGTTACATTTTTCCTTCAAGTCCATTTTTTCTTCTATTTTAATAACTCTGCTCTCATATGTACAATTCTTTTATTTATTTATATTAAACTTGTTTCTAATTTGTGCCCAGCTTAAATATTTAAAACTTCTGGAGGTCTGATTTTACTGTCTTGTTACTACTGTCTTATTTTCTTGGATGCTATTTTCATTTTTTAATATGAGCTAATATTTTTCACTTGTGCTAATTTTTGAGGCTGAGTTATAAGTGTGTTGCCACAGAAAGGATTTGCATTTGAATCAGCCAGAAGCCTGGGGATTCTATCAACTGGGACCACTTTTGAATTTTGGCTTAAAGTTTTTTGAGCCATGTAAGTAGTATGAGTTTCAGGTCCTAAAACTTTGGTGACATTGAACTTTTCAGGGAAGATATTTTGCCCCCCACCTAGCATCAAGTTTGTTTCCTTGATAATTCCTTCTGTGGAAAAAGCTTATTTCTACTTCTCTGTCCTACTAACTATGGAGCTCTTTGGGGCCGCAAATTTATGCAGTCTACAGTTAGACTCTCAGTCTTTCATAGACCCTTGAATTTGCTTCCTGAACTTGGTAAATGCGTAAGGACTGGGTCTCTGAGGAAAAAAGAATTTCCTGATCTGTACCACTTGGCAGTTTTTGTGTTATAAATACTCACATGGCTGATTTCAAAATCAGTTTGAAACATTGAACATGAAGTTGGGAAGAGATATGTATAGTCAGCACTCTGGGCTGGTGGTAGGAGCTCCACACTCCACTGCTCATATTCTACATGGCTCAGAAAATGGAAGCTCAATTCACTAGTTTGGCATAACCCTCAGAGTAGAAAGACAGTTGAATTATTGCTTACCTCCTTGGATTTCATCTTTGATCTTGTTTTAGGCTATTTCTACCATCTTGGCAGTATGTTTTAAAAGGAGGAGTTTTATATACTTGTTTATTTTTTAGCCCAGAATTTCTTTTTACCCAAAGGGCTGTTGAGGGTATCTACTTAGCCTTATTGTCAAAAATAGAAGTTCTCTTTGTTTTCTTCTTCTCCTTTAAAAATGCAGAGTATTGGGGCACCTAGGTGGCTCAGTTGGTTAAGCATCTGACTCTTGGTTTCTGGTCAAGTCATGATCTCATGGGTGGTGGGATCAAGCCCTGCATGGGGCTGCTCGCTCAGTGGGGAGTCTGCTTGAAAGATTCTCTCCCTCTGGCCCTCCCCCCTCTCAAATAAATAAGTAAATATTTAAAAATAAAATAAAAAATACAAAGTATTGTTTTTATTTTGTAATTATAAATATATTACATGTTAATTATAGGGACTTTGAGAAATATACAAAAGTACAGAGAAGAATATTAAAGCTCATCCATAAGCTCATAACCCAAAGCTAATTACCAATAACATTTTGGTGGGGTTTTTTTCCCATCTTTATATTATGTACATGCATGTGAGTATCTATCTCTGTGTTTCATCTAATTTTCATCATATTGTATCTACCATTTTGTAATCTGTTTTTTATTTCTTTATAATATTGAATGGATTTTTCTCATGTCATTAAATATTCCTCCACAACCTATTTTTATGGCTACATAGTATTTTCTCACATGAGTGAACCATAATGACTGATTATTTATATTGTTTTTAAGTCTTCACCATTACAAATAATGCTGAGATGAACATGAAAGTTGTGTTTCTGGTCAGTTTCCTGGGACAAAGAATTTTTACTTTGAGCTTGGAACTGAAACAACCTTCCTCCATGGTGTTAGACAATTTTTCTCTTATTTCTGCCTTGCTCAGCTGTATCTCATTCTGCAGCAACTCACTTTTTCCTACTGTATCTTCAATTCTTCATCATTAATAATTCTTTATAGATCTATATTTTTACTTTGTCAGCCAAACATATTAACCATTTTAAAAAATGGTACCATGAAAGGATATATTTTTAAATGCAGTTTTTTAAAAGGCCAAAGGAAAAATCTGCTAAGTACTTTTTCCAGTTCTTTATTCACTAAAATCAATTTTGCTCCTGGATATTGATGACTCTATTAACTATTGATATGGCCACCTTATAAACTATCAAAAGTATTGCTTCCCAGCAAATAAAGATATTTCCAGTCCATTGTGGCCATCTTTGTTTGGCAAAGCTATAGAGATAGCAGGGCATAAGCACTGAGTAAGGCTGGTATTTGCAACAGAAGTGAGTCATCAGCTTGTGAGAAATTACAATGGAGGTCAGTCCTTGCTCACTGAACACTCTTCATCTCTCCTCCTGCCCTATGACTTGTTTTGATTGAATCTCTCTTGGTGTGAATCATCTATCAGGAAAGGACAAAGCAAGAGAAGTTGAAGGAATGATTCCAGGTTGACCACTGTGAAAAGATAAAATATTTAATATAATACAAGCTTGAGGTAGGAAGAGTAGGTGATGTTTCCCTAGAGATTTGTAATCAAAAAGAGAACATTTAAGATTGTTATTTTTAATAATGCAATAATTATGGACTATGGAATATCCCTTACGTTAAGACTAATTCATCTCGGGCACCTGGGTGGCTCAGTTGGTTGGGCGACTGCCTTCGGCTTGGGTCATGATCCTGGAGTCCCAGGATTGAGTCCCATATCGGGCTCCCTGCTCAGCGGGGAGTCTGCTTCTCCCTCTGACCCTCTTCCCTCTTGTGCTCTCTGTCTCTCATTCTCTCTCTCTCAAATAAATAAATAAAATCTTAAAAAAAATAAAACTAATTCGTGTCAAAAATTCAAGTTGTAGAAATAAAAGTAACTTCACTTCTCCAACAGAAATAGTTGGCAATCTCAGGGCGCCTGGGGGGATGGCTCAGTCAGTTAAGCGTCTGACTTGGTTTCAGCTCAGGTCATGATCTTGGGGTCATGAAATTGAGCCCTGCCTCAGGCTCCAGACTCATCAGGGAGTCTGCTTGGGATTCTCTCTCTCCCTCTGCCCCTCATCCCATGTGCTTGCTCTCTTTCTCTATCTCAAATAAACAAATAAATCTTAAAAAAAAAAAAGAAATGGTTGGCAATCTCATACGAAATCAGAAGCTATTTTAATATTAGGCTTTAGGGGCACCTGGGTGGCTCAGTCAGTTGGGCATCTGCCTTTGGCTCAGGTCATGGTCCCAGGGTCCTGGGATCGAGCCCCACGTCAGGCTCCCTGGTCAGCATGAATTCTGCTTCTCCCCCTCCCTCTGCTGCTCCCCCTGCTTCTGCTGTCTCTCTCTCTCTCTCAAATAAATAAGTAAAATCTTAAAAATATATATATCAGGCTTAATTCTAGAGGATTACAGAAAATATTTTTTACTAAATTCAATTTTCTCTCCCCCATGTGAGTGATGTATCTAGAAAGACTCTCTTCTACTCACCTCCTTCTCCCCTACTCCATGGTAAGTATTAAATTACTAGTCAGTCATATCCCTGATACTCAGTTCCGTGTACTCAGATAAATAGAATGTAACAATGATACATATTTTCTATGTGGTCAGTTCTTATTCACCCTTTACCCAGAAGCAAAAACACTTTTGTTAGTATCACTTGCCCTAGCCAAGTCCTAATAGTGCAGTAGATGATAAGAATATAATTTTTTTTTTAGGCAATTTGGATTTGAATCCCAGACTGCCACTAGTTATCTTTGTGACCTTGGTCAAATTACTTGATATTTCTTCCACTTCTTCATTGTAAAATGGGCAGGATGGAGCCTACTTCACAGGAAGTAAATGAGGATTAAATGAAGATAATACATGTAAATTACTTATTATAATATTAGGACTATACTAAATGTGCTAAATATCTTATTACCCATCAACACTTATTTTATGTGGGCACATTTATCTAGTATTTATTAAGTACTTATATATATATATATTTATTAAGTACTTATATATTGGTAAATTGGAAGAGTATATGGCACATATTTTTTGTTTGTATGTATGTATTTTTAATAAAAGTATATATTTAAGGTATACAACATGATGATTTAATATATATATAACATAGCAAAATGATTACTACAGTTAAGCTAATTAACATATCTTCACATAGTTATCTTTTGTGTGTGTGCGATGAAAGTACCTGAAATCTACTTTCTTAACAGGTTTTAATTGTTTAAACACAGCATTATTAATTATAGTCATCATGCTGTACATTAAATCTCTAGATTTATTCATCCGATATAACTGCAACTTTGTACTCTTTGACCAGCGTTTTCCCATTTCCGCCACCTCCCTTATCACCATTTTGCTCTCTGCTTCTAGGGTTGGATCCTACATATTAGTGAATGGCTTATTTCACTTAGTACGATGTCTTCCAGGTTCACTACAAATGGCAGGATCTCTTCCTTTCTTGAGACTGAATCATATTCCATCATATATATTTGGATATAGATACAGATATGACAAATATATGTCATCTCTCTATAAATGTGTATATGACATATGTGTATATATGTGACATATGTATGTATATGAATACATGTGTAAATGTATACGTATATATGACATGTGCATAGGTATCTATATCACAATTTCTTTCTCCATTCATCCATCAATGTTTCCATATCTTGACCATGCTTCAGTGAACATGGGAGTGCAGATATCACTTTAAGGTATTTATTTCATTTCCTTTGGGGGAAAGTGGGATTGCTGGATCATATGGCAGTTCTATTTTTCATGTTTTAAGGAATCACCATACTGTTTTCCTTAATAGCTGTATCCATTTATGTTCCTGTCAACAGTGTACAAGGACCCTTCTCCACATCCTCACCAACCTTGTTACCTTTTATTCTTTGATAGTATTATGGCACATATTAGACATAAGCCTACCTTCATGAAGTTTACAGTCTACTTGAGGAACAAATTTCACACTCTTCACACATGTACATAACATTATATAAACCAGTATATAATAAAAATATGTACATGGAAAAAGCTTTGATTTAGAAAAGGGAATGAGATGTGTGTGGGCTAGAAAAGTGGGCAAGTCTTTTGAGGAGATTTAATAATTAATAATAGAACGAGTAAGAACTCAGGATTGGAGTCAAAGAGATATGATTTGAATTCTGCCTTTTGCACCTCTAACTGTGATCTAGGACAAATTTTTAACTTCCTTATGCCTCAGTTTCCCCATCTGCAGGGTGTTGAGTCCTTAGACATAGGGTTGTCTGAAATATTAAGGAAGATTATGCATTAGAGTGATTAGTGCTGTTCTTGACCCATGGTGCGTGCTTTATAAATGTGGTGGTGGTGGTAGAAATTGCTATAAATGAAGACAGGGATGAGAATGAACATAGAAACTACACAAAGATCAATTTTTAATGCATCCCTATTCTGTTATTTATGTACTTGATATGATTTTAAGGGAAGTAGACAGGAGCTTAATAAATACCACTTGAAGGTTGTGATGATCATGTTTTATTTGCTATTCCTTATTGAACTTTTTAATAAAATACCAAGGATTTTTCAGGCTAAATTATTAAATTTAAGTAAGTTTCAGAACCAAAACAGATACATGAATCATTTTAATTCTTTGTAGGGTATACAAATTTTTTAAAACCTTCCATACCATAATGTTAATTTTAAAATCTATTTCCTAATGCCCTGTTTCTATTTATAATTTTTACTTTATTCCATTCCCTTTAGATATAATTTCACTTTATGTAATTTTGTCTTTTTCTTTCATAAAATTATACTTATTGTTCTCATAATAACAAACATACATTTGAATACAAAACACAAAAGCCCTCAGCAGTGAAGTTATTAATATACCTACCAGATAAACATGATTGAATTAGAGGCATTTACATCTCTGATGGATAATCCAGAGGCAAATATGTTGAATAATAAAACCTGCTTTGGTGCTCTATTAAATTATTGAAAATCTGAATGGTAAATGTTAGTATACTATAAGGCTTGATGTTTATTATATTCCCTCCACCTTTATATTTTCCTCTCATTTGGCAAAGTATTATCATCATTTCCATAAAGCTGACTATACCAAATATCAGAAAGAAGTATTTTTAAGAGTAATTTCTATCATCAGAACCTGGCTGCTTTCTTTAAAAAAATCAGCTGATTCTTCTTTTAAAAGTTTGGGTAATATCAGCAATTACTCCCCAATTAATAAAGCTCCTACTTTGGAAACTGAGAAGGAATTAGTTAATTACAAGTTCATAAGTGGTACTTCAGTAGATGAAAGGAAATTCTTCCAGGATACAGAAACCTATGGGTTAAGGCTGAAACACAGCATGGATAAAGGAAAATGAAGAGAAGCCAGTCACAGGGCTGGATCCAAGAGCTTTGTATCCCAGAAGGTAAAGGTGACTCTTCAGGATGGTGTGCAGAGGGGCAGCATCACAAGCAGGATGCACGAGACATTTTGGTGTTCAGAGTCAGCACCGGCTACCGAGATGACAGTAGCCGGACATTGTAGGTGTTGCTTGCTTTGACAGGAATTAGTGGCAGAGTTCGAACTTTCGCCGTGGCAATTCAGGTATTTTTTACGTAGCTTCATCACTAATATGGACTTTTAGGCTCTGACCGTTCTCTGAATTAAGATGGGATATTCACTCCCCTAAAAGGAAATCTTTGATTTGGGGGTAAGCATAGGGGTCAGAGGGAGTCCTTTACATCTAAGGAGGCTAGAGTTCTATGGACTGGGTACACATAAATTTCTTCAGCTCATTATTATCCTTTGGGAATTATCTTTTCTCTGAGGCAGGCCCCATCCAGTGATAGCTGTGTCCTTGAGTCTGGCATTGACAATTGTTTCTAAAATCCTGGCTCTAAGATACTCTTTGGTAATCCATTAGACACACAAGGAGAAACATCACTCTTTCAGGTCACTGGGACTACATTTATTGAATTTCTGTTTCAAGGGATTAAATGCTTAGTTAGTCAACCTTTATTGAGCACACATTGAGTAGTATCCAGCACTATATTAGGTGCTATAGGTAGGCAGAAAAGGTATGATAGATGAGGTTCATGCCCCATTCTAATTTTGACATAGGAAAAATAAAAAGAAGAGCCCTTGAAATAACACATAAACGTATAAAAGCACATTTTGTGTATGCACCACAGTCTATCACTGATCACACATGTCATTCATTTAACAGTTATTGCACACATATGATGATGTGTAAGACCCTAGGTTAATGCTGTGATGTTATAAACTGAATACAGCACAGCATTCATTTAACAGTTATTGCACACATATGATGATGTGTAAGACCCTAGGTTAATGCTGTGATGTTATAAACTGAATACAGCACAGCCTACCCTTAGATTGCTCCTAACCTAGAAATAGCTGTGACAAATAGACAAGGAATTATAATATGCACAATGTGCCAAGTAACCAGTACAGATCTGAGATTGTTATATCTAAGAAAAGCATTATTAGAATAAGTGATATTTGTGTTTCCCTTAAAAGATGAGGAAACTGCAATGGGAGGACATATGCAAAGAGATTCCACACAGAAGGAAAACATAACAGAAGACAAAGCATAGCCTATCTGTATTAGTTATCTCATGCTGTGTAACAAATTGTTTCCAAATTTACTTCCTTAAAACTATAATAATAATTTATTATATCTCATGGTGTCTGTGGGAGAGGAATTGGGATTGGCTTGGCTGGCTGGTTCTGGCTTGAGATCTATCATGAGGTTGTAGTCACACACTGGCCAGGGCTGCACTCATCTAAAAATCTGACTGGGGCCAGAGCATTGGCTTCCAAAGTGGCCATCTTATACAACTGGTAAACTCATGGTTGCTATGGCCAGGGGTCTCAATTCCTCTTCAAGTAGGCTTCTCATGGGCCATGCTAGCATTCTCATAGTATGTGGGTGGCTGGTGATCAATCCAAGAGACCAAGGTAGAAACTGACACCTTTTATGACCTCAGAAGCCATTTCTGTTATATTTTGGTCATGCAGGTTAACACTGATTTAATGTGGGAAGGGGCCTTATAAGAGGATAAAGATCAGGAGGTGAGGACATTGGAGGTCATCTCACAGCTTTGATACCACACCATCGAAAGTGAGGGTGATTTAAAAATAATATATGACATAGTTGGTTTTGGAAACATCTGCAGACCTCTATCAGGGGTTTCTTTGTCTACCCTCCCAACTAGAATGTGAACACCTTGAAATAAAAACAATGTCCTTTATCTCTGTTTTGTTCTCAGTGCCCAGAACACCCCTTGGTAAATAATAGACACTTCATGCATGTTTCTTAAAGAAGTGAATTAATAAACATATGAGTGAATATGATCCAAGAGATAAAAATATCAGAAGCATGGGGTGAAGTCTTGATTCAGGAGAATGTGAGAAGCCACATAAATGAGCCAGGGTCTGCATGGAATCTGGAAAAGTAGGTAAGGTGGATAGTAAGAATTGTAGATGTTATCTGGCTTTAACCAAGGCTTCATCTGGCAGACATGATTATTTCAGTCACTCAAAAAGTCTGTGTTAAGGGGTACAGGGAGTCTTGTTGGGTGAAATAGTCCTCACAACAACCAAGGAGTCTAGATTATCAAGACAGATCTCTGAATCACATCTCTGAATTAGCCAACAAATAAACCTTGCCTCTAAATGTTGTCACAGAGATCACTGTACTGACACGTTTACTGTACTGTGAGAGATTGCTACTTTTCACCTTAAAATTTCTTTGGTGGAAATGGCAAAGAATTTGGAGTCAGTTATTTATTTTATTATTTGTTCTTCACAACCGTGATAGACCATGGCTGAACCAGTTGCGCTGAAGTCCCAAATAAACCCTGTGGCTCAACAAGAAACAAAGGGGGACACAGATCTTAATATAGCTGCAATGTATCATGAAATCCTAAAGGCACCTGGGTGGCTCAGGTGGTTGAGCATCCAACTCTTGATTTCAGCTCAGGTCATGAACTCAGAGTGGTGGGATCGAGTCTCCTTGTTCCTCTCCTTTCCCCCCACTTGTTTTCTCTCTCTCTCTTTCTCTCTTCCTCTGTCTCTCTCAAATAAAGAAATACAATCTTTTAAAAATAAAAGAAATCATAAACCTAGAACCTGGACTTTAGGTCTGAGTGATGTAGGCTGCTAGGTTCCTGTAGGCCACACCCAACCCATCCCCTTTTAGAAGTATAAATATTAGGCAGCATACCTGTAGGATCTTTGACCTGGTGGATTCCTCCCTCTGCATGGCTGCCAGAACTCCAAATTTTGGGAATGCATCCTGAAGAACAAAAGAGCCCTGGGAACCAAATCTACTTACATCATTGTGTGTCCTTCATCTTGCACAGCCTCTTGGCTGGTTCTGCACTGAAACAAGAACTTAGCCCTAACAGGGCCTGAATGGGCCACTTGCCCAGCCCTGGAACATGGACCAGACTTGACGTTCTGTTCTCATTCTACCCCTGAGCACAGAACTAAATTAGACCCCATCTATGTACAAACAGAACTATAAAGTTACCAGAAACACAGAAGGCTCTGTATCATCCTTTTCTCTCCCCCCTCTTCATTTATTTGAAGAAAGTGGTTACGGGTATTCTTGATAACTCCACTAAAACAGGAGAGGTGAAATACTTTCCTTCCTGTGCATGAGATGCTATTGGGAAGCTGACAGGGATGGCATCTGACAGGTGAAGCCCCGCTTCCCACTCATGTTTCCCTCCTGAGGTGTGCTAAGGAGCTACATCCTCTCCCAGATGCAGCATAACCGAGCAGGGATGAAGTCAGAGAACACAGGATGGAGGGCTGTTCTGCTGGGAAGAAATGGGTCCAGGTTGGAGTAAATAAGCACAAGAGCTCAAACTAAAAGCTCTAAATGTTCTTTCATTGCTAGCAAAACTGATGAACTCCTCATGTGAAAGGGTTGACATTTGCTTTTGACAGTAGTGTTATCACTTTTTAAAAGAAGGAAGTCCAAAAGCAGTGCCAGGAGTGCACATAGTGCAAGGAGAGTGCATGCCCAAGCCTGGGGACAAGGTCAGGACCAGTGAACAAACCCAAGTGAACAGAATCATCATCTATTCATGTACGCCCTCAGCTGGCACCCACACACCCTTGCTCAACTCTTCCCTGCAGCCCACTCTGCGCTGGAAATAGATCGATAGAGTGTGCTGTCAGACTTATGCAAGGCTTACAGGCTCTCAGCCCTCTCTCAGCCTGATGTTCACAGTGAGAGGTTCCCCGTGAGGTCAAGAGTTGAGGTTTCACAGCGTTTCTCTGTAGAGGAAGAACATCTATGGAGTTGAGATGGTAATAAAACAAAGCAGAATGGAGACTGTAACAGTCTTTGGGTTCTCCATTTCCTGAGTCACCTGTCTGGTGCCCTCCTCTTCTCCCTCTCCCCACAAGTTCCATTTTGCCCCATAGTTGGGACCAGTTTTGTCCTCTACAGAGGTCTAGGAAGGAACTCTGGTTCAGCACCACGTCAGTGATCCTGGTGGTCCTTCACTAACTTTGGTGACCCAACCTTACCGTGACTATGCTCCTGCCACTGACCCTGAGCTTTCCAGCCCAAGACGTGAGTCCCTGTCCTGGGTCCCCCAGAGTATCTTCCCTGGCCATTGCCAAGGTGGTCTCTTCCATGATTTGCCCAATCTGCCTTTGCCTCTGACCTTGGGCACTGTTTAATCCCTCTTTCTCAATTCTGTTGCATATCAGCATTGCCCATAAAGGATCTGTGTGTGTGTATTTGTTTTTTTCCACAGTTTTATTTTAAAGAAATTATTGATATACATCACTGTGGAAGTTCAAGGTATACAGCATGATGGTTTGATTTATATATGTTGTGAAAGAATTACCACAGTACATTTTTTTATGGCAAAATACGCATAACATGAAATTTACCATTTTAACCACTTCCAAGTGTACATTTCAGTGGCATTAAATACATTGGTATATAACCATCACCGCCATGTATCTCTAGAAATTTTTCATGTTCTTAAACTGAAATTCTATGCCCATTAAACACTAACTCTCCCTCCCTTCTCTTCCCCAGTCCTTGGAAACCACTCTATTACTGTCTCCATGAATTTGATTGTTGCAGGTACCCCATGTAAGTGGAATCACACATATTTGTTCTTTTATGCCTGGTATCATTTTCCTTATTATAATGTCTTCAAGGTTCATCCCTGTTGTAGCATGGGTCAGAATTTCCTTCCTCTTTAAAGCTGAATAATGTTTTATTCTATGTATATATCATATTTTGTTTATCCACTTATCCACTGATGGACGTTTAGGTTGTTTCCACCTTTTGGTTATTGCGAATAATTCTTCTGTGAACATGGGTACAGATATCTCTTTGAGTTCTTGCTTTCAATTCTTTTGGGTGGATACTTAGAAGGGGGCTTACTGGATCATATGGTAATTCTATGTTGTTGTTTCTGTTGTTTTAAGAGGTGACATAGTGTTTTGCACTAGCAATTCACAAGGGTTCCAATTTTCCACATCCTTGCCAACGCTTGCTATTTTCTGTTTTTTGATAATAGGTATGCCAGTAGGTATGAAGTGGTGCCCAGGGAGTTTAAAAAATTATCAGTGCCTATGGCTTAATCCCAGAGACTCTGATTTAATTATATGGAGGTGAGGTCTTGTCAACAATATCTTGAAAACTTCTCAGATAATGTTAATGTGCAGCCAGTGTTGATAACCTCTAATATATTTTTGGCTAATGCTAGCTGACTCTATCCCATATTCCTAGGCTGCCTTCCTGGTCTCACATGAAGAGACAAAAGCTTAGAAGGACTTGCCAAGTAAGCAGTAACTAACAAGGTCTGTCTGACTCCAACCTGTGCTCTGTCCCCTGTACCCCAACTGTGCCCTAATGGCCTATTTTAGCAGGGTTCCCAATGCAATCTGCCAGCACAGAGCACACTAAACCCTTGGATCTGGATTGTGGGGTATATTAGTTCCTAGGGCTGCTAAAACAAATGACCATAAACTAGATGGTTTCAAATAATAGAAATTTAGTCTTTCATATTTCTAGAGTCCAGATATCTGGAATCAAGGCATTTGCAGTGTTGGTTCCTTCAGAAGGCTCTGAGAATCCCTTCCATGCCTCTCTCCGCTTCTGGTGGCAGATGGCAACCCTTGGTGTTCCTTGGCTTATAGATGCACCACTCCAGTCTCTGCCTCCATCTTCACATGGCCTTTCCCTCTTTGTGTTTTGTCTTCTTCTGTCTCTTATAGGGACACTGGTCATTCGATTTAGGGCCTGCCTTGAATCTAAGATGATGTCCTCTTGAGATCCTTAAATTTATTTTATCTGCAAGGACCTTTTTTTGTTTTTGTTTTTTTCCAGATAAGGTCACATTCATAAGTACCTAGGGTTAGGATTGGACATATTTGGTGGGTGACACATACAACCCACTACAGGGAGTTTTCTGTTGATCTTCCAAACTGTAATCAGTCCCATCATGAGTCAAGAGTTCAGCATTTACCAAAGCTCAATTTCTTAGAAATCAAGCTGCAACTAGACTTGCACTAGCACCAGATTACCAAACTAGCTGCATAAATCTTTGCCTCATGTCAAAGAGGCTGCCTGCTTTTTTAGTCCAGCTCTAAAGGGCTCTGGAGCAAAGTCTAATCCCTAAAATAGTTTTGAGACTGCCTTGGAGCCAGTGAGGTAGTGCCAAGACCCTAACTCAAGATGCCACAGAAATACCCATACTAGAGCACACACCCTGCTTGTTCTCCTATCTTGAAAGGATCTGCTAGAGTACAGGATGTTGAGGCTGCTCTATGATAGAAGTATCTGGGGCAAAAAGCTCCAGTCATTGGAAGAAACTCCATAGCATTTAATGCCTCCCTGGTTGAGCTCTAAGCTACCAGGCTTCCATGGTGTCCTCTCTCCCTGACTCCTTGCTCAAACTTATCCCATGGAGGCTTTGGTATCCACACAGCCTCCTGATGATTTCAAGGCTTCTTGGAAAGGAAACGACAACAAAATAAACCTTTTTCTCATGGAAAAGTCCAGAGCTGCCTGCTCTGTGGTGAGATGGAAAGGCTTCTACCAGGCTATCTCCCTCTTCAGCTAATTTTACCATCCTATTTGGATGAGAAAGGCCCATCCCTAATGGTCAGTCTCTCCAGACCCTGTATAATCTGCAGGCAGTTTAGGGGAGAGGAAATTGCATTTTGTCTCATAAATAACTCCTCTGTGTGCCAGAATCAGGCCAGCCCCACTTTTCCAACTGTGCAGGCATCTGGGATGTTGGGTATAAAATCCTGAACTGAATTATTTTCAGTTTGGGAATGTTTAATAAGTTGTCTAAAGTGAGAACATTTTTTTTTCTCAGCTTTGCAGAGAATTGCACACGTGGTCCTCACTCTCATTTTTTTTTTTTAACATTTGGAATGATTTTATTACAAACTATGACTCTGTTAGGAGTGAATACATCTGAGAACACCAAGTGCAGTCTCCCAGTGGACTTAGCCATTTGTAAAACCATCAAAGAATCTATAGGCAGAGGTTTTAAGAAACGAGAGAGGCAATTCATCAACTCTTCATGCATATTCTCTTGACTGCCAAGGAAATTAAATTTGTTTTCACCTACTGAAACCTCAGCATATTTTTATTATATAAATATAATATGTGTTTAATGCTGATTTGCGATCAATTTACCCATTAAGGCGAAAACCTAGTTATACGTTTTTTTTTCTCATGAAAAGTTTTGCTGGGAGCCTGGGTAGGTCAGTCCATTAGGTGTCTGGCTTCAGCTCGGGTCATGATCCCGGGGTCCTGGGATCGAGTCCCGCGTCAGGCTCCTTGCTCAGCAGGGAGCCTGCGTCTCCCTCTGCCTGCCACTCCCCCTGCTTGTGCTCTCTCTCACTGACAAATAAATAAATAAAATATTAAAAAAAAACAAAAAGAAGAGTTTTGCCTTGGCATATCTATTGGTGATCTAATTTGTGGGTCTATATTCTCATGTTTTTGTAAATTTACAACTTTTTATAGGGAATTACCAAGTTGATCATTTTTATATTTTAATTTCTCCTGTTAGTATGCTTAGTTAATCATATGGAAACACTACAAGTTTAGGGACAGGAGCATATTAATCTTTGCCACCAAGGGCTTAGAGGAGAGCTTGGTTTATAGTAAGCATCCCATAACCATTTATTGAAATGCAGATATATGTGAAGTGGGTGTGTGCCTTATATACAACACAGAAGCTTAATTTCCCCCAACATTTCATTTTCTCCATTTTTAATAGTTCTACATGAGTTCTATTATAAGCCCTCTCAAATCTTCGTAGGGTATTTTTGTTAGACATATACAAAACAACATAATATATAAAAGTTGTAGTGTACAAAGGGCTAACTGATATATGTAAAGATGTTCTGTCTTATTAATAATTAAATAAATGCAAATTAAAACTGTGAGGTAACGGCTCTCATTTTGGCACAGATGTAAAAGTTTGATAACATTTTGATCATTTTGAGCTGATAGGAGCAATGCTATACATTTTTGATGAGAACGGAATAGGTACATGAATTCAGGAATGAAAATGTTCATTTCACTTAAGAAAGCCATCTTGGCATTAGAAATCTAGCCTACAAAAATAATTGTGCAAGTCTGTAAACACACACATACAAAGGACTTTATGAAAACAGATAATTTGAAATGAGTTCAATGCCATCTCTTGAGGCATGAATAAAGAAACTGTGTTTCATACAGTGGAATATAATACAACATTTATACAGAAAAAGGTCAATCTATATGGCCCAGAAAGATGACCAGGACATATTGTTACATGAGTTATGGACCAATATGTCGAGAGAGAACAATTCTGAGTTTTTTAAAGATTTATCTATTTGAGAGAGAGAGAGAGAAAAAAATGCACTTGCACAAGTGGCGGAAGGGGGGTGAAGCAGAGGGAGAGGAAGAGAGACCATCTCAAGCAGACTCCCTGCTGAGCACAGAGCCCAGTGTGGGGCTCAATCCCAGGACACTGAGATCATGACCTGAGCCAAAATCAAGAGTCAGATGCTTAACCAATGAGCCACCCAGGCACCCCAATTCTGTTTTTTATTAGAAAAAATGAATGTTTATATATGCATAAGCGTGAGTGCGTATAGGTATAAATCAGAAAAGTAGTGGAAGATTGGCCAAATACAAATCTTCCCAATTTTTGTTTTATAAGAAGTACTGTATTTCCCACCTTTCAATTTCAGTGTTAGAATAGAAATAACTCAGAACAAATAGCTAATTTGACATAGTGATTGTTAGAAAATCATATATTTTCTTATACTTTTTTTAAAGATTTTATTTATTTGACAGAGAAAGAGACAGTGAGAGCAGGAACACAAGCAGGGGGAGTGGGAGAGGGAGAAGCAGGCTTCCCGCGGAGCAGGGAGCCCGATGTGGGGCTCGATACCCAGGACCCGGGGATCATGATCTGAGCCGAAGGCAGATGCTTAACGACTGAGCCACCCAGGTACCCCTTCTTATACTTTTAATATGTTTCTAGTCACTTATTCTTTAAATCATCTTTAGAATCACTGAGAAGTTTTGGGAGTCTGGGAGTTATACAGTCATTAAGAAAGGGAGGAAAAGTGAAAGTTTTAGGGGAAGCTGTACAGATTACAAAGAATGTTGGAGAAAATTAGGGCTGAGATGGAGGGGCTAAGAAATTACAATTCAAAGATGCGTTTACTTTTTTAGCAAGTTTTTAAATTCAGTATCTAGTGTTCTTAGAACTGTTCTGCTGGGGCTCGGTGATGACCAAAACTGGCACAGTCTGGCTGCTAAGTGGTCCGGAAGAGATAGGCTCCTCTCCTCCACCACTTCCTTCTGAGCACCTCCTACTCCTGACCTTGTATATGCTGAGGAGAACAGGTCAGACAAGGCTGCTGCCCTTGTGAAGCTGGTAGGTGTATCTGATGAGCAAATAAACATGGGGTATTTCTGGTAGTGACAAGAGTTAGGAAGAAAGCAAAACAGGAACAATGACGGGAGTGACTAGGGGTCACTGAATTTACGTGGCTACTTCTGACAGAGTGATCAGAGAAGGACTTTCCAGGAAGGGACATTTGCCCTGAGATATGAACACGGAAAAGGAGGTAGCCCTGTGAAGATTAGAGAGAATGATATTCTGGGCAGAAAGAAAAGTACAAAAAAATATGTATATAAAAACCCTGAAGTTGCTGTGGTCAAACGTTGTGGTCAGTGTGGACCCCCAAACTCATATATTAAACCTCTAACTTTCAACACAACTGTATTTGGAGATTGGCCTATAAGAAGGAAATTAAGGTCATAGGGATGAGGCCCTGATACACTAGGAATAGTACCCTTATAAATGCTCTCTCTTCCAGCTACGTGAGAACACAGTGAGAAGGTGGTCTTCTGTAAGCCAGGGAGAGAGACTCACCAGAAACCAAACTGGCCAGCACATTGATCTTGGACTTCCCAACCTCCAGAACTGTGAGAAAATAAATTTCTGTCATTTAAACCACCTAGTCTATGGCATTTTGCTACGGCAGTCCAAGTTGACTAAGACGTCAGGTTTAGGGTATATTTAGGTTAGAGCTCATAAGACTTCCTGACAGATTGAAAGTGCAGAATAGGGGAAAAAGAATCAAAGGTAACATTGAGGCTTTTTGCCTGAGCGCCTGAGGGAATGAGGTACATTAAATACGATGGGAAGATGGAGTAGGAGGGGGAATACATGAAGGGGAAGAGACAAATACAGGAGTTTCATTGTACACTCATTAATTTTAAGATCGCCACCTGTTAGACATTGTCATGGAGTCAGACATGCAAGTTGGGGCCATGTTGAGTGTCCTCAACATTTAGATTGGCTTTAAAGCTGTGGAACTGGATGAGTTCACCCTAGTAGGATGTGTCCACAGGGACCCCAGTGGCATTCCAACCGTTTGAGGAGCATTGAAGACAGGGAAGCCAGTAAAAGTAGAAGAAACTTGTGACACAAGGAAAACACCAGAAACCAAGAGCAGGCAAGTGCTGTTAAGAGATTGAGTGAGATGAAAACAGAGATTGCAGGCTGGGTTTGGCAGGCGGAGGTCTTAGGGCCGTTAGATGACAGGAGTCTTGGTGGAGTCAGGGGAAGCCAAAGCCTGACTGAAAAGAGTAAGAATGGGAGGTAAAGAAGTAGAGATGAATCATGTGTGGAATTGTGCTCCAGTGGGAAGCAGAGGAATGTGGCTGTACACAAAAAAGATGAGGATCAAGAGACAATTTCTTAAGATTTTATTTATTTATTTGACAAAGAGAGAGACAGCGAAAGAGGGAACACAAGCAGGGGGAGTGGGAGAGGGAGAAGCAGGCTCCTCGTGGAGCAAAGACCCTGATGCGGGGCTCGGATCCCAGGACCCTCGGATCATGACCGGAGCTGAATGCAGACGCTTAACCACTGAGCCACCCAGGCGCCCCCCAAGAGACAATTTTAAAAAAATATTTTTGTGATGGAAAATTTTAAATGTACAAAAAAGTAGATCCAAGAGTACAATAGATTTCACATGCATCATCAGCTTTTAGAATGAGCAATTTTATTCATCTGTGCTGCTATGCACTTACGCAGTTCGGTATTATTTTGAAGCAAATCATATATATTATTTCATCTGTAATATTTGAGAGTATATGTCTACGAGACAAGGACTCCTTGCAAAAAAATATAATCACAATACCCTATGACATCTAAAAAGAACAGATAATAATCTCTTAATATCAAACATCTAGAGTGTTCAAAGTTCTAATTATTTCACAAGTGTCACAAATTTTAATGATTTGTTTGAATTAATTCCCAAACAGGATCTGCCCATTGCAAGTTCTTTTGGTTTGATATTGCTATGTCTTTTCTTGTTGCTGTTTTTGTTTTTTGTTTGTTTTGCTATGTCTTTTAAATCTTTTAGTCTAAATATTCTCTCTCCATCTTTTGTCCTCCTTGAAATTTATTTTCAAAGAAACCAGTATGTCCTGTAGAGTTTCCTACAGTCTGAGTATGCCTGATTGGATTTCTGTGATTTTGTTTAACAAACAAATTTTGTATTTCCCCAAAATTGATGGTTGGATCCAAAAGCTTGATCAGAATCAGGTTTAAATTTTTTGGCATGATTGATTCAGAGATGATGGTATGTTTATCCATCAAGAAGAACATAATGTCTGGTTGTCTCTCTTTTTGTGTTGTTTGCAGCCATTGATGCTCTCTGGCCAGATACATTAATTCATTAAGGATTGCAAAATGGTGACATTCCAATTCTATCCTTGCTTCTTTATTTATTAGCTGGAATACTTCCCTTATCAATTTTTGGTTACTTACTGTTACAGTTTGTTTAGGAAAGACAATAAATGTTTGATTCTTTCTCTTTTAACAGTTTTCAAAAATAATAAGTAAACTCTTTAGCATCTTCCAACTATGAATGATTTTTTTAAAATAATACTATGAAGTCGTGGATTTATATATACTCATTGTGTTTCAATACATTGTAGTTACTATCCTTGAAGTTCAAATTGCCCCCATTGTGGGCAATGGGAACCTCTTTAATTTTGCCCCAGAATATTTTTGATAATCCCGGGTAGTTATTTATAGATTCCTTGATATCTGGTATTCTAGGCTTATCTTGTATGATTTCTATCTTACATGCTAATCAGCTATTTCTTCAAAGAGAATAATTTTTATTTTAAGTGTGAGATGCTGAAGCATATTTGTACATTGAGGGGGATAATCTGGATGAGAGGAAGTAACTATAGGAGCACAATCCTCGGTAGGTAAGGGAGGGTGGGATATGTGGAAACATTGGCCTTGGATTGGAACAGGGACAGCTAATTCATTGTAGTGGTGCACTGGGAAAGCAAAATGCTCTAGAAAAATAGGAGGCATATGGATGACTAAAAAATAAAACTGCCTATATGATTCTGTGTTAAGTTGCCACATTTCCCACTTATAAATTCTACATTTACAGGTATAAACCTTACCTAGTTATTTCCTGAATCACTGATATGTTGAATACTTTTGTTGTCCTATAAATAACTTCCATAATCAAAAATCTCAAAATATGGGCTCCTGGGTGGCTCAGTCTTTGGAGCTTCAGACTCCTGGTTTCCCCCGTGGTCATGATCTCAGGGTCGTGGGATCAAGCCCCACATGGAGCTCCACACTTGGTTCAGAGTATGCTCGGGATTTTCTCTCTCTCTCTCTCTCCCTCTGCCCTGCCTCCCATCTCTCTCTTTCTAAAATAAATAATAAAATATTTAAAAAGAAAACCAAAAATCTCAAAATAGATGACTAGCAATACACTAAACTTTTTTTGTATTTAGCAATACACTAAAGATTTTTCATGGATTGTTAAGATTTCAAACTCAACATAAAAATACTTAGCTTTCCAGATTTAAATATTATTCATTTATAATTATCTTCCTTTTAATTTCCAAGCTGAGTATTTATTTACTCTTTATATATTTGAAAAAGTGAAAAATATTAATCTTGGGGTTTCTTTGCTTTTACTGGCTTGAATCATGACAATAGAAGGGTCTCTCTGTAAGTCACAAAGCTCCCAGCTAATGAATGTCACTGACATACAAATGGCTATTCCATCTTGTCTGACTTGGCTAAAGAGGTATCCCTACCCCCTTTCTTCATACTCATTACTGCTGATAGATCCATTCCATTCCTCTCTTTACAGGGGCTGTAACATCATCTCTTCTCCCCATTTCCTTCTCATGTTTGTTTCACTACATTATTAATGCTTTCAAGGAATGTCCAGATATTGTAAAACAAAAACAAAGAAATGTGAACTCATTTCTGTCTTCTTTAGGCCTGTGCTACATGTGCTACATGAGATTGGCACTCTCTCTTCTCCCCACCAGATTCCCTTCTCCCATGGATTCTTGGGCTCAGTTGGATGAAAGGGCAATTTGGAAGAGATAGGATGGGTTTAAGTCATCTTGAAACCTGAAATACATCTTTTAATGCCATTCAAACAAGAGACTACAAAAAGATAACCTTAGAGAAAGACCCTGACAATGGAAGTGGTTAGGAAAGAAAAAGAAATGTAGGGAGGAGAAGAGTAATGATGGTAAGTGTTACAGTTTTGAAATACTGCTTAGAATCACCTAGCAAAAACTGAAAAAGGAAACTGCTCTCCATTCTCTTCTTTCTTCCTTTGACATCAAGGCTCCCTGGCCCTAGGATCCTGAAACTGATCTACTTATTAATGGTACTAATGTGATACAGGGCACTGGCATTAGAGTTAAAAAGTATGATTTTGAGGAACTTGACTAAAATTACTTAGATGGAAAAATTTTATTCCAATTTTTTAGTAATCAGTTTTCAAACTGTCTTTGGAGCCCAGTATAATCATAAATTGCAAATACGTACATGGGCTGTTTATGCAAAGTCAGATCTTCAAAGTTCAAATTAGAACCTAATTACTCAGCTTGCGAAGTATTCACCCTAGGATTCCTTTACAACAGGAACTTCTTTAGTGTTTGGTTCCAGACCATTAACTACTTGATAGAGAATCTATGGGTGAGTTAAGCAGCCTAATGTACAAAAGTTGGAAATTGTTAGACAAAGATAGATGAAAAATGAATCTTAGATAAATTATAGGGAAATAAGAAAATAGAATTGACTTATCGATCAATCCATTTACAAATAAATCTATTTGTGAAAGTGAGGTAGAGCCTTAATTGTTGTCACCAGGCTCATAGTATAATTTTGTTGTAGTTTGTTACAGGGAGTGATCAAGTATTTTCTTCTTACAACATGAAATACTTACCGACATTTCCTTATTCCATTCCATAGATTTATCTGAGTATTATATAATGCATTTAACTGAAATGTTTATATATCTGCATGCTGCTTGGGAAAGGAAGTGCAGTATCACTGTCACATATATCCCAGAGAATTATTAAAATTTAATGAGCAACAGTTAGTGATAAATCCTATAGTGATAATATAAACAAGATGGTGAAGTAAGGCAGTTATCTAGGTAACTTGGGAAAATGCAGAGTTGTTTTGCTTGATTCTTCTAGATTTTTAAGAACATTCCTCTAGAATTTAATATTTATAGCCCTGAGCAATTTGAGTGGGGCAGAAGTTTAGCAACCTGTCCACAGAGAGCCTTTGTTCTGAGCTGGTAACTGAATCACATGCATAGAAGGAAACCTCTCTCATTTTACATGAGTCTCTAGCTTAAGGTTGAAAGCCAATAAACACTTCATAACACAATTCAATTCAACTTGACAATAGTGAGCTCCGCCGATCAACTGTGCTAGATGCTGGGATTACTGAGTCTGGAGTCTAATGGGGTTTCTGACCTAGTGAGGAACACTAAAATAATAACACATTTTAACTTAAGATATGACATGCACTAAAAGCAATGTCTAAACAAAATTCCATGGGTGTAAAGCAAGAAGACAGATTTGTTCTGAGAAGTCTTTGTGGAAAATGCATCTTTTTAGGCTGGGCTTAAAGGACAAGGAAGTTTTCAATAGGCCAAGATGGTGGAAGATACTTTTCTGAAAGAGAAGTACAGAGGCAGGAAAACACAAGACATCTTTAGAGAACTATGAGATGTCCTGTGGGACTCGAACTTAGGCTGTGGGAATTTGCTGTGGTATTCAGAAATAGTTCAAGACCTGAATTACAGGTTTTGGCAGACTAAACGGGAAGACTGCTTTCCTAATTGGCAATAGGTAGCTGGGGAAAGTTTTTGATCATAGATTGTTCTGCTTAGTGCAAGTAGCTCTTGTACCAGTTTGCAGGGTTGGAAGGGATAGAAACTGGAGTGTTGGAGATCAAATAGAAAACTTGCATTTGGCTAATGAAGAGCAAATGGAGCTCTGAATTAGTTCAGGAACAATGGGAATGGAAAGATGGGGTGGTATCTAGGTTTTACCAAGGTAAGATTGTGATAATCTAGTGAAAGACTGGGGAGCATGGGAGTGGGGGTGATGTAGGAGCCCCCGACATTTATGCAGAGGAAGAGAAAGAGAAAAATATGAAGATGGTGTCAATTAGGAGAAGGCCTACCCAGTATCTCAGAAACCAAATGAGGAGAGCATTTCAAGAAGGTCAACAGAAATAAATATTATTCAGAGAAATATAGTAAAATGAGGACAAAGAAGAAATAAATAGATAAAAGAAATAAATTTAACAAAGAGAAAGTTGCTGTTAATTTTTTTTAGATTTATTTATTTTAGAGAGAAAGAGAGAGAGAGTGGGGGGGAGCAGAGTGAGAGAGAGAGAGAGTCTTAAGCAGACTTCACGCTGAGGGCAGAGCCTGACTCCGGGCTTGATCTTACAACCCCGAGACCACGACCTGAGCCGAAACCAAGAGTCAGACACTCAACCAGCTGAACCACCCGGGCACGCAAAGGTTGCTGTCAATTTTTTATAATGTGATGGGATCAGAAAGTAGATTGCAGTGGGTTTTGAAGTAAATGAAAGTGATACCTTGGAGCAAATAAGAGTAGAGAATTATTATTATTGAGAAGTGGGGATGAAATGTAAATGAGAGAGGGTTATGTTTTTGAAGGAAATAAAGTTGAAAAGAAAGTCTTATAAGGATAAGGAAAGCTAAGTCTAAGGAGACAGCAAAGAGGTGAGATGGTAGTCTGTTACACGGATGACCCCCCAGTGAGCTGTGTCTCCCAGGATTCGTGCCCTTGTGTCCCCTTGAATCTGGGATGGCCCGATGACCAATAGAATATGATATTCTTGGAAAGGCTTCCAAGTCAAGTCATTAAGAAGACCTGACAGCTTCTACTTTTGTACTCTGGAGAAGCCAGACGACATACAAGAGCTCCGAACCTGATACCATCCTGCTGTGGGGAAAACCCAAGCTATCCATGTGGAAATGCCACATGGAGTGAAACAAAGATGTCCGGCCAGCTCCCAGATGGTTTAGGCATCTCAGGTGCAGCACCAGACAGGAGTGAAAAAGCCAATTTGGGCTTTCCAGCCCCAGGAGATGCTACTTGGATCACCGAGGAGCCCTGCTCTGCCTAAACTGCAGACTTTTGAGTGAATACATGATTGCTGTTTGAAGCCGCTAAAGTTTTCAAATGCTTGCTTTGCAGCAATAGGTGCCTGGAACAGGGGGTTAAAGAAAGAAAGAAACAGGGGGCGCCTGGGTGGCTCAGTCAGTTAAGCGTCTGCCTTCAGCTCAGGTGGTGATCTCAGGGTCCTGGGATTGAGCCCCACGTCAGGCCCCCTGCTCAGCAGGGAGTCGGCTTCTCTCTCTCCCTCTGCCCTGCCCCCTGCTCTCTCTCTCTTCTCAAATAAACAAATAAAATCTTGAAAGAAAGGAAAGGAAAGGAGAAAGGAAAGGAAAGGAAAGGAAAGGAAAGGAAAGGAAAGGAAAGGAAAGGAAAGGAAAGGAAAGGAAAGGAAAGGAAAGGAGAGGAAAGGAAAGGAAAGGAGAGGAAAGAAAGAAGGAAGGAAGGAAGGGAGAAAGAAGTGTTAAGGAGGCTGGCTGGCTGGAATAAGGCCCCAAAGAAGATGAGGGGAGATAGGATCAAGTGGAAAAACTGGCCTTCAAAATGAAGACCCTGCTATTTTTGAGGCAGAAATGATTGAGAGAAGGATAGATAAAAATTAGATAGGGGTGGGAAGGAAAGTGGATCAACTCAAGCTGGACAAGGAGGCACTGTGTTGAGAATGAGGGTTGCACAAAGGAGTTGAAAGCTAAAGAGGGAGGAGAAAAATGGTCAATTCTGCGTGAAATAGGGGTTCATCCGGGGAGGAATAAAGGGCAGAGTGGCTGTAAACACCCCCTGGGGGAGTGTGGGGGCCACGAGTTGGTAATGAGGCTAACAGCTCTGGGATTTTTGCACCCACCCTTACTGAGATTGGCTTGCTTCAGGGATCAAAATCTATTCTGTGGTGGGTAAATAGTCATTCTATTTGCTTCAGGAGATGTGGACTCTAATTATATGAACAAATGGGGAAAAAGGTAACCCAACTGGAATATTCAAGTGTTTCGAAGTCTTTCAGAGACCCTTCCAACTTTTATAAAAGAATCCATGCACCTGCTGCTTGCCCATTTGCGATACTGGAAAAGATTTCCATTAGCAATTGCTGAATCATATACCTGAGATTACAGACAATGCTATTTATACTAAAGAAATTGAGTGCACATCTATTTTAGCTTCCTGTCCTATTTTCATACTTCCATCCATTTGGATATTTGTCCCATATGTTGTCCTCAGCACTCTGTCTTAAACTGCTGTCTAGTTACAGCTCAAAAAAGCTTCTGTTCCAAATGGGACTTTATTTCAGTAGGGGGCTGTACTTCCTTTCAAGCTATTATTTAACTGACAGATACTGTGAAGGTTAATTAATCAGTTTTTAAAAGCTCTCTGTGATGGCAAAGAGAAAAAAGTTAGTTTTATACCCTTGAATGGTACAGAACGACTTGATTTTTTTTTTTTTTATAGCTCCTTACATGAAAGGTAAACTATTGGAGGGGTTTGGAATATGAATGGTTGTGGAAAGCCAAAGCTAAATGATGCAATGACTTTGAGACACTAAAGGGAGTGTATGTCATGCCCATGTCACTACTGAATAACACCCAGTTGCTTCCTGGTCCCTCACCTTGTCTTGACCTCTAGAGGCTCCCTGTTCTCTGGACTCAAATTCATGGTTAGTTTGATAAGTTGGCTTTGAACTCCTGATCCTACTGATTTGTGTGCCAGGACCTAAGTGTGTTGCTTCTCTCTGTTCTGGCTGCTCAGTCTGACTCTGTGACACATTGCCATCAATATTCCTGGGGTTTCACACTTTGACATACTTCCCACTAGGATGTGGCCCCACAATAAGGAAAGAAGTTGCCAAGATGCAATATCCATTGACCTGTACCACGCAATGCCTATTGTCGTGGCTGAACACAGAGGGTACCCAATGGCCTTCAGGTAATTCTAGAAGCTACTAATTAGGTTGATTCACCAGGAAGTTCCAATGGGCCCTTTAAAACATAAGATGGCATGGGTTGTTCCAGTTACATTCAGTGGGAAGATCTGAGTTAGAATTCATTACTGGTTTTTTCAGTCATTAGCTGGGAACTGATTAAGGACAGTTTTACGTGCATAACTATGTGCCAGAAGTTATATATTAGGACAGGCATAGACTGTCAAGTTAAATGAATATCAGGCTGAAGGAAATTGACGGTATACATCACGGTATGTACCACGAACGAGCAAACGAAGCATTTTGTCTGAAATAAAAACACATTTTTGCTATCCCAGTCAAACTACATGCTAAATAGATTGGGAAGGAGAAAATAGCATCAAACACATCTATGGCTTGGAAACTGGATTGGCATCAACATAGCTGGGGAAGCTCAAGCCAGATTTGAGATGTGCTGAAAACCAAATTTCCTAAAGGCCTGGGAGACTTTGGCACGTAGTACTGAGCCGTTAAATTCTAGAGCGATTTCATTTGTGCCCAGCTACTTATCATCACCAACATCAAACTTGCGTAACTACCACTGCAGTTTTACTGCTGAAAATGAACTTTTCTTGGCCTGAATATGTGCAGAGGGTAAACGGCAGGAAGACATCTGATTGGCTGCACAGAAAGCCAAAGGGAAACATTCGTAGGAGGCTTGAGCATACAGATCTCCTCAAAGACATTTGGCAGAACAACTTCCATGTATGGGATAGCCATTGCCTGGTTCACAACAACATGTTAAGCAAACTCACTTCATATGAGGCCCTCTGAAACAATAATCAGGAGCCAAGATGTCCCAAAGATCATAAAGTGAAGAGTGATGACCTCAGATAGAAATGCGGGGACAGGTAATTGCTGCTATCTGGAATAAAGAGATAACTTTCAATACACGCTTGCAGCGGATGCGGTTATGCGCCGCTCAGATGCCCCTTTCAGGGCTGAGGTGTTCCTTCCCTCAGCTGCACGGGACCTTGGCTGCCATCAGCTCGCAGCCCATTTCCTGGCCCTCTGTTATAGAGAGTTGCCTTTCCCAAGGTCATGCCCCATCCTGGGACAGCCCATTTCCAGTGACTGTCAAATAGGGGATACAAAGGCCTCTCTGCCTTGTCTTGACTCAAGAAACCCTGAAGGGCCATCGCATCCCAGTTAATTAGTTCCCCGGTAGGACCGTGGGAGGCCTCTATTAGAGCGGCCTCACTGTCCTTCTCGCTCTGTGCTATTATCATGCTCCCCTGATGCCCCAACGGGTGCTGTTCCTGAGAGTTCTCCTCAGGAAAACCTCCTTCAGGCAAATCTCGGCCTCAGTCCCCTTCCCCAGGAACCCAACTTAAGACGATGCTAATCTGATACAGCACGTGGTGGGACAAAAATGATCAGCAGATGCTATTCCCAGGCCTTCCTTTCTCCTACTCTCCAAAGAGGAGTCAGACTTTGCCTGTTTCCTTTCTTGCCAACCCCCCCCCCCCAAACCGCCTGCGCCGCCTCCTCCCAGCAGCATACTGCCTGGCAGAGTTTTGACAAAAGGAGAAAGGTGGTGGGGAGAAGGGTGGGAACACTGTGAGAAGAGGTGCAGGAGAGGCTGTGGCAAATAATGAAACTATCTGGGGTGGAAAGATTTTAAGCAATAGCATTTCGCTCAGCCTCGCCCTTTCATGGCATTGAAATAGCGGAAGCACAGAACATGGATCGTTTGCAAATTAATTTTGGAGACTGGACTGCCATTCCACCCTGAGTTTGGATGACAATGGTCACAATTGTTAAGCTTTACGTGTGAACATGGGCAGCCTCATCTTTGGATGTCAATGGTTATGCCAGCAAAACCGTATGTTTCTGGAGTGTTTTAAGATGGGCCATGGTTTTACTGTGTATAATCCACATTCTTTGAATGCAAGAATTTAAGTCAACAGAAATAGATTTATAGAGTTCAGGGCTTTAAACAAAAATGTTTGTAATAATAGAAAAATAATTAAACTATTGCTTCCGCCTTTATCACGAAAGACATATAAACAACTAACTATTAATATAATCTTCCAAAACATCTACACATGTCAGCCATGGGCATGTAAGGGCTAAGGACAGCAGGACAGCAGACTCTAAAGGTATAATGGTCCTGGGAATTTACGTGCAGGAGACTCTCCACAACAAGCCTTTTAGATTCTCTAAATTACAATGTTTGCTCTAATGCCCAAGAGCAACGGCACATAAGTGGAATTGGTGAGGGGTCTGGCCAGGCTGGATTCTACTTGAGAGTACCTGCGGGGGTGACAAGCAGAGGTCCCTGTCATGCTAGGCTCTGTCGGCCCAGGACTGCAGCTGAACTAGACTCTATCGAAGCGGGTTTGAGTTGATTGTGGATCACAGCATCCTGAGTTTACAGGATGGATGTTTCTTCTATTTTTCTTTCTTTTTTCTATTGAAAATTGTCAGCCATTTTTCTTAAGGGTAGAACATTTCTAAGAATAAGCCTTAAAATACAAATAAGTATTTGAATGATGAACTTAAGACAAGTTTGCCAAAAGTAATATTTTCACTGGGGTATAGTTCCAAAAGCTGATAGTGATCATGAGCTGTTAGCAGTCTAGGAATCAGATGTAGTTATGTTCCAAATCGACCAAGATGCTCCAATCTGTCATCCTTAGACTTGCTCTTTCAAGGCGTAAGAGACAACCTGTCCTCCTGAAGATCTCTGTTCTTGAGTTTGGTTGCTAAATCCAGGGATAAAGGACCAATTTATAAAGGAGAAACTTCCGGGACGAGAAGATTAAACATTCTTCAGAGGAAAGGCTGGGGTGCTGTGGGTTGCTCTTGTTCCTTCTATGGCCCGTGCTCCTGGTCACCTTTGAGGTTGATTGTCAGCAATCACTACCTATGACATTTGATTTTGTTTTTTATAATTTATCTTGTAATCTAAATTTTAAAAAGTTAGGTCAGAAGCAGGGACATATCTTCTTTATAATGTTATCTGATACATGATATGTGTTTATGTTCCAAAACAGAAATATGTAGAAATTTAGTACTTTGACTCTTACTTTAAAAAAAAACCTTTATATTGAAGTATTTTATATATATACATATATATATAATGATAAGTAAACATTTCCTAGTATAGCTCAATGAATTTTCATAAATGAAACACATCCAGTTCAAGAAACAGAACATGACCAGCACCTCGTAGCTCCCCCTTTGCTCCCTTCCAGTCACTGACACTCCCAAGGGTACTCACTATCTTGACATTTTACTCTTTGGGTTAGTTTTGCCTGTTTTTTTGTTTGTTTGTTTGTTTTTTGTTTTTTTGTATTATATGTAATTTTATCCAGAAAATATAGACGGTCCCTGACTTAAGATGATTCAACTGAAGATTTTTCAATTTTACGGCAGTGCACAAGCAATACACATTCGGTAGAAATCATACTTCAAATTGTGAACTTTGATCTTTTCCCTGGCTGGCATCATGTGGCATGATACTCTCTCCTGATGCTGGGCAGTGGCAGCAGCTGCGGCTCCCAATCAACCACACGATCACAATCACAAGGGTAAACAACAGACACACAACTATTCTGGTTTTCACTTTCGGCACAGTAGTCAATAAATTACACTAGATAGTCAACACTTTATTATAAAGTAGCCTTTGTGTTAGAGATCTTTGTCCTACCATAGGCTAATATAGATGTTCTGAGCATGTTTAAGGTAGGTAAGGCTAAGCTATGATGTTCAGTAGATTAGGTGTATTAAATGCATTTTTGATTTATGATATTTTCAATTCATAAGTCAAGGGAGATCTATGCATACTTTTAGTATCGCTTCTTTCAATTGATACTATGTTTATAAGAGTCATCCTTATTGCTGTAAGTGGCCGTATATCATTCATTTTTATTACATAGTATTCCTTTCTATGAATAAACCATAACTCATTTATACCTTCTTCAACACGTATTTATAATTTCTTCTTCTAGTAACATTGGCCATATGACCAGATGCAAAAATGTATCTTCAATTGCTTTGTCTGAATCTCTGAGACCAAAAGATGCCCTCTGGAGGAAGAGGCTACCCTTTCCCACACTTGTAATTTCTTCAGTGTCAGAAAGCCAACCTGGTCCACTTGGATAGCCCAGAGCTTATACTGTTAATCCAGTATAGCTCCAAGCCAGACATGACTACTGAGCATTTGACTGGTGTGAGTTAAGATGTGCGCACGGGTAAAGTACATATTGTATTTCATAGACTTGGCATGAAAAAAGTAAAGTAAAACAATTCAGTAATTTTTATATTGATTGCTTATTGAAATAATTATAACTTAGACTGAATGAAATATATTATTAGAATTAATTTCACCAGTGTGGTTTTTTTACTTCTAAAACCGTGGCTACTAGAAAATTTAAAATTGCATAGGTGGCTTTCGTTAGATTTTTACAGGATAGTGCTGATTGAGAGCACTGTCTCATTTAGGTGGCTCATTTGGTCTTCTGTTAGATTCAGAATGTTAGACCAGATGATCTCCAAAGTTTTTTGTTCAAAAAATCTTCTCAGGGTGCAGGTGCCCATTGGAAGCCGTACATGTGTGCTCTCAGTCAGTGTACGATTCGCCTGTCTGCAGTTTAAGGTTGGTCCAGGTGAGAATCAATGCATGCCTGCCTCAGGATGTGAGCGCTGCACATGCGCTTTGGGGAGCCAACAAACGTGGGTCATACATCAAGCACTGATACCACTTTAATTAAAAATGTGACAAGAGATGTTGATTATGAAAGTAAAGGAGACTTCACATTTCCAGCCTCCATAGAGAAACCACTTCTCGCTTCACTTAACACTGTTTATAGCTGCTGTTGGTTTATATGGAAAATGTGGCACCTAAAGCTCTAACGATTTGTATATGGCAATATAATTTATATGAAGTCATTTTGGAGGCCAGCTGAATAATGAAAGTGTCAATTAAATTTAAATTTTTGACTACATGTTTAGGTTTTATCATCCACAGACCACGTTTTAGATCAATTCCAAGCATTCATATTAAGGTGGTCCCAAAGTCCCTGAGCCATAAAGAAATTAAGATGATCCTAGTGAAATAGAAATATGATATGTAAGAATTGTTTCCAGAATGGAGATGCGATCCCTAACAACTTTACCAAATACTATATTCCACTCATATGAGACGTTTTATTCTGACTTACTGCTTTTAGCCTGGAAGAATTTGGGACTGTTAAACATTTCACTGGACAGATAGATTTTTAAATTTCTCAGTAATCTGAGTTTTCAGATTTTTTCTTCCTATTCTTCTCCAGTGTCATTATTACTCATTGTTAGCAAATATACCCACACATCTCTGATCTTTCAAGTCATAAAAGTTTTGAATTATTAAAAACTTATGGAAATATGGCCTCTTGATTGTGCATTATATTATATTCCTAATCCCCAGTTGCCCTAATCCCATAATTAAAACTGGAGCAATCTAAATCATTGCAATGATGTTTTTGTGATTCTATATTTTAATTGCATTTAAATGATGAATATTTGATGCTGTATGTTTGTCAGACAAATAGGAATAAGTACCCTAATTCCCCTGAAGACAATTAACTGAGATTTAAAGTTAGGAAAGCCTTGATTAAATGAATTAGGAAATCAGACATAACATGTAAATGTGTCCAAGGGGCAAATTCAAGGACTTCATTCTAAGTAGCTTTATGGGAAAAAGAAAAACCATGCTGATTTCAGAAAGGATTAAAAATTGAACAGGCCTAGAGTTTTCATCAGGAAATGATCTGGTTTTAGAATCTCCATTATTTTTTAAGCCACTTTGGGGACTATTTTAGAAACAGCTCAGCTTCTGTGGAATGGTCCTCTGAGTAAAGCACTGACTAGAATCTGTTTTTCTATCATTGGATCCTCACGTAAAAATCAGCCCATTAAAGTCCTTTTCACATAATCTTGAGGAGGAATGTACAACATTTCTTCAAAGCAAAAACAGGAGGCAAAGAATGGATGTCTTGGGTGCTCCTCAGTACTTGTCACCCACAGAGCAGCCTGTGCCAGCCTGTGCCAGCGAGGTTTACACAAGACCACTGAAGACAGAAAGCAAAGGATGCAGCCATTTGGCATTCTTCTGCAGGCACGAAAATAACTGTCTACATAGAATCCAGAAATGTTAGAGCTGGAAAAGGACCTTAGAGATGATTGGATCCAACTTCCTCTCTTTATGAGGAAACCAAAGTCCAAAGGGGAGGTGGTGCGCTCATTCTTGGCAGACCATGCTCCATCTAGAAAGTATATTAGGACAAAGGCTGGAAAAGGCACACACACTGTCTCACATGTGCTTGCTCTCTCTCTCTCTCTCTCTCTCACATATGTATGCGCATGCACCCTTGCCCTCCTGTCCTCAGTAAATTCTCCCAGGACCATATTCTTAAGAGAAGAGGAGTGAGCTCTTTTTAAATTAAATTTTATTTTATGTTTCCAGCTTTATTGAAGTATGATTGACAAATAGAAATTGTATATATTTCAGGTGTACAATGTGATGTTTTGATATACATTATTACAATCAAGCTAATTAACACCTCCATCACCTCACATAGTTACTTTTTTCGCATGGTGAGAACACTTAGGATGTTACTCTCTTACCAGATTTCAAGTATACAATACACTATTATTAACTACAGTCACCGTGCTACCCACTGGGTCACTGGAACTTATTCATTTTATAACCAAATTTTGTACTCTTTGACCAACATCTCCCCATTTTCCCCACCCCCTAGCAACCACTCTTCTACTCTCTGTTTCTATGAATTCAACTTTTTTAGATTCCACATATAAATGAGATCATGCAGTATTTGTCGGTGTCTAGCTTATTTTACTTAGTATAATATCCTCAGGTTCACCCATGTTGTCACAAATGGCATAATTTCCTTCTTTTTTTAATGGAGAATAATATTCTATTGTTTGTATTATATATTCTATATATATGTATGTACATATGTGTATGTATATATATATCTATCTACATACATATATTACATTGTTGGTGAGGATGTGGAGAAAAGGAAGCCCTTATACACTGTTGACAGGAATGTAACTTGGTGCAGCCATTATGGAAAACAATATGGAGGTTCCTCAAAAAATTTAAAATGGAGCTATCATATAATCCAGCAATTCTACTTCTGGGTACATATGAAAATGAAATAAATTCACTCGAAGAGATATTTGCCACTCCCGTCTTCAATGCAGTATTACCCACAGTAGCCCAGATATGGAAACATCCTAGATGTCTGTCAACAAAGGAGGGAACTCTTTACATGGACTTGGAACTATCCTTTGAAAAGTCCCTCACGAGCAATCCTTCAGAGGAAATTTTTCAGTTTCAGTGCTGCATTCTTGAGGGGCGAGAGACAGCTCATTTATCTTAAGCCCACAGTTGTCGATACTCTGTTGTATGCAAAGAAGGGTGTGTAACCTTTCTTAACGGTGTTGTTTGTGGCAAGAAGACCCAGGTTTGATTTGCTTACAACTTATACACACTGCCCCCTTCCAGATGGCCCATGTGTTTGCATTTGTGTTGCCCTTCTCTGCACATGCACACATACACACAGAAAATGAAAGACTCACTTAGAGGATGAAGTCATTAACTACAAGCAGCCATAGGCGAATACTCCAATTTTACCAGCAATTTGATAGATTGTCCAATTCTGAAGTAAAATATCCAGTCAAAAATGCCCCACCAAGGGCGCCTGGGTGGCTCAGTTGGTTGCACGACTGCCTTCGGCTCAGGTCATGATCCTAGAGTCCCCGGATCGAGTCCGGCATCCGCCTCCCTGCTCGGCAGGGAGTCTGCTTCTCCCTTTGACCCTCTTCCCTCTTGTGCTCTCTATCTCTCATTCTCTCTCTCTCAAATAAATAAAATCTCAAAAAAAAAAAAATGCCCCACCTTATTTTGAGGTTTCCAAAGCCTCTGGGTTTGATTGAAAAGGTCAAACCTCTGCCACCTCCAGGGCTCTCTGCTGCATTTGGCTCCCACACATTCTGCTTCTCCCATCCCTCAAATCTCTGTGCCCTCATTCCCGTCAGCACAGGGTTTCTCAGCCTTGCCACTATTGACCTGTACAGCCAGATCGGCCTTTATGGGGGAGCGGGGGAGCTGTCCTGAGCGTTATAGGATGTTTAGCAGGATTCTTGGCCTCTTTACACACTAGATGCCAGTAGCACCCCTTCTCTCAAGCATGACAATCAAAAATATCTCCAGACCTTGCCCCCACTTGAGAACCCCTGCTCCAGCATCATCTCCTGTCTGTGGGGAGGGGTTGACTGTATGATCCCTAATGTCTGCATATCTTTACCCAGTACTTGTGCCACACCTTGCAGGGGTCTGCAGCAGCCCCAGACCCTCCAGATATGCCCAGAGGAACTTGGCGACTTCCTTTCCTGGTCTTTGGGGTTGCTGTGTTTTCCTGTAACACCTAAGAATTTCTGATTGAGAAATTGCCCTCATTAAGGACAAGAAGAATCTGGGTAAAGCTGGAGACCTTGGAGGGAACTGGAGCATTGACGCCTTCCTCAGAGGAGCCCCCTCTCCCCACTTCTGCCACTGACAGCACTTCTTAAGCAGGCTGAGCCTGGGGCCCCAGCAGAGGAGAGGAAGACTTCTTTTTGTCTAAGAGCCTAGTTTCTGATTCTCAGGGGGCTGTCCAACCTCCCTGACGGTGATACAGTTTCCTCCTAGAAGGCATGGGGCAGTTGTGGTGGGTGACACATTTGTAAAAACACAGTTACCCCCACCTTCAATACCGTGAATTACAAATGTGTCACAGCAATGAGTAAGGACTATGGATAATGGTTTGTGAAACAAGTGTTGATTTCAGCCATCCTAAACATATTACCATTTCCTTCCTAGCTGACTCCCTTGGTGAGAACAACGAGTGCACAAACCCATGTGGCTAGAGAAGGTGTGTGGGAACAGGAAAAGAGTGGGAGAAGCAGTTTGCACTTTATTAAAATAAGAGTATCAGCATCTTTTTTTGATAAAAAAAAACGATGCATATATTCATGTTTAAACACTTCCTTCTTCTGGACCATCTCCCAGCAGTAAAGACGTTATCATTTTATAGGGTTTGTGTTTCTTTCTTTCTTTCTTTTTTTTTTTTTAACCTCAGTGCTTATGCTCAGATTCATAGGGCTGTTGGTAGGTTGGCAGGTACACATATGAGGAAAATATCAGCAGACAGAATCTTTCTTTTCCTCTCTCCTTAATTTCCCCCTTTACATGATGGCTTGGAGGTTAGTATTACGAAGAGATTCTAGAGGCTATTCCAGGTGAGTGCAGTGAATAAGTAAGACAGAGGAACAGCCACTGATATGGAGAGGGGAAAAAAGCTTCTTTCTAAGACAGCTAAATCTGTTTGCATAACTCAGTACCTCTCCTGGGACCAGGACTCGTAGCAGGGTCATGGAGATGCTGCCGAAGGGGCACAGAGCCAGGGCCCAGAGGGTACCTCCTGCTGTTGCTTGATGATGGCATCTCCAAAGGCAGGTCGTCTGAACTGGATGAACCCTCTCCCTGATACTGAATTCTGTTGCTAGCTCCTTTCCCCAGCTTCAGCCTTATGTCTGCTCCCAGTGTCAGGAGGGAGGTTAGATTGTGATTCCTAAATTGTAAACTGGAGTGTGTTTATAGTCAATGGAGATCCTAGAGCTGGAACCCAAGTTTTGGGTTTTAGGAGCATATTTATATTTAATGAATCTAAATACAAAGAATTTTTAGTTTTTTGAAGAAGAAAGGATTTTTTTTTCCTAAGCAGATATTCTGAATCCCAACTCTGTGGAGCCATCCATGGATGGGCTTCATGGGGTTAAGAAACCCCTTGAAACCGAATGCATATGCATTTTCTTGAGGCAGATTCCACATCTTTCATCAAATTCTCTGAGGGATGTGTAATTGATGAAAGGTTGAGAATCACTGTCTCAGAGGCAGTTACAAAGCTCTCCTTTTTTGTTTTGTCTAGAATTTTGACTTGTCTTTTAGTGTGTATGGGTGAGTGTGTGTTTGGTTTTTCAATTTTTTGAGACCAGATAGTTTCATTGGTGTTGCTCTATAGGGTTGTTTTCCTACTTGGTGAGCCAGTTTGGGGTTGTAAGATCTCTGGAGGGTCAATTCTTAGCTACGGTTGGTTTAGGTCTTGTAGAAAGTTGTGCCATTGAAGTTCAATGGTGATTTTCTGTCAAGATAATGTCAGGCTGAGAAAGGACGTTGAGGAGAAAAGAAGAAGAGGGGGAAATTAGGTAGTGAGGATGCACCATCACTTTTGTACTTTTTCTTCAACATGCTTGAGGTAATTAATTGCCTTCTTATTGTCTGTTAAGATTACCACCCCCATGCATCTTCCCTTGAAGAAGTGTGTACATCAGATGGTATCCCAAGAGCAAGGAGTGAGGGTTGAAAGTTACAATGATGACTCCAGGCCTGGGAAACGGAGCTTTACCCTCCCATACTGCTGGCATTGACGACAGCATCGTTACTTCATTCTCCAAGCACCGTATCCTTTCCTGGAGTTCATCTTCTCTTCTTTAAAAGGAGTGACTTCTCACTAACCCGTTCTCTGATCTCACACCACAATGGCCTTCTTACTGTTTTTAGACACACTAGGCACTTTCCTGCCACAGGGGCTTTTGCATTTGCTAGAATAGCTTTGTCTAGAATGCTTTTCCCCATATAGCAGCACAACTCACCCTATCACATCCTTTGGATCACTTTGCAGAAGTCATTGTCTCAGGGGGCTCTTCCCTAGTCACCCTAAGATACTGACCTCCCTCTATATGTCATACCCTTCCTCCCTGCTTTAGTTCTTCTCTTTAGCACACACTTCTATCTTCCCTATTCTACGTTTGATGTATTCACGTGTCATCTAGTGGAGTTTTGGCTCCTGAAGATTGTAAGCTCCATGAGGGCAGGAATGTTTCTCTGTTCCAGTCAGTACTAAAATTATAGAACAGTGCCTGGTTATTTACAGATACTCACTAAATATCCTTTGAATGAATACTCTTAAGAGATTTGGGGATAAAGCTTGCTAATGAAAAAACGTATTGTGTGACCTTTCAATCCAGTGATTTCCTGATCAAGGCGGCCAAACTAGTAAGGCAAACTGATTTGAGTGGTCCAATAGCTTCTATGTTTACATCTATCAAAACGTTTGTCATCCCTATACCATAATCTATAAATTGGCTGTTGTCCTTGGCAGGTTAAGTTCTGCAGGGGGATGACTTTAACTCAGAGTTGAAGTGTGGAGCATATAGACATGTTCAATAAATGTAGAGAAAAATGAGGGAGTGAAAGAAAATACAAAAACACTGAGACCAGCCATTGAGGCAGATGTACATATCCAATCACAGGATAAAGAATCTCTTTGTGATCATGTGGAGCACGTCCCCATTTATTTTGATTTAACAAATCCCCTAGAGAGTTAGTTGCTAGCAAGATAAGGAAGAAGCTCTGGTGTCTGAAGAAATCTCTGGAAACAAAATTAGGCAGGGTATATTAGCCATGTTGGATCAGGCATAGACTGAAATGCCCAGGATGCAGAATGGGGGCAGGCGCCATTATAGGAGTCAGAGAGGTGGAAGATGAAAGTTCAGGTGATTTGGTGAGTGTAGACCATCTTGGAGCAGAGTTCTGAGCTATAATAAGAGTTGTAAGAAAAACAGTGGGGGTGACTACAGGTTTGTTTTATGACAGCTCCAGATTTCTACAGTGGCTCCAACCTTTTACATAGGGGTTTGGATATTCCATCTTTTTCACCCACACAGTGGTCTTTCAATGCCAGTCAAAACCACTGAGACCTTGGGGCGGCCTGGGTGGCTCAGTCGTTAAGCGTCTGCCTTCGGCTCAGGTCATGGTCCCAGGGTCCTGGGATCGAGCCCCGCATCGGGCTCCCTGCTCCATGGGAAGCCTGCTTCTCCCTCTCCCCCTCCCCCTGCTTGTGTTCCCTCTTTTGCTGTGTCTCTCTCTGTCAAATAAATAAATAAAATCTTAAAAAACAAAACAAAACACTGAGACCTGATAGGGTACGGCTGGTAGATTCACTCACACCAGTGTATTCTGTGGCCTCATGCATCTTCTACTTCAGCCTTACAATCGGGCTTTCAAAACTGATTTTATTTAATAGTACACTCATTATAAAAAAACACCCATGATTATTAGCACATTCACTTTCCCCTACTCTCTTCAGCATTATTATTTATCTTTGCAAATGGCATTTCCTTCAGAAAATATGAAGCTATCACTTCCCTTCTATACTTGTTGTCACTTGTGTTTAAAAACCTCACACGTTTTACCCTGCTATCTTGGGAAAGAAAATATCTACCATACACAAAAGCCCCCTGATCAAGATTTAGAAATCAAAAGGTGGGTATATCAATCAAGAAGTTTCTGGCCCAATATAGAAGGGTGTTTTTTTGTTTTTTTCCCTTCATTGTCTTCTTCTAAGCTTTCTCTTTTCATTAAATCACAGTGCCAGGCAAAGTCAGGGCATGCTGTGCCTGTCATTGTGGTTTATAGATCAAATGAAAGCCAGTATTAATCATCTTGCTTGATTCTGGAACCTATTAATTTTCCAAGAACAGTACCCCAATGACACAAGTCCTTCATTCTGTGATCTGATGCAGTGCCTTTCCGCCTCTCAGAGTGAACCTCAGAAAATGTAAGTTACATAAAACCATTTGAAAGTAAACCTTTATCTTTTCACTGGTCAAGTAGATGAAAGTTCCATTTAACAAATCTATACTTTGCTTCTGTTTTCCTCAGGGCTCTTTAAAATATAGTTGGTATTCTGGGTCTATACCTACTAACTAGAGATAAACTTGAGTTTCTTGTCCCCTTATTATCAAGGACTTTATAGAGGATGGACTATGATCTTCTCTCAGATCTGGGGTCCTCAGTTTTTTCAGTAATGATGGTATTTTTTTAAAGTTCTCCCAAGTCTTGAAGTTATGGAAAGAAGGTGATGCTGAGAATAAAGTCCTCACAATATCAAAGTTCCTAGGAGAAACTCTGTATATAGTAGACCCTAAATAAATATTCTTCAGTGAATCAGTGGCATTGAGGATGAGGCATCCTCTCCATCCTCACCCTGTCCCCAGTGAGTAGAGGATGGTAAAGGAGCCGCGGTATGCTACCCAGTGAGGCCTCAATATGCCTTCATTGGAACCATTATGTAGCTAGATCAATACTGAATCCTTTTATTAAAGCTTATTTCTGGACAGCACATTGTCAGTGTATTCTCTGGTAAGGCATTTGCTCCCTTTGATCTGACTCTAAATAATGTCATTAAATTAAACATTGAACGGTGTAGCTCCAGAAAGTATGAGTCAAATGTTTGTTCATTACAAGGTTAGTACAAGTCTTAAGTTACAAGAAGAATTAAGTCAGAACTGGGCAAACAGGGGAGAGGTTTTCAACTAAGGGTTTTAACCTAAGGGCAATTCTGTATGCATACGATATCATAAAAAGTTCTTTATGGAATGAAGGTCCGTTTATCCTCCAGAGTTATCTATGCAAAAAAACAAATATGTAGCTTTGGCTGTACTGCAACTGTATTGTCTTGTTGAGGTAACCAAGTAGTAGAAGAATAGAGTTAATCTAATAATGAATCTGTTTTTCATTTCAGCTTTTCTCTGCCTCTTCATTTACTGTTATGTTTAATGCTAGGTTCTGTTTTTAGCCTTGAGGGGGGGAAAAGTTTAGAAGATACTTGTAACATCTGTAGCAATGGACAGAAGAATGGATAATAATAGGAAATGTCTACATAGCATCTGGTATAAACACAGATGTGTGTTTTCTTTAAAAATAAAAATCCTGCACTCTAAAAAGGGAAGATTTACAACACTCTACAAAAAGTCAAGAACCCATTCTTGAGTGGCTCTTAATTAACAAGAGGCAATCCTTGTTCATTGCCAACTTATTTATAGAACTCCCCTGGTGGGCACTGCTTATTTTGCCTACAAATTCTGAATGCAGAAGTCAGGATGCTCTCCCGAATCAACGGCATTACTGAACAAATTGTTTTATGTCAGGTATTACATTTGTACCTGGCATAGTATGTACCTGATATAGTAAACCTGGAATAAGGATATTCTATGTTTCCTCTAAAACCTCATCATGGAGTCTGAAAACTTCAAAGAAAAAGGCCTAAAGTATAATTGATAAGGTAGACTAGGCATACTTGATAAAGTTATATAAATTTAATTCTTAACTACACAATAATCTCTACATCATAAGAGAAGTCTATCTGCAAAACCAACAAACCACTCTTAGGGAAGGTTGTCTTTTTTTTTTTTTCTTTTTTAGCATTTATACAGTTAGCACCAATAACAAATTTACCAAACCTACTTAATTTACTATTAAATTCACATTTTTTAAAAAGATTTTATTTATTTATTTGACAGTGAGAGAGGGAACACAAGCAGGGGGAGTGGGAGAGGGAGAAGCAGGCTTCCCGCGGAGCAGGGAGCCCGATGTGGGGCTCGATCCCAGGACCCTGGGACCATGACCTGAGCCGAAGGCAGACGCTTAACGACTGAGCCACCCAGGCGCCAAATTCATGTTTTTAATAGGCAACCCACACTTCTCAAATTCCAAGGGGTCTGTAGTGTCTCTTAACAGAATAAAAGTTTCTGAGGATAAGTCCACTGAGAGATCACCAACAGGTTAAATTATTCCAGAGATAAAAGAGTAGATACAGTTGTAAATATTGGTATGTTGAGATCATCCCAAGGGCAATCTGGAGGACTTCCACGGGCTACTCTCTTTGAAAGTCACATTATGTTGAAATATCTGATAAACATGGAAAACAATTAGAAAGACTTATGAAATGCCTTCTGTTATGAACGTTCATAAGCTTCACACACAAAAGGAAAGGACAAGACCAGTCTCGTATGGGTAGAATATACGCTTAGGAAGATGTCTCTGTTTTTACCCTCCAAAATTTCTCTCATTGCAGTGAATCCATTTGGCGTGGCCAAAATAAATTTAATATCATTTTAAAAGCCTCCTGGTTTTCCTGTGAATGATAAATTACAAAATTAAAGAGCACATTCTGGTTATTCAGGTATATTAGCCTTAGTTAAGAGCCATATCCTTTGTACTATTTACTTTTGGCACTCTCCCCTGTAACAGATAATGGACATAATTGCAGGTTCATGTTTTGCCCGTACCCTATAGGTGTAGTTCCTTTGCTCACATGGGAGCACATGAAATCCAGTGGTACATGGAATCTCATTGAAGTCAGAAGATATTTGACAACAGTAGAAATTGGGCACTCAGTCTCTAACCTTCTAGCCTACCACTTTTTGTTATCTCTGTGTTCTAATTCTTTGATTCTTTTCTAGGTTGTTCTTCATTTGGCAGGTACCTCCTAACTATATGCTCATTTGATGTATTCAGGACTGACCTGTAAAACTGACCTTATCTTGGTTCTTGGATTGTCTTGTTTTGCTTTCACTGAAAAAGAAAAAGAAAGATACAAAAAAAAAAAAAACCAAATCAGAACAAAAACAAACACAACTTGCCTCCATAGATAGAATCCATTTATCTTGTTTCTTCAAAGATTTACTTTTCATTGTTTTAAGAACTTTTGACAAATGAGCATTAGAGGAAAAGTGCTGACCATTTCAACTTTATTAGTCCAAATGTTATTTTCTCAATTTCAAAACTTAAAAAGCTTATCTGGAAAAGAAATGATGCAAGGCGGTTGTTACAGAATAATTACAGATTTACTCTTAGAGGAAAGCATAACTGCCTATGTACTACATTAAGTGAATATACACTCCTTCTACATCATATAGTTAAAATGAGCCATACACTTTCTGAAAATCACAGTACGAGATTCACTTGTGTCTACAGGCTCACCCTGGTGTTGCTCTGCCGGACTGGGATTGATAGAATAAGAAGGGGCAACAGGATCTCTATATTGTTGCTGCAGAGAGTTGCTCCAAGTTGAGTAAGCTGAATGGAGATTTGGAAGTTGGGACAACTTCTAAATTGATGGCAGAGTATAAATATCTGGGAAGCTGCCACCAGAATTCCCAGCCTTGCAAGTAGTTACAAGAAATGGGGAAAGTTCTTTTAAACAAAGATTGCTGCCCGGCTGTAAATCTGGGAAAGACAAGGCAACAAAGTATGAGCCTATCAAAGAGTGGCTAGAGCCAGACCTTGAGGAGTTATCACCATGTGTGCAGGACAGAAAGGGTGGTTGTTCTTGTACTGGGCTTTTCAGCGGGCTGCCCAGACCCTTTTGGGGCTCAATTTACCATGGTTTAGAGCAGTGGCTTTCAAACATGTTGCGTGACTCTACAGTAAAAAATATAGTTTATATTACAGCCCAGCACTCCCCTACACATATAAAACCATAGAAGTAACTGAAATACAAGTTTAGTAAACTGACACCTATTTCCTATTTTCAGTATATGCCATGCAGGCACTCTCTTTCACACTTTATGAACTATTCTATTCTATTCTATTCTATATAGCTAGTAAATAAATCTATAAGGAAATTATCCACAAATTACAGTTAAAATTGAAGGTCTGTATTTTAGAAATCTATATTGTATGAATATAGATAACATATATCGTTTCTATTTACATGAATGTTAATCATAACTTGCCAGTGGTCTGAGACCACAGTTTGAAAACCAGTAAGAAGTTACAGTAAATCCTTCCACAGTAGGGAAAGCTGTCAAGGGAGGGAGCTCCTCTGCTTTCACCTGCCCAAGGGGTGTCTGCTGCTTTGCCTGTTTTCTCAACACGGGTGTGCATAGTTTGAACAGTTAATCTACGCTTATTACCCTGAGTATTCTGACATTTTCTCTTTGGTTCATTTTGTATTCTCAGCTTGAATGAAAACTAGAACAACAGGGGCCATGACTGCTTGGCTCATGTATCTCCTTTCACAGCTCCTCCCAGGATCTAGCACAGTGCGTCCATTCCACTGGATGGCTGATAGATGCTGCTGAGTGTTAACACAATTAGGTGACAGTGCAGAGGCAGTATCATTTGATTAGCTGCATGGAATTGTATATGCAGATGTTTTTTTCCTAAGGGAAGAATTTTAGTCTGTAAAACTTGTTGAACTAAAGTTTCAAATTTAAAAGTATAGACTTTGTCTGTGACACTCTCTACCATTCCATCCTTCTCTTGTTTATTTATTCATGCCTCAAATATGCACTGAGTGGTTACTATTTGTTAGACATTCCTTTAGGTGCTGGGTGTACACAGTTCATACCCTCAAAAAATGTTAGTTGTAAGACAGGTAACAGGTGATTCTCAAAATTGTGGTTTATTAAAAATTGATAGTTGAATTGTCTAATTTTGATTTGGCTGGTGCAGATTTCTTGTGTTTATTTGTTTTCCTCAAGGTCATTAATGATATAATCCAAAATAATACCTGAGTAAAAAAAAAAAAAACTTACCTTACCAAAAATGCACTCAGTAGCATGCCATTTACTCCCTGTTCATGGCAACCTTTGGACCTCAAGCGTGTAGAATTAGATTAATCATAATCCTGGGTTCATGAAAACTTTCATGTTGGTCTACTTGAGGTGCATCCGTCTATCTACTTACCTACCTACCTACCCTATGTAAACTGATCTATAGATTTAATATAGTGCCAAATATAACAACATATTATACATTTGTTATAATTAAGGCAGCATTTATTTTATTTTATTTTATTTTAGTGATGATCATAAGTACCATTTTGTATTTATTCAGTCAAAGGACATATGAAAGATGCCAGAAGATATATTACATATGGGTCTGGATCTCAGAAGAGACAAAGACTAAGTTTTATATTAATAGTGTAGTATAAAATGGTTACAGACCAGAAAGGAAATGATTATTCACTAAATGGTGCCAAGAAAATTAACAAGCAAATTTGAGAAATTTAGATACTCTCCCATTATTTCCACCAAAAATAATTTTCAGGTGGATAAAGTGTTTTAGAAATACATGTTCATGGGGCACCCAGGTGGCTCAGTCATTAAGCGTCTGTCTTCAGCTCAGGTCATGATCCCAGGGTCCTGGGATCAGGCCCTCGTTGGGCTTCCTGCTAAATGGGAAGCCTGCTTCTCCCACTGCTCTGCTCTTTCTCTCTCTCCCTCTCTGTCAAATAAATAAATAAAATCTTTTAAAAAAAGAAATACATATTCATGGATATTCTTTAGGTATTAGAATGGAAAAGGACTACAAATAAAAGTCACAATAAAGAATAAAACTGTAAAGTCACACTTTAGAAGCTCCATGAAGTTGGAGTCACAAAAATCATCACTTCCATGTTGTAGAATGTGATAGGTAACATCAAAAAGAAAAGAAAAAACTGGGGGAAATATTTGAACACAGATATGATGATAAAGGGCTTAGTGTCTTCAACATATATGTGAGACTGGTAAATCAATATGACAAAACTAATATTCTGTCTATGGGGATGGGAGGAAGAACACCTCAGCAAAGGTTCTACTTCAAATAAGAAAAAACATGTGATGATTTTTTGCCTGTCCTAAATCACTTTTTCCCTTCCACTGATGATTGTTCCGCATGTCCTCCATTTGGAAAATGCTTCTCTTCAAATTCATGTAGTTCTTTGGAGGCTCTCAGCCAGATTACATTGGCTGCTGCCTACTTGGGGTGGCCATGTGATCCAGACCTGGCCCTTGGGAGACCTGCCATGGAGCCAAAACAATGTAAGGCAGCCTTTCAAAGTGTCAGTGGTCGGGGTTATTACTTTTTCATTGGCCGGAGGAACAAAACAGAGAACCCAAACCAGACTTGTGCAACTTGAAGTGTATGTCTGAGGGGATATGTTAGATCACTGGGGAAAGACAATTGAATCAACTGAGCTAGGAAATAATGTAGATCACGAGCATCAATCACAGATGGACTAAGAACTTAAATATCAAAAGCTAAACTTGAAAACTTTCAGAAGAAAATATAGGTGAAATTCTTTCTAACCTCAAAGCAGAGAAGAATTTCTTACACGAGATACAGAGTGCTAATCATAAAGGAGAAGATTGATAAACTTGACTACTCTAAAATTAAGAACTTGTGCTCATCAAGTCATCTTTAAAAAAAGATAGAAGACAACCTAAGGACTGGGAGGTGCGGCACACACAACTGACAGGGATCAGAATCAAAATTACATGAAGTATTCTTGCAAATTAAAAATGATAAGCACCCCTCTTTCCTTCTATACTCACAAACTTACCCCTGCTTTCGCAATGTCCACAAACTCTGATTCCTTTATTCATCCAACAACGAACTAGATATCGTCTGAGCAAATTGTTCATTTCTATCTCTATGCCATTTCCTCCAGCTGGAATATGGCCAGTACCCGCTGAACTATTGACATCCTAAACACTTCCCTGAGTAAAGCCCGTCACTCCCAAGAACCTTCTTTGATGACTCCGACCGATCATTGCTTCTTCGTTCAGAATTCATGGAGTCCATTCATATTTGCTTACTATATTTACATATTCCTTTTTGAATTCTGATTTTTTAGATATCCTATCTACCCTGTTACATTTTAACTTTTCCTAAATTTAAGAACTCTTGTATTCCAGGCGCCTGGGTGGCTCAGTTGGTTAAGTGACTGCCTTCGGCACAGGTCATGATCCCGGAGTCCCGGGATCGAGTCCCACATCGGGCTCCCTGTTCAGCAGGGAGTCTGCTTCTCCCTCTGGCCCTCCCCCCTCTCATGTGCTCTCTCTCTCTCATTCTCATTCTCTCAAATAAATAAATAAATAAAATCTTAAAAAAAAGAAAAAGAACTCTTGTATTCCATTCTACTTTCATGGTTCTTCCTTCTGCCTGGCTTTTCCATCCCCCAGCTTAGCACAGTGTTGTGCCTGTCATGGGCACCCAGCAAGTGGCTGACTGACTGCAAACATTGGGATTTTATTCAGTTTCATCATGAGCACTTCAAAAAAGTAGGACAAAATTAAGGTGGATTTATTCAAGGAAATAGAAAGAAAAAGACAGCAGTTCACACTAAATAAATGCCTAACAGAGATCTTAGGCCAGTTATAGAGACATATGGAAGAGATTTAAAAATATCCATTTACGAAGAAATTGTGAAGGAGGAAGAAAGCAATGTAAACAAGCCAAATTAAGGAAAAATTACATATTGGAGAAAGACAATAAGCGGCGCGTTTCAGAAAACATTTCAAATGGCAGTAAAAAGTTCAAATGGGATGGCAACAAATAAAAGCAAATGACTGAACTAATTAGGACTATAAGCAAGAGATTGTTTAGAAGATAAAAACCCTTATGTGTTTATATCTCTTACTTTAGAAAAAGCGGGCAGAAAGCTACCTTTATCAGACAACAAATTTCCTGGGACAACAGATGTAGGCAGTTAAAAATTACCTGCAAACAAATTAGATGAGGCAGAAATTCTAGATAGTCTATGTTCACGATTTTTATAAGAAAGAAAAAAAGTGATGAAGCATTGATTTAGACATTTTTAGATGATACAAGGATCATAAGGTTTCAGCAGGATTAGAATATAACTAGGTAGGAATTAATCCATTGATTAAAGGTTATATAGGTTGAGATATCAACAGTGAATTTAGTTTGGGCATTTAAGATGCTCCTATTTCATTGATTACTCAAAAATACTTGAATGAAGGCGGTTATTTGTAAATTGGAACTTTACTAAAATATGACCTTCTAGTAGTGAAATAGGATAAAAGGGAAGTCCATCTGCTCTTCAGCTTAGAGCTGCTCGGGTACTGGGGTACCAAAAAATCCTAATTATAAAGCTCAGTCATGTCTAAGGTTCTTCTGTGACAGGAATCCTGAGGATAACATTTCAGTACAATGAGGCACCATCTTGCGCATTCAGGTGCCCACAGTCAGCAAGCATTTTGTGTTGAAAGCTAGACAGCAAGTGTTAATGGGCAGTAATCCCATGCCTAGAGCTGCATGAAGTGCTGTCAGATTAGGTCAGAGAAAGACAAATGTTTTTTGACATTCTGCATTCTGTATGCATGAAGTTGATTAATATAGATGCATCCAGTCATTCCTTTAGTCAGCCATGGAAAGCACCAGGGGTATAGTTAGAAGCATGGAAGCTCTGGAATCTGAAACTATGAGATCAAGTCCAGTCTCTGTCATGTATTTGCCAGGTGACCTTGTGTAACTCATTCTTCCTGAGCCTTCTCTGATAAATGGGAATGGGAGTTTGGGTTTGTGGCAGGATATCTCCTTTACAGGCTTATTGTGAGAATAACTTTTTTTCCCCTTTTTTTCTTTAAATTTTTTATTGTTATGTTAATCACCATATATTACATCATTAGTTTTTGATGTAGTGTTCCATGATTCATTGTTTGTGTATAACACCCAGTGCTCCACGCAGAACGTGCCCTCTTTAATACCCATCACCAGGCTAACCCATCCCCCCACCCCCCTCCCCTCTAGAATCCTCAGTTTGTTTTTCAGAGTCCATTGTCTTGTGAGAATAACTTTTGAGCATACACATGAAACGCTTTTGTAATCATTAATATCCTCTAAAATGAGAAAAGCCAAAGAGGATGAGAACTGAGAAGGCTTGACATTTGGGATCCAATAGATCACTGTTTCTTTTTTTTAAAGATTTTATTTATTTATTTGACACAGAGAAAGAGAGAGCATGAGCAGGAACACAAACAGGGGGAGTGGGAGAGGGAGAAGCAGGCTTCCCGTGGAGCAGGGAGCCCGATGCGGGGCTCGATCCCAGGACCCTGGGATCATGACCTGAGCCCAAGGCAGACGCTTAACGACTGAGCCACCCAGGCGCCCCTAGATCACTGATTTTATTAGAAGTGGAAGTTTGATTGAGGAGAGGATGGGAAAATTCAAGCAACAACTGGAGGCAGTTTTTTCTAAGAAGTTTTTTGTGTATTTGACTCCCTAATTAGATTAGGCTTTTAATCAGAGACTGCATTTTATTTTATTTTTTTAATATCTAAAGCCCCACAACAGAGCTACATATCAGGTTATCCTTAAGTGAAGAGTCACTTAAAATTTTAGTTAAATAAATGTTGATGACAAAAGAAAGGATGAAAGAAGACAACAGCTTTAGGTGAAGCAAAATCAAAGGAAGTTTTTCCATTTGGGTTTTTTTTTTTTCCCATTGTTGGGCATTTAGTTTGCTACCAATTATTTCTTATTCAAACTATAATGTAATGAATATCTTTGGATATACTGCTTTGTTTAGATGTGTTGATGTGTCTCTGGGATAATGTGGGATTTTTGTGTTGAAGGATATGCATACGAATAAGGTACCTTTCTGAGAGGTTGTATCAATTTACAGTCCCATCAATAGTGCATGAGAGCATGCCCGATTGTTTAATAGTCTCATATAACATATAACTATGTCCTTAGTATGATGAGGAAAATAAAAAGCAAACTCTTTGTTTTCTTGGGCTTTTAAATCATGAAAACGTAACGTATGTGAAAGAAATGGATGGTAAATACCACAAAATACTAGTGAAGATATAACCAAGTATATTTTATGTGATTGTATAGTGTGCTTGAAATGTATCAATCAAAACTTTTGTAAATCAATTTATATGGATGGGTTATACATTTCCTTTAGTCTTTTCACGCATCAATTTATTTTGTTCAGTTGTGATCATGCTATATATATCAGTTATTTTCTCCTTTCCTCTTTATGTTGCAATCAATAATTTCCCATGTTCCTTCCTACAAAGTCCTAACAAACATTATTAAAAATAACTACATAATATTCCTTTAACGGGATGTGTTTAACTGTTCTTAGATTGTCTTCAGTTTTTCTTATCATTAATATCACTTATCACTTTTCTTTGGCCCATTTTTTTCTCTACATTTAGCATTATTTCCATAACATATAACCCTATATTGAAATTACTGAGTCAATAGGAATAATCATTTTAAGAGCTTGGTAAATATGGCAAAATACTGCTTGTAGGAAAAGTTGCACCAAAGAATAAGATAACCATTTCACCATACCTTTGCCACAGTGTGTTATATAACTTCAAAAAAATCTGCTAATTTGATGTTATTGCATGCTGTTTTAAATAAATGTTTTTAATTTTTAGTGAGCATGAACACTGCATATATCTATCCTTTGACTACACAAGATTGTCCTTGAAACTAATCCTTCCACCTTGGCTATTGTTGGATAATTCTTTGTAGGGGGGAATGTCCTATATGTTGTCCCTATATACTAGATGCCTGCAACATCCCCAACTTGTAACAACCAAAAATGTCTCCAGACACTGCTAATTATCTGACTGGGGACAAAATCAGACCTTCTGAAGAATCTTATTTTTAGCAAATCAATTTTCTTTCTTTTTTTTAAAAGATTTATTTATTTATTTGAGCGGGAGAGAAAATCTCAAGCAGACTGCCCTGAGCATGGAACCCTACCCGGGGCTTGATCTCAGGCCCCTGAGATCAGGACCTCAGCTGAAACCAAAAGTTAGACATTTAACCAATTGAGCCACCAAAGCACCCCTAACAAATAAATTTTCAACAATATAGTAAACTACCTTTTTAGTCGATCTGTTTTGAAATTTCAGATGTTTGTGTCTAAAGTAAGATACATCGATTAAGTGCAAAAAAACTACAAGTGAAGACAGACTAAAAAGTGAAACTTTTTAAAGGTTCAAAAGCTAACAGAGGCTCATTGAAGTCAGTCTGGAAAGTTTCATGATATTGCCAAAGCTGAACAGATAGGGAAACAGAAGCTCAGGGAATTTAATTCAACTGCCCAAGTTTACTTTCTGAGTAGCTGGGACGAGAATTCAAGTTTCCATGCCCCAGGCTTTAGGTCTTTTCATAATCCCACACTATAGCTCAGGCCATTCTGCTCTCCATTGTAATTCAGCTGGGTCCATCTCCTTTAACCAACCTTTTTCAGAAAACCTGCCTGAGCTATAATAATTTCAACCTCTCCGCTAGAATATGCCTCCTTGATTAGCATGGAATGCTTCAGCTAATGTTTCATGTTTAAATGATTGTCACATTTACACTTCAGGGTTGATCCCAATAGTTTGAAAACTCCTGGAAGGTAGTTGGGTCAAGGGCTCTGATGATAAAGGGTACTCAAAAAAGAGTATTAAATAGGGCAACCTCAACAGGATCTTGGATTATTTTGTTAGGATTATGATGGCCCCTTATAAGAAAGAGATGAGCTTTGACTAGAGTAAGGAAGTAGAAAATGTGGACCAAAACTATTATCAAATTGAGTAGGTTATTAGTAAATTATCTTTAATGAGAGATAGGAAAAAGTACTGATGAGTTAGAAAATGAGGGGAGGAGTAGGGACCCGAGAGACGAACTAAAAATGTTAACTTACTAAAGGGAGAACAACAGGGGGTTAGCACTGGAGTGGAAATGGATGCAGTAACCATTGCTGGGTCTAGAGTCGAATCATTTTGTTTCTATGGATTGTAGAACTCCATGTTGTTCGCCATTGTATCTCTGCGGCCTAATACAGACTTGTACATCAAACACATAATATTTGGTGAAGAAATGACTGGGTGACTGGATGAACCTGGCTTCCTGAAAAATCACTTCCTTTGCTGCAGCAGAGGCAGGGCCTGGCCTTTACACAGAGGCATTCAGGCTTGCAAGGAATGGCAACAACTGGTTCAGTTCAGTCTTAGGCACTGCAGGTGGGGGGTGAATGCTAACAAACACCAAGAACCAGTCTTTGGCTTTAAGAATCAGACGATCTTGTTGAAAAGATGGGATATGAGAGAGTTACCATTTGTAAGGTGTTGTTTAGAGAGGTCCAGATGGTTGTCCAAAATAGGATAGTGCAAGGTCAAAGACTACAACATATTTGGAATTTGTCAAGAAATTGGAGTCTTTCCTCCTCAACCCTCTCAACTCCTTTCCCTCAACCCTGCCTTAAGTTGACTAAGCTGGAGAACGGCTTCACAAGCTATGTTGATAGAAGTTGCAGCAAGTGAAAAACAGAGAATTAGCAACCATGTACTCTGCAAACAGATTTTGAGCTGTTCTTTGTAAGGTACTACATATTAGGTATTATAAGGAACTAAGGAACAAGTAGGATATGATTTTGAGTCTGGGTGGAACTTACAGTCAAGGCAATCCTTTTGATTAACCACATAAAGCAGCACATAAGGAACTTTTTAAAGGTAAAATAAACTTGAGTTGGAATTTTGGCCCTGCCAATTTGTGACCTTGGGCATATCACAAACTTACCGATTCTCACTTTCCCCCCTCTGTAAAATGGGATTAATTATTTCTCCCTCCTAGGATTCTATGACAATAGCTATAGTGTTAGCTATTCAGACACTGACGCTTTTTAAAAATTATTCAACACACCGAGTTCAACATTAGTAATTTCTCTGAAATTATGACATATGTTAAAAGGAAAAACATTTTTAAAGCTATAACTTTAAATCGAAAGGTTCTCATCATTTGGGAGCTTCCCTAGTTACCAGGCAGTTGTGAGGTAAGTGCTCAAGGGAGAGAACTGAAGAACTGAGCCTCAGGAGTAAATCAACGTTTGCGAAAGGAGTATTATATCTTCAGATTGAGAAAAAGTGAAAGGAAATCAAGATTGCAAATGCAGTTCAAAGAAGATTAATTTTTATACCTATCTCCGAACAAAGAGCCAAACAGGGGAATATGTGCTAACCAGGGTAATCACCTTGCAATCTAATCAGGAAAGGATTTGGGGAGATTGTGAAGTTGGCGTAACCATTGCTTTGGGGCCCAAGGTGGTGCTGGATTAAGTTTCAAAGGGACAGAGACAAAAGAAGAGGCATAGTTATTACTGCAAAACCAGGGTTAGGGTCTAGAAGGAATACGTTTATAATATCGATCACCTCTGGACACAAAAGATATTATTGCCTTGCAAGGGGGCACAATGTACAGCAAAGCACCAATTCTACTAGATCTTGACAACATAAATTTTTATGAGGGAAGGGTGAAAGCAAGCAGATCCTGGTCACACTCGGGAAAAATACTTTAATAATTAATTTTCAAATATCAAGATAAAAAAATCATAATGTGTTCAATGCAAAAGGGGAAGACATATTAGTTAGCAAGGAATTTAAATGCATGACCCTTCTCTGCCGAGAGTTTTCAAATAAAATAAGAAGATAAAAGGAAACAACTCAATCTCCAGTTAAAAAATAATTGCAGGCCAAGAGGGCAATTCTTTTTCACAGAATACTAGTGATTCACATAGCCATAATCCCCTAAGACAGGGAGAAAAAAAGACTAGCACAGCTCCTTGAGTAAGCCTGAGATTAAGCAATGGGTTTTATATCTCTTCTCCTTCCAAAAGGAGATACTCCAGTTAGATTAAGAGATATGGTCAGGTTAGGTTGGGTTAGGTTAGGTTAGGTTTAAAAATGAGACAAATGTAAATCACAAATTAATAGCTCAGAAATCACCTGACGATTTCCATTTAAGACAAACTTCTTACACTTTTTTTATATTGATTTTTTTTGGATATAAATGTCTAGGTCCAATTGGGAATTTCTACATAAAGCCAACTCATTGGCTTTAAAGATCTATCTGTTCCATTATTTTTTCATCAAACATGAGAAAATGATATGAACAATGGAATATCATGCAGCCATCAAAAAACGAAATCTTGCCATTTGCAACAACGTGGATAGAACTAGAGGGTATTATGCTGAGCGAAATAAGTCAATCAGAGAAAAACAAGTATCATATGATCTCACTGATATGAGGAATTCTTAATCTCAGGAAACAAACTGAGGATTGCTGGAGTGGTGGGGGGTGGGAGGGATGGGGTGGCTGGGGGGTGGGCATTGGGGAGGGTATGTGCTATGGTGAGCGCTGTGAATTGTGTAAGACTGATGAATCACAGACCTGTACCTCTGAAACAAATAATACATTATATGTTAAAAAAAAAAAGAAGATAGTGGGAAGGGCAAAATGAAGAGGGGGAAATATGAGGTGGAGATGAACAATGAGAGCCTATGGACTCTGAGAAATAAACTGAGGGTTTTAGAGGGGAGGGGGGTGGGTGGATGGGTTAGCCTGGTGATGGGTATTAAGGAGGGCACGTATTGAATGGAGCACTGGGTGTTATACACAAACAATGAATCATGGAACACTAAATCAAAAACTAATAATGTAATATATGTTGACTAACATAATAAAATAAAACTAAAAAAAAAAAGACAATGATATGAAAATCACCTGATCAAAAAAGCCCTCAACATTTGTGTTTCAGCTGTTACCCATCGTGAGTAGGTGGACATTCTTAAAATAATTATTATCATGACTTTGAAGAAATATACATTCTTTTGCTGAACCCGAGTTGGCACTTTTAAGAACAAATTTCATTACAACATGGATGGACCCAGAGGGTATTATGCTAAGTGAAATAAATCTGAGAAAGATGAATACCATATGATTTCACTTATATGTGGAATCTAAAAAACAAAACAAATGAACAAACAAAACAAATGAAAAAACGAACAAAAAGGAGAAACAAATCTGTAAATACAGAGAACAAACTGATGGTTGCAGAGGGGAGGGAAGCAGGGGAATGGGCAAAATGGGTGAAGGGGAGAGGGAGATACAGGCTTCCAGTTATGGAATGATTAAGTGACAGGGATGAAATGTACAGAACGGAGAACATAGTCCATGGTGTTGTAATAGCACTGTATGGTGGCTACACTTGCGGTGAGCATAGCATAATGTATAGAGTTGTCAAATCACTATGTAGTATACCTGAAACTAAATGCAACGTTTGTCAACAATACTTCAATGAAAAAAAAAAAGAAGAAAGCAAAGAATACGGTGTCCTTCCCACAAGTAGGGCACAATGACACAATGAGATATAATGAGTTTAAAAAAAAGAACAAATGTCAACAAAAACAACTAGTCCATTAATTTCTCATAGTATGTGGAAGTTGAAATAAAAGATTTCCTGGTATTTGTAATATTCAGGTATGCATGGAAACAACTGTAATTTAGTAGCCTCTTAAAACAAGGTTTACTGTCTTTTATCTAGTTCTAAGTTGTTCTGAAAGTCCCAGATACAATTTTTGTTGTTGTTGTATTTCTAAGACACTTTAGATCTTATTGCCCAATATGGAGATAAAACTCCTATTTATTTCCCAAATAGTTGTTGAAGTAAATTGCGATGGACATTTGTCAGATATTGTACAGTTTGCAAAAATATTTTCCTGTTTGCTTTGCCCCTCAGGATAACCTATGAAGACAGGATATTTCTTTTCCCATACTACAGACGAGGACATTGAAGTTTAGAGGGAATGGGGCTCAAGCCCTGTTGCTCCAACACTAGAACTTGTGCTTTCCACATTACATGATACTGGAGCCATCTGAAAGAGTTTATAAGGAAAGATTCATAGTGGAGATTATTTAAAAACTACACAGGCGTTAAAGGATATTCGGAGGGAGGGCGCGTGGGTGGCTCAGTTGGTTAAGCGACTGCCTTCGGCTCAGGTCATGATCCTGGAGTCCCGGGATCGAGTCCCACATCGGGCTCCCTGCTCAGCGGGGGGTCTGCTGCTCCCTCTGACTCTCTTTCCTCTCATACTCTGTCTCTCATTCTCTTTCTCTCTCAAATAAATAAATAAAATCTTTATTAAAAAAAAGGATATTCGGAGGGAAAGTTTGCAGGATACCTAGTAAGCAATGGCGGAAGAGCAAAATACGAGCAAGACAATGAGCAGGCATTGGTACCTGCATTCCCATACGGTTTCCAAAGTGTTGCCTATAACATTGCCTTCCAAGCATCGCAGTGACCCATTGAGACAAGGCTGACATATTTGTCCTGTCTCACAGATGAAGAGACTGAGGTCTCCAGGCTGAAAGGTGACAGCTGAAATCAGAATTTGAGTTTTCTATTCTAGTTCAGTTTCCTTCCACTGCAAGAAAGGGTTTCAAAATATGGCCCTCAGCCCTGCCCAGAGTGTTCCTGATGGCTGCAAAGCAATCTAAAATAGCTCTAGGGCCTTGTTTTATAACATCTTGTTGTGGAAATTCTTACCCATTTCTTAATGAGTAAAATGAAGTGATTTATGAAATCTTCCAATTGGTTGATGTTGTTCTTATCCCCAAGTTCTTTATCCAGTGGGTAGGCTGATTCTGTGGACATAGTTTAGTTTAGTTTAGTTTTCATTTTTTTTAAAAGTAATCTCTACACCCACCATGGGATTTGAACTCCTGACCCTGAGATCAAGAGTCACATGTTCTACTGACTGAGTCAGCCAGGTGCCCCATATGTGCACATAGTTAAAAGGAGTTTGTCTGCTCAAGTTCATCAATATTTAGGAACCAAAGCACCACACACTTCGTAAACACACCTAGTAGGAAAAAGCCTTAAATAAATATTTCTGCTACATTCTGCCTCACTGTTTAGGGACCTCTTCTTGCTGCGCATCCCTCTGTGTTGCTGCTAACCTGACAGTCTTCCCAGTGCTCCTCGCCTACAGCTAAGAGTTCTCTGAGTTGGTTTACACCGTCATTGCCAGGAATGAGTAATGATGGTTCTAGGAAAATGATGGTGCAAGAGTTTGAGGACAGGAGGACCCCCTATATCAGATACCACTGGAAAGGCACCGGCTATGCCAATGTATCCAATAAGTGCACATCTGCAGTCAGAAAATCTAGAGAGAAGCTGTTGTTTCTATATATTGAAATTTTGTGTGTTTTTAGTTTAATGTTGTTTCCATATTGCAGTATATTTAGAAGGGAGGCACTGTAATCCTTCCAGTGCTTGAGCCTCCGGAGACTTGAATCCTATCTTGGCTAAGGACACAAGGCACAGTTCTTAGTGGTGTCACAGGTAAAAAATGGGGAGTTGTCTGCATGTATCTTATGCTTCTTTCAGCTGTAGTTAGGAAATGTAGCCCTCAAATTAGTCTCCACCGTAAGTCTCTGCTATAGGTGATTAAAAATAGACAGGGAAGAGAGGATATAGTTGCAGTTTGCAGGACATAAAAAATGCACATGCTGCTAAATTGTGCAAGCCACAGAGAACACTTCTCACAGGTGTTCCACTCGGCAGAGGTTACTCATTTGCCTCCAAGTGCAATCCAAGGTGTTGACGTGGGCGCCTGTCCCTTTCCCCTTTACCTTAGATAGCTAGAGATACCAATACTTATCTGAGCTCAGTAGCAACCACACTGTTCCCAATTCTGAAGTGCAGAGCACTGGAACTGGGTGTTTTTCTCAAGGAAGGCTTTTGCCTCTGGAATTTCCTGCCTGTCCCAGTCTGCCAGAACCCCACCTTACTGACCGTCAGGGACTCATGAAAGACTTGTTTTCAGTATAAGTTTCACTGATGGGAGGAGACCTTAAGGCCATAATTTTGTAAAAGATAACAAGCAATTATCATAGCTCATGATATGTGGGTTCTAAGGATTTAAGTTTGGCGCTTGCTTTCTGTATATAGCAGTTTCAAATAGGGAACAGTTTTAAGAATAAACATACCAATAAGTAAGTGTCTGTCCTTAGTCATGAGTCAGTGAGAATGCATACCTGGATATGAAGTTATTTAGAATTCTCAATATATAAAAACTATCTGTCAGATTGATGCTCCTTCTCCTGCTGGTAGCTCAGGTGTGCTGGTCCTTGCAATAACCCTAAATTCCAAGGTGGGTAATAAACACAACCTGCTCCTTTAGAAAGCTCTAGAAAGCCCCTTGCGTGTGCTTGTCAAATCTCAAACCCACCCTGGAGAGCAGCACCGGCTTTGGCTGGACGCTAAGATATTTACTCTGGACGATTATGCCAAGACATTAACAGCTGCGGGCTTAATTATTGATGGAGTTAGTGTCAATCATCTGAGAAGAAAACCAAAGAATAATATTTTAAAATCACTTGTTAAAAAAAAAAATCTCTGCTCAGCTCTCTTGTCATTTATTACTCCTGAACTTCTCCAGCTAAAGAAGTAATCTCAGGAAACTGCTCTTCTAAAATTATTTTTCCTTGCCCCTTAAATGTTTTCTTTCCAAGCGCTCTCCCTTTCAGAACCCAGCACCTTGGCTGTTTGCACTACTTTCAGCAGATGCCCCACATCGGGGTAACCGATGACATGTTTTAGTCTTGAAAACTTAAACACGGAAAGAAATCCAGAGGAGCAGAAGCCCCCCATCCGCAAGCCTTTCTGATCCGCCGCGCGGCTGCGATGCTTTCCGCGCTGCGGGCCTTCCCGGCTCCGCCAAAAATGCCCAGGCTGCTCAGTGTGGTCTTTGAGCCGAGAGCTGGTCAAAGAGGAAAAACAAATAGTTGGTCTGACGATCTCCAAGAAGAGAGTTTCACTCTGGCTTGACTAATATTTGACAGATCCGCCCCACCACGCCGCCTGGCATCCGGGTTTCGGGACCTCGGCCGTTGCCAAGAATTCTTGCAGGGGCTGGAGCCCCGAGGCCCAGGACATCGCGGAGCCCCGGTCGGGACGGAGCCTCCTCTCCCTCGCAGTGCGCGCACGCCTGGAAAGGCGGGATTTATAGGCGGCGATGCTGCGGGAGACTCTGCAGTGGCAACGGGCCCCCGAACGGTCCCGCCTCATTCGCCCTAGTGTGTGTGCCTCGCAAGTCCCTGCCTGGTAAACCGTCACCAGCTTCGGCGCGCGGCAGTGGCGTCGACGGGTCCAAACCCCGGGGTCGTGAGCCGGGCCAGAGGGCCGGGTGCGCCCCGCGGGCTCCAGGCACACGCCCCTCACCTGGGCCAGGCAGGGCGCGCAGGCGCTCAGCGCTGGGGCCGCAGCCGGGAACCTCAGCCCGGCGCCCGCCAGAGTTGGACAGTTTCGGGGCCGCGCGGGGCCGAGCTGTCGCCGGCGCCGCCGCCGCCGCCGCCCGGGGCTGCAATAGATAGCGGGAGAGCGTCTGCGCGGAGCCCCAGCGCAGCCCCGGAGGGACCGCCGCAGCCGCCGGAGCGCGAGCAACAGCTTCCCGGCTGGAGGAGCCACTGCCCCACGCGCCAGCGGCCGGCGCGCCGAGGTAAGCTCCGGGCGCCCAGCCCAGCCCAGCCCGGCGCCCCTGGGACCCGCGCCGCCTTCCCGCCCCAGCCCGCCCGCCTCCTCCGGGCGCGAGCCGGCCCGGGGGCGCGCCGCCCGAGGGAATGGCCGGGAGCCCCCTCCCACTGGAGTTTGCACTTTGTCCCGCGGTCCCACTTGTAGAGGAGGATGCCGAGCCGCCGCTTGCCGGGGCTGTGGCGTGAGGCTCCTGTGAGCCCCTGGAGTTAGGAGTAGGTCGTGGAAGCCAAAGGAGTGAAGGAGTCCCCAGTGTGGGCTCCGGGGCTCCGATTCCCGAGGACGGAGGGGAGGATGGAGAAGGGAAGAGGACAAGGAGAGTGCTCCTCTGTGGTTAGCCGCAGGGCCCCCGTCACCTGGGCTGGGAAGTTTGGGGCTGGGCTTCTCTCTCATTACAGGGAAATGGGTAGTTTGGGGAGATGTGGGAGGAAGATAGGAGTCGAAACTTGGGGTTCTGAGAGAGTTCTGCAGCTGAAAGAAGGGGAAATGGGGGCGGTGAGGCGGAAAGAAGGTCCCCAAAGTTTGCACTTACTGGGAGCCTGGGGTGGGGGGCGGGGGCGCTGGGTGAAGGTGTCAGTGCGAGATGGGAGGACACTGTGGGACTGCGGAAGGGACAAGGCGAAGGGGAGGGGGAGGACCATCTGCTTCGCCACTGTTATTTGCGGGGGCCCGTGGGGAAAGAAGGGAGAACTGGCAGGACGATGCTTCCCCAAATGTTTCCCCAGGCTCTGGAGGACAAACAGTCTTTATGGTGAACCTGGACGGGGGAGTGTTGTAGTCCTTCAAGGAAAATAAATTGCCATCAAGCCCTTGGCCCCCATGATACAAAATAAACACAGTTCTGGAATGCTCTCAGAAGTTCTTGGGTTAGGGAACGTCATCTTCATTTTATTTTCACACAGAGATGTGGTTTGCATTTCTCTCTGGTTTTGCTTTGCTCAGGAGCATCACACCAGGGTGAATGCAAACTTTGTTAAGATGTAGCAAACAATGCTCAAATAGAAGAAATAAAACATTCGTGTTAGGTAGGGTCCAGCCTCAAGCTTGGAGACTGGCAGCTTCAGAACAATGCATGCAGCCGTAGAAAGTGCATTTATCAAATTAAAAAGAAGGCTTTTCATAAAGTCAATAAGATACATCTCAGGTAAAGTTAAAGGTTTTGGCTTGAAAGCACTCCCTTAAATATTTCAGGATCCTATTTCACCGGTTTTCATAGTCCTTTCATCTTATTTTGATGCCATCTGTGCATTGAGTATGTGCTGCCCCTTCCCTGTAATAGATAAATGCCCTTAGAATGCAAATGCTGCATTGGAATTCTCTTGTTACTTGAGGCTCTTAAGGTGGGGGAAAAAATGTTTATTTACTCAAAAGTGTTGGTTGTAGTTCAGATTCTCTATCCCCATAAATCAAATATTTGTGGATTTATAATTCACACTGCTACTCATTTCCAAAAGTGATTTGAGGAAGCTTGGAATGAAAACCACAAATCAAATAGCTATTCTTGTAGATCTCCTTGACCTCTCTTGGATGCATTTGTAGTAAAATGCTTTTGAGAAGGTGAATTCTCTTAACAAAGGAAAAATTACTGCCCTCCCTGGAATGTTTTGCAGCATAATTCCTTATGTACGTCATTTGCATTATATTATTTTACATTACGTAAGTAAGCGTGTCTTTATAAAAGTTTAACCACTAAGCAGCATCTATATGAAAGAAAAGTACGTCGATATTTTATAGCATTTTACCAAATATACGGATTCACAGGGCAAAAAGAGAACAGTGAACTTAATGTATCCTTCTTGAACTGAGGCAGAAAGGAAACCAAGGGAGGTGTCTCTTCTGCCATCAAACCAGAGAAGGAACTGTCATTAGTACTTGTCACCCAAACATGGCCAATTAGACCTGTCAGCAGTTAGAGGATAACTTTACCAAGTGTTAACTATTATATGAGGATTTATAAAGGTCTATCAGGTGTTCTCAGCGCTCTTTTCCTCAGGTTAATGACCTAGCTCAGCGAGGAAAAAAAAAATGCGGGTAAACAAACACACCTCCAAAAGGTGAAATGTCTGTGGAGAATAATGCTGTGTGGAGCATTATTCTTCCACCATGGAAGAGAGAAAGAGTCTTAAATCCCTCAACTGCCTCCTTGTTACTTTAGATTTTTTTTCCTCCAGCTGAATTTGAAGATAGCATTGCATGATTTTTAATAGCAACAATTTATATTAAAAAATATGAACAATTAGTTTACTTCTCACAGGAGTAATTGCTTCATTTATGAAAATCTTTGCTCACAGAAGTGAAGGGCAAAATTGGCTTTCTGCTGTTCCTATAAGATCCTGTGTCTTCCAGGATCTAAAGGACAATGAACATGTTTGTCCCAGTTTCCCACTGCTTTTTACTTCTGGGTTTTTATTGTAACACCCCCCCCCCCCCAGTCCCCCGTCTCTTTTTTGCCATCTCCCCCAGTCCTGTCTCTTCCTGTGTGTCTCAATATCGCCTTTTCATCTTACCTTTGCTTTTTCATTTTTTTTCTGCAGTTTTCTCTTGATCCTCTTTGCTTTATAGATCTCCTTTTTGCAGGTTACTTTTTAGTCAGTGATGTTCTTCTGTTAGTGCTAGATTATCTTCCCAAAGTGGTATTCCCATCTCTGTTTTCCCTCCTAAGTTTTATATTGACAATTTGAATCATCTGCAAGATCCCTCTATATTCTTCTCAAGTGCCTTAAACAGGTTTAAACTTTAATCCACATCTTTCTTCTTACATGAAAAGAGGTGGTTCTGTCAATTTCTGTTTTCTCTCAGTCACCCAGGACCTTCCCAATATCACTGCTTCCCAAATATAATTCACAGATAAGTCCCATGGACTCCATCTCTACCTGATGTCTCATGATACCTGCTTTTCCACCTTTTTATTCCCGTAGGGACTTTCTTCAGACTCTTAACTCTTTCTAGACACTACCCTGATATCTTCCTGACTAGTTTCCCAGATCCAGTCTCTCTCATTTCCAATCCATTTTACACTTGGTTTGCAGAATAAGCTTCTTAAAGCCGAGCCAAGCTCAGTCACTGGCTAATAAACTTTTCCCCAGTGCCCTACCAAATAACATATAAACCTCATCTCGGACATTTTAAGACCCTTTGCAGCCCAGGCCAAAAGTGGCTCCACCTTTTTACTTTGATCTCATAGATTCACTCATTCACTCCATTCATTCATTCATTCTATGAATATTTGAGTGCCTGCTGCATGCCAGGCACGGCTGTAGGTAATACTTTTAGAAGTGCCTTGTGTATTAGCTCAGTGCTATGCTGCACATTTTATTTTTCAGTGGTGGAATCCACTGTTAAAATATAATCTTATGGGTCCCAGCAACCCCACTGACCTCCCATCCCTACCCTTAGTAGTCATCACAGAGTCCTGAGTCTCCTTGAAACAGTTTGGAAACACTGCTCTAGGCAGAAGGCAGTGTTCCCTCAACACACAGCAGGCTTCTGAGTCCTGCATCTTTGCTTATGCTGTTCCCTCTGCCTGGACTTGGCCCTCCCATTTCCCCATAACCGTTTCTACCCTGCCAGGGAGTCAGTGCAGTGGTTCCGTGCGTCTTGGAACCCCAGTTTCTGCTCCTCCAAACCCTGTAGCGCTTCGCGTGGCCCCTTGGAGCACAGGGGCATTGTCTCCCTTTCTGCATTCTCCCCTAACGGTGTCCCGCTAACCCTGCCTAACCTCAGGCCTTCATTTCCTGAAATACCCAGATGAGGGCCTGGCAGATCGTGGGACATCAACACGTAATTTAATTAGACTGAATTCTACCTAATTCTTTAGACCCCACTTCTGCCCGTGATAGCTACTTGTTTTCACAATTCATTCTGGCTCTTACAGCAGAGCTGGTACTTCTCGAATGTGAATATGTATCTAAATTGTGAGGAGATCTTATTAAAGTGCAGAGCTTGATTTAGCAGGCCTGGGATGGGGCCAGAGGTACTGCTTTGCTGAGTTCCCAGCTGATGTTGAAACAGCTGATCCTTGAACTTGAGCAAGGTAGTAGATGATATTTCACAGTTTGGGGAGTTTCTGGCAGCCCCTGCCTCTCTATCTGGTGATTTTCCTCCAGCTAGTGTTTGTTTCCATATTACTTTCTATTCTGAAAGTATTTTAGGCCTGCACATGCTTCCCAAACCGGGATTGAAGATGTGGTGATGCCCTTGAATTTTTTCCTTATTTTGCTGATACAGGGTTGCAATGGCTAGTTCTCCCTCTTGTATTTTTCTCTGGCCCGTTTTATTTCTTTGTTGTGTATTACTTCTTATTTTCCCATTATATTCGGATTGTGGTGGTTCTCCTCACTCTGCTGTGATTCTTTTTCTTTCCTGTGTTCTCTCTGGTTCTTAAAATTCTCTTCAGAGCCTTGGCCAACTCCCTGCCCCAACTGTTTTCTTGTTGCTTCCAAAATTTTCCTGTGAAAGGAGCCCTGAAATAGGGGGCTAGAGACTCCAGTTCTCATTCTGCCTTTACCGTGAACATGAGATATTGGGCAAAACTGTTTCTTTCTGGTCTCTTCACTTGTGGATGGAGGTTGTGGATTACACAACCCCCTGGGTCTCCTTCAGCACTGGGACGCCATGTGAGATCTTCACACCGGGCAGAAGGAGCAGCTTGGGGGAGGAAGGAAGGATCCTGTGGTGATCGTGGTGCTGCTGTGTGCCCTCATCTAATGTTTCTGTTCTAGAGAAACAATTTGAACTTTTGTTCTTGTACCACTCAGAGACTCATGTTTCTTAAGGGAAAAATCAACAACTATACCTTGGCATTTGCAAATCCAGTTGTTTTCAACCCTGGGTTCACACTAAAATCAATTCAGGAGCTTACGAAAATAGTGATGTTTTTAGCTCATTTCAAGGGAATGATTTAATTTATCCATATTTTTGAAATCTCCCCAAGTGATTCTAATTTCCAGCATGGGTGGAGAACTGCAGTATCTGGTGTGTAAAGTCAGCGTGGAATGATGGTGAAGAACCCGGCATTGTGCTGAGTCAAACCCTGGCTTTGCTACTCACCAACATGGAGAGCTTCGGGAGGTGCTCCTTTGCTTCTTGGGGCCTCCGTTTCTTTTGTCTGTGAAATGGGTTGACTTGGCTATTGTGAGGATAGATGGGAGCCGTCAGTGGAATACTGTGCATATTGTGGTTGAAGAAACAGTAGTGGTTTTTTATCCTGATAATCATACCATTACAATTTAAATCCACTAAATTACTTGAGGGTCATTTCGCCTTAGAGCTAACACTCTCCTCACCCTTGTTCAGTTTCAAGATATTCCGCATAGTATAAACACTTTGAGAAGAAATTTATGAGCATATTTTTCAGAAGTCAGTGAAAAAATACAGAAGAGGGCATATATATATTAATAAAAACCAATCACCCTTTTATTTTTGATCCATTTGGTGCCACATCAACTCTATGATCTCATAAATAGCAGAGATAGATTAAAACACATTTAAACTGATACAGAAAGATGAGGCTTTCATACCTACCTCATGAAAAATGACTTTGCTCTTTAATAAAGACAGTTCTATCATCAACAAATAGGGTAGAAATTCATTTTATTTTGGAAATAAATATAAATATGTTAGGCGTTTACATTTCTGAGTTTTATAATGGGAAATGGAATTAAAAAGCACACACAGAGAGATATCCTGTCTTATGCAGGCTAAAACTAAATCAACTTTTTCTTCTCTTTTTTGGCTGAGATTCTAGAATAGTCATTATGCTATAATGCTATCATCATATCAGCAAAGCAAAAAATGGATAAATGGATATAACCCATGTTAACTGAGGACCCACATCCGCCTTTTTTTTTTTCCTGTATACATCTGAAAACAAGTAAAAGGGTGCTCAGTAATTCCAGTGGGCCTGCTTTAGGTACCTGGGAGGGAACATGCTGATGACCTTTGTATGTAAAAGAAAGACTGCTGGGGACTGCCTCTCACCTTTTTCTCTTAGAATAAAATGTTTCATTTCTGCATTATTTACTTTTTGATCAGGAAAAGTATTTTTCAATTAAACTGATTAAACTTTTTTAAAGTTTATTTTCCATATTGTGATGTGTACTTTTTAAATAACACAACTAAGAAGATACTATGACATTTTAAAAAGAAGCTTTGAGCTACATCTAAGAAAAGGTCCATTGTGAGAGATGTTTAGCTAATTCTTTTTTCAATCTTTGCTTAATATACTTGTGTTAAAATTGTGTCAAATTCTCCAGAGAGCTGTGATTTTTACTGTGTATTGGTTAAAGTGGTCAGTCTGATGGTTAGTCCATTAGGTAAGGTTTTCAGAGTCTAGAGGCCTGGATTCTTGGTCAGCTTATACTGGTTGCAAACGAGCGTTCAGATTCTGATTAATCTCAGGCTTCACAGATTGCTATTTCTGCGAAGTATGAGTTAAGGATATAAAAATGACTATTCAGTCTTTAGGGTGAAAAGGGCTCTTTGTGCAAAATCCTCATTGATAAATTGGAGAAATGAGACCAGAGAATCTAGAGTGTTTAAAATTTGAGCCTAAGGAAATTAGACATTACAAATAAGGAAAGAAAAGTTCTAGTGGTACTAACACTAACATGTAAACTTCACATAGCAATTATATAGACCCTGTGATGTCCTTAGAGCTGATATGTTAGAGGTGGGAAAACTGTTCCTCACAGACTTAGAAAGAGAGGTATTACCTTATATTTTACCTAAAATATAATGCTGAAAGGAAGAATACAAAGCACAAAATGCCATTGTTTGTATATAAAAAACACACTTGTATATAAATATAGGCGTTTTGATTTTGTATATATAAATATTTTTATTTTAATGAATTGGTCATTGTACACGGTCTTACATGATATCTGGAAATGCTGATGATTATATTTAATCATTACCTGCATGGTACATATCTCATTACCTGCATATGTTACACAATTGGAGATGGAAAGAAGTATGGCCTAATGGTAGAATTCTGAATCCAGAAACCTCTGGAGTCAGACTTTGTGGATGGAAATTTCAGCTCTTCCACTTAATAGCTGTGTGACTTTGACCAAGTTACTCAGCCTCTCTGGGCCTTAGTTTCCCAAGTTTAAGAACAATGAGAGAAATTTTCATGGGATTGTCAGAAAAAACAAGTACACATAACATACTTAGCAAAGTTCTTAGGACTTAGTACTCATAAAGGTAGCCATTATTATACATTATATGGTTAAATAATTTATATCAAATACCTCACAGATACATTGATTTCTTTGCCAAGAGAATTTGTGCAACTCTCTAAGTTTTGTAACTTGAGTTTGAAACTTACTCTGTATTTTTCAAATATATATTATTTTCTCCTCTATCCTTCCTTGTTTACTTTAGGAGAACAATGAAATGAAAGCGAGAATAGAGGTGTGGAATTGTAAGCCCTACAAGGGCTCTAGACAATTTGTAACCATGTGAAGCACAGATGGATTTTTAATAACAAAATATATAAATCAGGCTGTATGATTTTTGAAAAGATCAGGTGGCCTAAGATGTAGCTTCCGCATGAATGTACTTCCTGAACATGTATAAACCTGCAATGTTTGGAAGTGATCCAAATCAGAGTGGTCTCGGTATAGGAGCCAGCTCATGGAACCAGGGTCTGTGACCAGAGTGGACTCATTTAAGGACAGTCTCTTCTCGGGCATTTGAATTGTAGGGGAATCCTCCTGGGTTCACAGGCATTTATTTTAACACCTGCATTGGATTTTCCAAGTTGGAATTTAGACAACAAAATAATTAGCAAAACAAACAAACAAAACAACCCCAAAGCCCACAAAAAAACCCACAAAAAACAAAGAAACCATAATTGGTAAACTATATGCAGGATTACCAAAGAGCTTAAGTCTCTCTGTCTATATATAGACATATATATATATATATATATATATATATATATATATATACCTTCTTATCTATCTATCGATCTATCTGTCTATATATATATACACCTTCTTAACTACATGTATGGTTCTTTTTTTAAATTTAATTTTATTATGTTATGTTAATCACCATACATTACATCATTAGTTTTTGATGTAGTGTTCCATGATTCATTGTTTGCGTATAACACCCAGTGCTCCACGCAGAACGTACCCTCTTTAATACCCATCACCAGGCTAACCCATCCCCCCACCCCTTTCCCTCTAGAACCCTCAGTTTGTTTCTCAGAGTCCATAGTCTCTCATGGTTTGTCTCCCCCTCCGATTTCCACCCCCTTCATTTTTCCCTTCCTATATGTATGGTTCTTAATGGTCAGTCTCATTTCCACAGCAATAAAATCATCAAGACTCAGAATGTGGAAGGTAAAATCTTAGTCTTGTTCTTTTGCATAACCTTCTCTTTGTGTCTCATGCTTGTGGTCCTAGGCTGATCTTAAAAATGTCTCCAGCACAGTGATTCTTGGACTTTACATGTAAAGGAATCCCTAGAGGGCTTGCAAAAAATGCAGATTTCTGTAATTCACCCTTGAAGTTTTCTGACTCACCAGGCTTGAGGCAGGACCCACTAATCTCAATATTTTATCAAAATATTTTGTAAGTATCCCAGTTGATTCACAGACCAAACTTAGTCTAGTTCCCTAGATTAACACTTGCTCTCAACTCGGGACGCATATCAGAGTTACTGTGGTTCTTAGTAAAAGTCCAGTTGAACAGGCCAAGCTCAGTTCCTCTATGATGCATTAACCACAGGGCACTCCTTCCTTAAGCTGCTCTGAGTCACCCATGTGGAGCCTGTCAGGTGCAAATTCTAGAGAACAAGGCTGTGTTCTCTCATTGACTACCCAGTGGCCTTCAGCCACAGGTTTTAGTACCCCATGGTTCTCCATAACAGTGGGGACCACTGGCCAACTGCCTCAGTATCCCTGTGAGCTCACTTGGGATATTCAGATTCCTGGGCCCAAACCTAACTCTACAAAAAAAAAAAAAAAAAGAAGAAGAAGAGGTGGGATGTGAAGTCTTAGAGCCAGGATTTTCCTTGGCTCCCCAGATGATGACTATGCCTTGATGAAGTTCTCAATCCAGCACTCTGTGGAGCTAGCCTTTGCCCGCTCACAGCTTCAGACAACTCCAGTGCTTGTGGGGACCACCAACTGCAGTGACCATAAGGCCAGGACAGGGACCACCGTGACTCCTGAATGTCAGCAGTGTCTCTTCCCTCTCACGTCTCCTGGCTTCTCCCTTCTCTGCAGCCTGCGAACAGCCATTTCTCCTGTCCTTGTGGTTTTATGATGGGAAACACAGGCTCCTTTCTCTCTGGCCTCTGGGCTCTTCCTGTCTTCTCTTTTCCACAACTACCAAGTAGAGACCCAGATGACGGTGCCAAACACGTTCAGGCTGGTCTCCTGGCAGAGAGACCCCTGTAAGCCTTTGCAAATCCTTGAAGGCTTTCTTTCCTCCCTGTGTATAGCTTACATAAGCAAGGTTTAAATTTGTCGAGAATTTCACAGGTTCTCAGATCTGTTGTCTTCCTCTTAAAGTGCTTTGGAAAAAGGAACAGTATAATGTGCTCTTGGCTGGCATAGGGGAAAGGCAACCCGGTCTTTAGAAATATTTGAATTCTTGAAATAATATTTCTGAATTATCAAGAATTATAGCAAGAAAATTGCTGTGTATGTGTAACAGTTCTGTCTTCAGGATGTGTACTTCAAAAGACCCATTTAAAAATGTAAATCAGAGAATGTTTTAGTGTTCCTATGTAAAATAACGAACAAAGGTGACATTAAAAATAATTAAGTATTATATTGTGAACAACTTTGTCATTGATTATTTTAAAATCTGAGCAATAGAGTTCTATCTTGTTAAATAACCTTTTGTCTATAAAACTTCAGAGATTGTTTGAGGGTAAGGTGGCATAAAAGTCAATAGTTTGACATCTCCTTATTGCAAGCTTGTGTTTTGATGGAACCCTATGTTTAGCCTGACACAGTCCTCCTAGATGTCAACCTCTTTCTTTGACAATAAGGAAGGCTCCCTGGTAACCAAAGGGAGCAGGGGTTGGTGAAGTTGAGTGACTGGCAAAAAGGTATATCTACCTGGAAAATGATACCACCAATCAAATTAAATGTGAGAGGGGATTATGCATAGAGGAGATAACAATGTCAGACTTTGTGGATCTTTTCAAGAGATCATTACTGGTGACATGGCAAGTTTATTTTTCTAACATTAGGAAAAGCATTTAAAAGACAATGTCTGAACTGTTCCATAGGGCTAATAATGATACTTGTTGGAGAGGCCCTCCACGGGATGGATTTTTAATAGTCTCTGGGACCTGTGCTTAGTTGAGAAGGTTATGCTACTCCAAAGGCCTCTTGGACTAGCCCACTTCTTTATTTCTGTGAAGCCTTGCTATGACCATAAGACAGTGTGTACTAAGAACATGATTTCAGCACTGGTTGAAGCCACTCGAAGCAGCCTAGCATAAAGAAAGACACAAAGCAGAATTTTTGTGAGTCTCTCCACCACCATGCTGCCATTGCTTAACCTCCTTTAGCAACAGGACAAGTCACTTGCTTTACCATCTGGTGCAAGATAAGAGGGCTTTGAACCGACATGGAAGCTGCCTACGAACACTCAAAGGGATGACATGTGGACAAAGAAGTAGATTCATTTTTCTGAAGTTCCAGCAGGCACAATTAGATTCAGTGGGTGGGATTGGAGGGAGGCAGCTTCAATTCAATATGAGAGAGAACTTTCTAATGATTCATACTGTTCAGTAGTGGCCTTGAAGTTTCACGCTTGCTCCAGAGGAAAGTATGTGACACGTGAGTGGATCGGCCACCAGAAACAACATTTAAGGAATTCCAAGATTGAGTGGAAGCTCCACTTGGCTGACTGCTATAATCTGTCCCCTTTTTGGCATTATTGTTAAAATAATTTGAGGAGTGACCCTAAGCAGGGGAGGGGGACATATAAGAAAAAAGATAGGCGTTTCTTGACACCCTAAAAGATGAAAGAATAATTACCTCGTCTTTCCCCTTAGCTTTTTAAGCATGTTACACTTGAGCACCTATTATGTGCCAGAACATCATCTCATTTAACAGCCAAAAGGCAAAAATCCCAGCGTGTCCTATCTTAGCCAGAGTTCTGCAGTTGCTTTCCTGCATCTTCGATGACGTCACAAAAGCTGCCCTGCATACTTATCCTGCCTGAGCGAAACTCCTGGATAACCTTTTCATATCACTTCTTCTGTTTCCTCTGTGGGGCCTGCAATATTAGATTGTGATGATCAGGTTTGTGTTGATTGTATTGATTTTTCTCACTAGACTGTACGCTCTTTGAGAGCTGACCCCTTTGACTGCTTCATCTAGTTAGTGCCTATCCAGGTATCTGGCAAATAGTAAAAGCTGATGTCTATTAACTGAATATTTGATTTCTCCTCCCCTCATACCCTTTCCTCTAAAAAAATACCTAGGATGACTTTGATCCTCAAGGTAAGGAAATATGCCAGAATATTTTTTCTCCTCCCGACCCTGCCTAATCACGTCCTAATTACCTATTCCATTCATTCTATTTCAGGGGAAAGCTAGTGAAGAGAGTGAGGTGAAAAAAAAATCCCCAAAATTAGAGAAGGGAAAGCGACCTCTTGTGCAACCCCTTCATCAACCCAACTAGATATGTTGCCTTTGGCAACACTACTGGTAAGAATGAGGAGGAAATCCTGCTCCTGCTGTTGACTAGCTTTGTGACCCCAAACTAGTTCTGTGAGTACCTCATTGTTTCTTCTCAGTAAAATGAGGAGTTTGTTCAGACAATTTACAGGGGCTCATTCTGAAATATTGTAATTCCTAATCTCTTTTCCCTTCTGAGGTTTCCTGAGGTCCTTGCCTCTGCCTAGTATTCTCCTGGGTAACCAAGAATCCAGAACAATGAGGAGAAGCAATGTCAGGAGGTAACACTGGGATAAAACACTGTTCTTTGTGATCCGACACACCTGGATCGAGTTCCTGCTATATGGCTTTGGGAAAATTATAAACCTCTCAAGGCTAAAGATGCCTCTCCTATAAAATGGCCAGAATATTCCATACCTCAAGAGCTATAAGGACTCTGAGATAACATATATGAAGTGCTAATCCTGCCCCAGAAGCATAATGAGCACTTGGAAAATGATAATGGTTATTTGGAAATAGTCCCCTGTCTCTCTTTTTCCCCCCTTTTCTCCAAAGAGTCTAAAAGACACCCACACACAAGTCCTGAAGAAATTTTCTCGGCATGATTATACTGTGCTCATGCACATCATTTCTCCTCCCTTGAGAATCAGTAGAGGATGGTCAAGGTGCCTTCCTGCTAAGGCATTCTGCTCTCACGTGTACAATGGCCAAAAGAGCAACCCACTTCACAGTGATGGGGAATATATTTATTTTAACATTTGCATAGAAGACATGAATGTTACTGAGGAGACACAGGAAGTGGGTGTGGGGTCGTCTATCTTACTATCACATAATGTATCACATCCAGCCAAGATTCTTTTATTTGGAAAAGCTTTGACTGAGCAACGGTGACACAGCAGCTCCTGAGCCTGACAGTAAATAGACACCTTATAAAAATTTATGAAGTTCAGGTTGTAAAGAGCAAACTGCACATACTGAGTAGTAACATTGCTTATTAAAATAATTTCATCTTTAAGTCTGTTGTCTCCGTATCGCCTATAATAGAAGCTCATGCTATGGCTAGATACCTCAACAGCCTGTAAACTTTTATATGGGCTTTTGAAAAGGGATGATAGTTTTACGAGATGTGATTTTCTCATCTCACTAAATTAGATTATTTGAGATAGCGTCCCTGGATGTAAAATTTCAATCCTGAGTAAATCTGTACCTCGGAGACTCTGAGCAGCCTGCTAGCAGAGTGGAAATGGAGCATAATAAATCTGCCCTGAGCCCATTTCTCTCCACACAACTCCATAATTCATTCCTTGCTTGATACCCATGACCGCTTTTTCTCAGCTAATCAGTCTGCATCCAGGCTGGCTCCTTTCATGTGCAGTTCCTCCTTCTAGGTACAGATCTTGCCTCTTGGCATGCTCTCTTGCTTACAGGCTTCCTTCTAGAGCTTGTGTGCTATGGTGAACCCTGCATCCAAGCTGTTCCTAATCATATGGCAAGCAGCTACCCTAGTTCTAAGGTGGCCTCTTTGTTGCAGTATACTTCGAAAGAGATCTTCTGTTGAAAGCGGATTAAAATAGATAACAGCGTCTCTGAGCATCTGGAAACCCAGGAAGTATTTTGGTTATTCTTTCCCGAGTCTCCTCTGAGGGCACAGACGGGGGATGACCGGCTACTAAAACTCCATGTTTCTTTATTCCAGTCCCTTCGACTTCATTTATGAGGAATGCTTCTTCCTTGCTCTTGTGATTTTCTCCTCTTCCTGTGGTTCCATATTGCTCTGGTCCAGTGGTACCACCACCGTCTGTGGCCACAAGACTGAGAACGGTGCAGGTGACTTTCAGGGAGCTTGGGGAGAAGGAAGAGTTTAGGAGGATGTCTCCTAATGTGGAGCAGAGGCAATCTGACTCAAGTGGGAATTAAACACACTGTTTCCAGCCCTGTTTCCACCCTTAATTATTCTTGTGGTAGTGGGCAAGGAATTTATTTTGACCAGCTCTCACTTTTGTCATGTGTAAAACAAGCAGGTAGCAATAGGTAAATTTTAGTAGAGAAGATTATATAAATTATAAATCATATAGGCATGGAAAATTATCTTCTGTTCCTCCCGACGATTTAATTCAATAACTTAGTGTCTTGAGACTGTTTTTAGGGAACTCAGGACTTTGGAACAAGAATTTTCCAGAGGACTCTGCTGCTGCGTAGGGTGTAGTCCAGGGGCCACTCAGAAATAACTTTGTGCAGAAGACCAGGTAGTCTGTGGTAGCCTGGTCAGAAGGCAGCCACCCAGAACAGCAATTTGAAGCAGAAGCAATGGCACCCAGTTGGCTGGTTTCAGGAGAAGAGTGATCTTTATGTCCTTTGTGATTTTAAAGTCCGTTAATTGAGTAGCTCCTTAAACTTTTTTCATAATGCTTGCACCTAAAGTTATTCAGCCACATTCTCTTCCACTCCCTGAATTCGCTAAGAGCCTCTGTGTCTTGTCTGGTTTTATAGAAAAGGAAATGGAAGCACTGAGAAGCTACCTGATGTGCCCAAGGTGGCACAGCTCAGTAGTGGCAGAACAGGACTGGGGTCTTGCCAAGGAGATTGGATTCCTAGCTGCTCAGGGTTGGCCCATGGACAGGCAGCACTGGCATCGCCTAGAAGCTTGTTAAAAAATGCAGAATCTTAGGCTCCACCTCAGGCCTCCTGAATCCAAATCTCCCATTTTAAACCTCTCCATGTGTCTCGTGCACATTGAAGTCTGAGAACAGTAATGGGGTGGAACCTTCTGCTTCCATTTTGAAAGTTCCTCTCTGCTTCATGCTTCTGACACAGGGTCAAGCCTTCTGGGCTCACTGAGGGCCACTGTATAAAAAAACATGCCCAAGGTGCCTTGGGGCAGCTTCCTTGATTTTATATGTGAAATAAAACAGAACGAGTTTTCATCCCAAGCATTTTGAAGGGTTATATAGAACCCCAGAAACAGGTAAGCAGGCTATGAAATGCTCGTCTCATTTAAAGGCTTTATAGGTTAGCTCCCGAGCAAACTTCTTCCTACTATCACCATATATCAGCGAATTCCCACTTAAAAATATGTACATGTAACAGGACAAGTGGGCAGCATCTCTGATTAGACCTCCAAGTGATTAGAATGATTTAGATTAAATCTGTACCTCTATTTCTGAGATGACTTCAGAATCCTAATGCTGCTGGATCCTCTACGTTCCAAATTTTGAAAATAGCCATGCTAGATATTTAACAAGAACATAGTTTTAAAATGTAAACATAAAAGTAACTAAATAACACCCAATTTGGGACATAACCATGAACAAATTACTATTTTGATAGTCAGCAAGTCATTCACTCATCTCAGGTGACTTTCCACAACTAAAAGTCACTACTGTGTGCCAGTATGTCAGAGGAGAGAATATTGCCTAAGAAGAGAATCTTTGAAATGTTCCCTTTGTCTTTCATTGTCTTGCAAAAGAACGAGTTGGCTTTGAAAAAGTCCTGCCAGCCACAGGACTTGGCAGCTTTCAACAGTGCTGAGATAGTTGAATGGGACAACAGTAGGGACTCATTTTGTTCTAAGATGTCCAAGAGCACCGTAAATATACTTTGAATTCTCGGGCACCTAATATCAAGTTGTAAATATGGGATCATAGATGATTGAGGTTTTGCATTCCTTAGGAGGTCCCTAGGATCCCCCAAGTAGGAAAACTCTTGCCAATTTCCTAGTGTGACCATCTGAGAGGGTCATTTGTGCACATGTTGCTTTGCACATACAAGCCCAGAAAATAGAACAAGAGTGGCAAATCTTAACAAATACGATGTGAAAAATATGCATGTGATCTATACAGTCTTCTATATGAGAGGCAGGTGTGACATGCCCCCTTTTTTTTAACGTTATAAAACTTTCTTTTTTTTATTTTTCCTTTTTTTAAAAATTTTTATTGTTATGTTAATCACCATATATTACATCATTTGTTTTTGATGTAGTGTTCCATGATTCATTGTTTGTGCATAACACCCAGTGTTCCATGCAGAATGTGCCCTCTTTAATACCCATCACCAGGCTAACCCATCCCCCCACCCCCTCCCCTCTAGAACCCTCAGTTTGTTTTTCAGAGTCCATCATCTCTCATGGTTCGTCTCCCCCTCTGACTTACTCCCCTTCATTCTTCCTCTCCTGCTATCTTCTTCTTTTTCTTTTTTCTTAAAATATGTTGCGTTATTTGTTTCAGAAGTACAGATCTGTGATTCAACAGTCTTGCACAATTCACAGCGCTCACCGTAGCACATACCCTCCCCAATGTCTATCACCCAGCCACCCCATCCCTCCCACCCCCAACCACTCCGTTTGTTCCTGAGATTAAGAATTCCTCATATCAGTGAGGTAATATGATACATGTCTTTCTCTGAATGACTTATTTCACTAAGCATAACACCCTCCAGTTCCATCCACGTCGTTGCAAATGGCAAGATCTCATTCCTTTTGATGGCTGCATAATATTCCATTGTGTATATATACCACATCTTCTTTATCCATTCATCTGTCGATGGACATCTCGGCTCTTTCCACAGTTTGGCTATTGTGGACATTGGTGCTATAAACATTGCCCTTTTTAGGATGAGTTTATCTTTGATCCCTGTCCCCATCAATTTCAGTGACACTTGCTTCCACCTGTATAGGCAGAATGACATTTTTTTCCGGCCAAAGTACCCTGGGACAACCGCCTTCACTAACTGTAGTCCATTGATTGCTGAGATTTTACGTCTCTTGAGGCCAGCATTGTATTCTGCCACATTATGCAGCACTGGTTCTTTTATTTATTTCTTTTCATCTCTTACCTGTCTTAATCAGATCATCGACTCACCAAAGAATTGAACTGGGATAAGGCTACGTATTTAAGTAAATTTATGTCCTAAGTTGCTACCAGAGCACGCCATCTATATAGAGAAAAATATTCTATAATAGCCTAGGTTATTCTTCTGAGCATCTTAAACCATTACCACTTTTAGGGGTGTTCATGTAGTTTCTGGATTGAGAAAATCATTTGGATCTGAGATAATCAATTTTGTGTGGTGTTGGAGTAGTGAGCATTATGCTCTTGATGTTTGAAGGAAGGAACGGCCCTGGTATACAGATATGGTACATGTCACCAAGGCAAGGTCACAAAGAAAGGCAAAGGAAATATTAAGTCTCCAACATGGTTCTCCAAGTTGAATACGTGGAGAGTATTCTCTCCAAGTAACTCTCATTGGAGAGTTATGATTTTGCCCAGTGCTACTTGTATCTGGAATACCCTTTGTTATTGGATTTTTAATTTAGGTTCTGAGAGTGATAGAGCTTGGGATCAATAGTGTTACCTTCTCTTTTTTTAAGGTCACAATTAAACATCCTGTACATTTTTACATGCCCAGAAGGTCATACTGATTCTTTGTCTACCCTTCGCCCACCTCTTTGCACTAATGGTAAGCCAAATGGTTTGATCTTCTTATTTAAAGCATTCCTTTGCCTGAACAATTATCGTTTCACCTTGGCTTTCCTTTCCTTCCTTCCTTTTCTTGAATTTCAAATTGTGTTCCATATAGAAATAACAACAATAACAATAGCAACCAGAGGCCATAAGCTGCTTTACTGTGTGTGGTAGTGTTTTAAGCACTTAACATGTATTATATCATTTAATAACAAGATAGGCAGTATCATCATCTCCATTTTACACATGATAAAACTGATGCTTAAGAAGTTGAGGAACTTTTCTAGGTCTTCAGACTAGTAACTGACAGAACATGACCTTGAACCCAGGCCTCACTGCCTCTGGAACTCACCTTCATCACAAAAACCATAATGCAAGAGTAGAAAGGAAATTTAAACGTCATCTAGTTCAGACTGTTCTTTCCACAGATGAAGAAATCGGTCAAAAGAGGTTAAGTGCCTTACCCTAGGTAATTCAACTAGCAAATGAAAGAGCCCATTTCAGTTGGTTCCATTTTTGTGGAATTTATGTAGGCATGTTCTATTCCGTCTAACTGGCTAACTTGGATCAGCTGTCTTCTCTGGATCAATCTGCTGTAACAAGGAGTGTGGGCACACTGTACAGAATTGTTCAAAATGGCTGCTACCTCACTTGACCCTCTTACTGCTGGTCAAGAGGAATCTTCATGGCTGGGCAAGGAACAGCTGCAAAAGCTGGTCACCGTACGGGGTTGTTCTCTCCCAGGCTGGAAGCTCCGTTCTAGCCAGACTCTCACAGAGCCAGGAAGCAAGTCCCTGTTAGGGAATTTTCCATATTATTAGGACTCTTCCTCCCCTCAAAGAAGACCAGATTCCGAGTAAAATCAGTCTGCTTTCGTTGTTCTTTGCTCAGCCTACTCTCCAGGCCCTGCCTCTCTTTTGAAGATAGATTGAGTTTGACAGATGGAAAACCAGCAGCAGTCCTGGGACTGACTGCCAAATGGGACAGCAGAGAAGGTGATCTGATGGGTTGTGGCATTGAACTGAAAGGGTATGAACATGGATGCCTCAGTAAAGACAATGAATGGTGACCCTCTTGAGGAAATAGCAGCATTTTTCATCTCAGCGTAAACTGCATTGAAGATCTGGAAAAGCAAGCTACTGCTGTGTGTCATCTACCTGTATTACAGTTTAACTTGCATAGTGGTGCTTCATCATAAATGTGGGTCCTGATCAGACTTTTTTTTTTTAGTAGTATATTCTTCTGACCACAAAACTAAACTTATTCATGAAAAATATGAAGAAAGAAGTGGTGATTCCCTGAGATATCCATGCAGGTAGAATCATGATTCCCTGTGAGACAGTTTGTTTCACTCTAGATGTGCACTTCCTTTCTCTTTCCAAGCACATAACCAGGCCTGTGTGCTTCCCTGTCCCCAGGGAAGAGTTGCCTTGCAGAGAAGAAAGCAGAAGTTGCCTATACTAGAAGAGAGACTGGCTTTGGTGTTCTAGAGGCCCCTTGAGGGGACTTTATTCTAGAAGGGAAGAGCAGCAGGGACCTTTGGGAAGGGTAAGCAGGGAAATAGAAAAGAAAAGGAGGTTGATTTCCTAAAGTTAGTGGATCCAAGGCTAGTGTGCATCTCTGGAGCACCCCAGTGCTGTGGCCAGACGTTGTGAGAGAGTGTGATACATTTGGGGAAGCTATGTATTTAATCATAGGGATCTCCAGCCTTGGCAAAAATTTCTACAGCCCATGAAGCAGGGCCCCCAGCACCAAAGGAGAGGCCTCCAGTCCATGAGTTTTCTTTAAAAAATGCAAATCTGAGCATACGTCTCAGCAAAAGACCCCTTCATTGACATCACGTCTGTAGGAGATAGAGAAAGGTGTTCCAAGCAGATGAACGAGCATGTGCAAAACTCTGAAGTTAATGGAACACATGCTCTCTATCAGTGATTTTCTTCATCTGGATCCTGGGGTTGTGTTTATAAACATCTGGAAGGATGGGCAAGGGCTGTTCATGGGGGGGTTTGATTGCCATCTTGTGGAATCTCTGTGGGCCAATGATTTTCAAATGTTTTTTAGAAGCATAGGTCATTATTTCAAATAAAATTTTACACAGAAACTCAATGAACTTTCATGCCATACCTTCCACCACATAGCCTTGAACTCTTGGGGCATCTCTGTGTGACCATGACTGATCAGATGTCCATTATCTGATCAGATTTGAGATGTAAATGATGATCACAATGGTGGTATGAAGATACACGGAGGGGTAGAGACAGAGAAGGTTAGACCGGATGCAAAGAGACCGACAGAAGAAATTTCTAAGCACAAATTGGTAATGTAAAAATAACTTCATTTTTTTCTAGGAATTTCAGTTTTTATTGTGAGCCTCATTTGATTTGACAGTAGAAACTTAGCTATATGACTCAGGGTTGTACTCTCCTTCTCTGACTTAGATCTAAGTCCAGGGAGCGTTTATATACAAGTAAAAAGCACCACTTATTCAAAACTTAGTTATGTCAAGAGCAGGTACTTTACAAATTTGAACTAATTTAATTACTATAATAACCCTATATGATATATGCTGTTATGATCTCCATCTTATAGATAAGGAAACAAGCCCAGGGCGCCTGGGTGGCTCAGCTGGTTAAGCGACTGCCTTCGGCTCAGGTCATGATCCTGGAGTCCCGGGATCGAGTCCCGCATCGGGCTCCCTGCTCGGCAGGGAGTCTGCTTCTCCCTCTGACCCTCCCCCCTCTCATGCTCTCTGTCTCTCTCTCATTCTCTCTCTCAAATAAATAAATAAAATCTTTAAAAAAAAAAAAAAAGGAAACAAGCCCAGAAAGTTGAATGATTTGCCAAAGTCAAACAGCTCTTAATGACTAGAGCTGGGATTTGAACATTGGCAGCCCACTGTCTGCTCTGCTCCAGTATCCTCATTCTTAACCAGTGCAGATATCATGCAGAGGTATCCATGGGGAGCATACCATTTTGTCCTTGGGAGTGATCAGTATTCTCTGGCATCCATAGCCATTGATTTTTTTTTCTATCCCATCTGGTTCTAGCACATCATCCATACAGGTTGCTCTAGAACCTCCAGAATGTTTCATTCAGCTATTGGCAAACTATACTGTGCCAGGAGGAAACTGTTGAAGCTGTCTAGGACTCTATCTACCTAGGCTAGTGGTTCTTTTTTTTTTTTTAAAGATTTTACCTATTTATTTGACAGAGACACAGCGAGAGAGGGAACACAAGCAGGGGGAGTGGGAGAGGGAGAAGCAGGCCCCCCGCCAAGCAGGGAGCCCAACTCGGGGCTTGATCCCAGGACCCTGGGATCATGACCTGAGCGAAGGCAGATGCCCAACGACTGAGCCACCCAGGCGCCCCTAGGCTAGTGGTTCTTAACTGGGATTTTTTTCCCCCACGGACATTCGGTAAGGTCTAGAAACATTTTGTTTGTCCCAAGTGGGGAAGGGGATTATATTCCTGGTATCTAGTGGATACAGGCCAGCAATGCCTTTAAACATCCTATAAAGCACAGGATAGTCCTTACAACAAAGATTTTTTGGGGACCAAAATGTTAATATTGCTAATATTGAGAAACCCCTATATAGACATGAATATAGTACATTTAAGCCATTTATTTACAAAGCCATAATTTATTCTCAGGGCTCCATCTTCCCAGGAAGGTACAGATTCCCAAGCTTCTTAGATCCATCATACCTTCTGGGGTTTCTGTTACCTTTCCTTCCATCAGGTCTCAGTGCATGGCTGGTGAGTGGGCTGGGACCTGGGCCCCCTCTCCAGGTGCTCACTTAGATCAAAAGTCTCTGCAATTACCTTTTAACTGTTTCTCTTTCTCTCTCTCTTATTTAGTCTGAATGTGGGAAGCTTTTGCTCTTACTCATCATATTCTTCCAAATCTGTTGCCCATGAGTTCTCCTAATGTTTGAAACTCAAACTGCAAGAAAAGATTATCTTTTTTTCTGCTTTATGCTATGTGATCTCTTTCCTGGGGACAATAAATACAGAAAAGTCAGCAGACTGAATGAAGTTTTACTGAAATACAGAAAACCTTAGTTTGTCCATGTCAGCATTTTGCAATCTATATTCTGAGGTGTACCATTGTCCCTGGAGATGTCCCTATGTTTTCTATGGAAAGGGAGAAATGCTGCCTGTGGGCCCCCTCTCTAGGAATTCACAAGTCATATAATTAAACATTTAAATTTATCTCATGACTTCCCCAAAGTATTTGACAAGAAAACATTTCTTTTCCATGGAATCCTCAAGAACCATTTATACATAATTTGAGAAATGCTAGTCTACATGATAAATGTGGTCTTTATCAAAGTATTGGTGGAGAGAAGAGGTAGGTTCTAGAGATGCTAAAAAACTAAACTCAGTAAGAGTTGGCGAATGACTGGTCCTGGGATGTCAAGTAGCAAGGGAAATCAATGAGAGGATATAGAAACTTCCAAGCTGAAGGGACAAATTTTGTATCATTCCTTATATATCAGAAAATATTAGGCACCAGGGATTTTTAAAAGTCTAAACCACAAAATGACAATACTAAATTTGTTTCTCCTGGGTGATTGTAATGGCTTTCTGTGCAGTGTCTTAGCTTTCATTCATGTTCTCTTCTAATCGCCATGTCATAATGCCATCAAAGAAATTTTTCTAAACAAAGATACAATCATGGCATTGCTCCGATCAAAGAACTTCTGTGGTTCAATTTTGCACATAGACAATCCAAAGTTCTTTGTGTCGTGTTCAGAAGACCTTGTTAAAATCTTCCTGAATATGGATTTAACCTGGTATGGCAAGAAATGAGCAACACTTTCTTACTCAGCAAGATCGTGCCTTGCACTGCCAGTGCCTATGTGCTCATTTTAGGGACCCTGGGGGACAAGACCAACTGCGCTGGGGACCTTGCATCTGTTCCTGTCCTGTGGGAATACCTTGATTCTGTATCTTTTGGAAAATATATCTATAATATAATCTAATCTTGAAAAGGTTGTATTGTGTGGTCTGTCTCTACCTGTGGATATCTTCCATTTGTCCCTCTGGATCCACCCTAACCCTCGTCCACTCAATTCTCTACTCTGGGAGGCTGATTTGTATGGACTAAAGCTATGGAATCCCTTGCCCTCTGTCTTACAGTTGGGTTTGGTTAATGGAAAACGCTGGCAGGAGATAGGAAGGAGGGGGGAAAGTGAGATCAAAGTGTTTATTTCCTGGACCCAACCCTGGAAGGGTACCACAGGCTGACTGTCTTGCACTGGTCACTGCCTCTCTCAACATGGCCTCCCTCACGGTCTTTTCTTCTTTCCAGGGTTAGGTAACTGACTTCTCCTCTGGGGGTTGTAACACCATCCCCACTCCGATCCCTGGTTCCTGTGTTTCCTGTGCTTCCTCCACGTCTGACTCTACACTTATAAATAGCCCTTTAAAAATAAACTCTCTTCAAATTTTCCCAATTTGAATATTGTATTTCTTTCCCATGGGGACCCTAACGGCAATCCGAAACACTTAAAATTTTTTAGCATCTGTGAAAAATCTCAATGATAAAGAATTAAACTAAGCAGAGACACTTATCACAAAATGTCCATTTTTGTGTTTTACTTTTATATCATTTCAAATGGTACCATAACATTATAAAATAGAATATTACATTTAAAAGTAACTTCAGAATAAGGATAGTATTCATTTTCTGGTCAAGAAAGGCCATTTCTTTTGTGACCCATTGACTGGAACATTTTCTAGCTCATTGGCTAATGAAAATTCATGGGACTTCCAACCGGCTATGAAGATGAATAGAGAGAACCTGGACCACCACCCAGTGGGGACCACAGCACTGGTTTGGACCATGACTCTGCACACGGACCAGAAGTCTATGGGACCTTAAGCTCACCTTCCTTACTTGTACCAAATGATGACCAGTATACTGACCTTCCATCCCTTTTCTTATGGCAGGAGATGGCTTAAATAAATAACTTAGATTGGTCCATGAAAAAAAAAAAAAGAAAAAAAAAAGAAAATTCATGGGAGTGAGCTCTTGAGTTGGTTTGGGTGATGGGAAAGATTCCATCTGTGCACAGTTCTCTCTGGTGAGGTCTATGGGGATAGGCATGTTGGGAAGTCAACGGAGCAACAGACCCAGGATTCACTGGATGGTTCAGTGGCTACAGCTTTTGCAGCTAGTCTTTAATAAGTTCCAAAAGAATTGTCAAGTACGAGTAAGAGACTGTTGACCGCAACTAAGCAGTTCTCTTCTAGAGTTAGGCTTAATCTTCTTCAGGAGAAGAATTCTCCAGAAAGAACTCAGGTAGGAATGTCAATCCTAGATAGTTTTCCTCTTCCAAATGGCTTATGCTATCCTGTGTTCTTTGAATTAGGATAGAATATATAACAAAACTGAAAGGACTTTCATGTGGACCTTTGCTAGGAGCAGCCCAAACCCCCCCTTTTTTGCTTATAGTAGTAACTCGTATTTAACTCTTAGTCTATTATTCATATTATTATTTCTTTTGAGCAAAAAATATTTTAAATGCAGTTTTATATAAATTAATTTCCCCTCCCATGATTCTGGCCATGAAAATAAATGTCAAATTTTAGGAAGAGTTTATAGTGCTCCAATATGACTGACTAGAGAAATCGTGGAGCTTACAGTAGTCTTCTTTGCTATTTTCTGCTTGTAGATCCAGCCATATAGATATTTATATATCTGTCTATATATAGCTTTGCATCCCATAGAAGCATGTGCTTTCCTTTTCCTGAGGAAATCTTCTTTTGGAAATGGCAATGCAGTAAGCATTTCCTTTAGCATTGTAGAGGGGATGGAAGCCTGTGTATTACAGCAGATATTGGGGGGATGTGTAGCCAAGGATAATAACCACACTTTCCCTGGGATCGGAAGTGAGGCATTCCATGTGCGTGAAGATTTGGGTATGAGGAGTAAAAAGACAAATCTATTGTGCAAGCAAGGCTTGTTGTGCAGGTTTTCTTGTTTTGTACATACTGAAGTGCTGGTGCTGTGATTCATGGTTCATGCTGGCGCCGTAAGATGAGGAAAGGACCAGGCAATCTTTTGAATATGTTGTCCTCAAGCTGTGGTTTGTTGTTGTTGTTGCATTTCCTATACTTGATCACAGAGATAGGTGTGTATCATGTTATGTGGAAAGAGGATTTAAAAACAGGCACAACTTTGGAAACTTGACTCACTAATTCCCACATTTTCACCTCTGTATTCACAGAGGGAAACTTTTTTTTTTCTACCCTGGGACTTGAATGGAAAATATTGGAGATTTATATTTTTAAAGAATTGATAAATAGACTGGATATATTTAACATGTAAAATGTTCATTTCATTTAGCTGGGATTCTGAGAATATTAAATTTGATAAAATTCTAATAATTCAAGAACTCTGAAAATGTACCTTATTTTTTAGGTTATTAAATTATAGTAATGATAGAAAGTTAGTACCTTTCTTTAAAAACTGTGACCTAGTATTTATATCTGACTGTGCTGTCTCAACATGTTAGATCGCAAGCTCTATTTTATAACTATAAGGATCTTTAAAAGAAGGAAAATAGTCTTGATATTTATTATAGTGTCTAAGTAAGATAGTTTTTTTTCTAACATGAAAGTTCCTCATCATGAGGAATGCAAATATAAAATGCATAAACTTGAATATCCTCAAAATACCTTTTAAATGAAGCAGTGTATTTGGAGGAGGGAAACCACGGTGAGTCAGCTGTCTCTTCAGGTTCTGCTCAGAACAGTTACTGACTTGTTTAGTGACCTTGGCCATCTTGGTCTAACTCCATTTTCATTTTCTCTCTTGACAAATGGAATATCTTTCTACTAACCTGCTTTCCCTGAACATACTTTGGAAGAAATATGCTATGAAATACCAATTAACAATGTTTCCTTATCTCAGGAGTGAACTTCAATATGAAATGAGAACACAATTCACTCGTATTTTTTTGACCTTGTAATTGTTAGCAAAAAAAAAAAACTAAGTATATTTAAATGAAGTACTCTAGGATAAGTGACTGAAAGTTCATTACCCTGTAAGAGTTATATTCAATATAGATTCTTTTATATATGAAAATGTGGCTTAGCAGGTTGGCAGCTTGAAAATTCTTGCTTTATTAGTTAACAAATGATTCTGGACTTTATCCCATTTATTGTCAATCTCAGTTTTTGGGTGCCTAGGAATTCAAAATTATATGCTCAGCTGACCCTTTAATTAGCTCTCGTTCTGTCTCACATGATTTATAGCCTGGCGGCTCACATGTAAAAATGATATATGATTTAATGAAGTGGAAAGGCAGAATCGGTTCCCACCTCCGATTGTTGGATGCTTTCCTCTGGCTGGTAAGTGGAGCGCTGGGGGCAAACAGAGCAGCAGTTACATCCCTTTACTCATTTAGCCTCACAAGGAGGGGGAGGTCCAGTTTGCTATGATTCGTGACTGTTTGCAAATATGCTTTTGTTTCACTAGAAAACCCAAGAGCATTGATTCGGGTTATCTCAAAATTGTTTTTTAAAAGAAATATGAGAGAGGCTATTGACTCGAAGTCTCTTCTTTTGCATTTTTATTTTATTGCTCTAAATGCAAATATCGCACGAGAAGCAATACAGCATTTGCTCTGTAGGGTTGTTCAGTGTTTTAGCACCTTGGTCCATTAAGCCCATAAGTGTTTACAGAGTACATTAGGCACTGATCAAGGCCCTGGATTACAGCAGTGGCCAAGAGAGACAAGGCCCTCTCAAGGGAGAAGAGACAACAAACTGATAAATAAATGTGTAAGTAAAATGTCTGACTGGAGCCTTGGGGTGGGTGCATGAAGAACAATTCTAAACAAGATGCCCTGAGAGAGAGTGTGGAAATGAAGGGCTGTTCTAGAGCTGCTGGTGTCAGAGAAAGACAGCCGGTCCAGAGTGAGACCCCTGGCCAAGACCTACATGATGTGAAGACTGTAGTGCACAAGGGTCTGGAGGCAGAGCCTCCCAAGCAGAGGACACAGAGAACACAAGTCCAAGGTGAGAAGAGCTTGCTGGTTATGCAGAATAGAAAAAGGAGGAACACATAAGGGCAGGAGAGGTAGGGATAGAGAACTGAGGTGGGCAGATAGTGCAGGGCTTTGAAGCCCACAGTACAACAGGGATAATGTTCCAGCAAGTGCCACATTCCAAAGACCTTTGCTGAGGCTCTCCCAGCTCCCTCCTGCTCCAGCACCCACAGGCACTGTGGTGTACCTGTCTATACACACCTCATTAGGTTTAGGCCCCACCTGAATAACATGGACTAGAGCGTTCTTGGGGCCAAAACACATATGAAAGTGTCCCATTACCTCAAGAGTTCTCACCCCCCCACCAATTTTTTGAAAAATTTCAATTACACAGAAAAGTTGCAAAAACTTCATGTGGAGTCACCACATGAAGTCAATTGGTAATAATTTGCTACCTTTGCTTTATCTCTTTTCTCTATATAATATTTGACTAATCTCTATATAAATATTTGACTTGTTTTGTTTTGCTAAAGCATTTCAAAGTTAGTTGCAGACATCATGACATTTCACCCTTAAATACTTCACCATCTGTCTGATCGTGTCCAGAAAATTTAGCAATGTAATACTTTTATTTACTATATAGCCTATATTGAAATTTCCCCAATTGTCCCAGTCATGTACTTTATAGATGATCTTTGATGGTCATATTTCTTTTTCTCCTCTAATTCAGAACAGTCCCCCAGCCGCCGCCGCCACCTTCTTCTTCTTCTTCTTCGTCTTCGTCTTCGTCTTCTTCTTCTTCATCTTCGTCTTCATCTTCGTCTTCTCCTTCTCCTCCTTCTCCTCCTAATGGTATTGACATTTTTGAAGAGTACAAGTCGGTTACTCTAGAGGATCTCCTGTGATTTGGACTTGTCTGATGTTCCCTCATTATATTTAGGTTAAATGTATTTGGCAAGAATGCTCCATTGGTGATATTGTGTCCTTCATAGCGCATAATATCAGGTGTTATATCAGATGTTAGTTTGTCCTAATGTTGATGATATTAACTTCATCATTTGCTAAAGGTATATCTCCTAGGTTTCCCTATTGTAAAGATATCTTTCCCCCTTGACAATCAATAAATAATCTATGGGGAGATACTTTGAGACTCTGAATATCTTGTTTCCTAATAGCCTTTCACCTAATGATATTAGCATCCACAGATGCATCTTTCCAGAATCAGTTATTGCTATGGTGGTTGTGAGAATGATGATTTTCTATTTCTCTTGGTTTTTCCATCCTCATTAGTTGGCTTACTTTTCTAAAGAAAATTTTTCCTCCCCTTCCCCCCTTTAAAAAATCAGTATGAACTCAAGGATTTTTTAAAAAATTCAGAATGTTTTAATCCACTCCTATCATTATATGTTTTGATGCTATAATTGTCTCATTTGACTACTGAGAGCCCTTTCAGGCTGACATTTTCAATGTTTTGAGTACTTTTCTTTTTCTCTGGCATAGAAAGAAGGTCCAGGCTTAGTTTGTTATTTACCCTTCTCCAGACCAGGAATCAGTGATTTCTCTAAAATTTCATGGTTTCTTTTGGTGGAGCATGATATTCAGAAACCAACATCTTAGAGCTAGATGTGTTTATTGCTACCAAGATATCATTGCTTTCAGAATGAGGGTATCACTGCTTCTAGAACCATTTAGCAGACAGAGCAAGTAAACACACACACACACACACACACACACACACACACACAGAGGCAAGCACACACTCACATACACACGCAGGAGCTTTTACTGATACTTCTAATCCAAACACCACGGCATTCTTTTTTTTCCTTCCCCTCTTTGGTTTCTGAATCTCCCTTCTCCCCTAGAGGAAAGCCTAGGTCCCAACAATATCAATATACTAATAGTTACTCATTTATAGCTAACAATAACCCCTTCCCCAAATTTTAGAACTGTTACACCAATACCAGCATCAGACAAATGAAGTTCAAGATATTTTTGCCCTTCTTTTTGTCCTTAGAATATAACTCATTGAGGATATAAAAGTCATATGCTGTGTTCAAAAATTACCTGTTTTCTTTCTGTATTTTCTTCTGTAAGGGTATGTTATCTATTTGATATACAATTAGGTTTGTATGTGTTTAAAATCAATTTTTGTTTCCTCCATCCTTTCTTTCTTAAATTTTTAGCTTATTAATATGTAAAACATTAACATGGTTTAAAAGCCCCAGCTATATAAAAGGTATATTCATTTCTTCCAAGTTTTAAAAACACCATTACCATTTTTAACTTTAAGCTCTAATAAGACAGCTGTGTGTGTACTGGCCATTAGTATATAGGGCAGCTTTATCAAAATGGCATAATGGGTATCAATACACTTGTAAAACTTTAAAGGACCATGCAAATAATAATATTTCTTCTTGTTTTGATTCTAACATGAGTACTTTCCCCTTTTAATTTTTAATCTTCTAACTTTATATCTGAGAACTGTGTCCTGTTTTTTAAACAGGATACTGTGTGTGTGTGTGTTTTCCATTGTGTGGAAGTTCCCATTGGTTTCTTTTAGGCGTGCATCTTCTGTAGAGCAGTGTTTCTCATGGGTACTGCATCTTATTGTGAGGTCTAGAAATAGTTTCAAAGAAAAATTAAAAGGTCATTTTATTTATGTGATTTTCCTTTGTATTCTCTTGAAGTAGTCAAAATGAGGGCACATTTGGGGAAACAAAAGACTAGAACCTGAAAAATGGAGTCAAGTATTTAATTGTGTCTATACAAATAAAAATTTCCCAAAACATCTGATTGTTTGAAAAGTTACACACACACACACACACATATACACACAGATATTCTTCAGTGCGTCTGGGGGTGGTATACCTAGAGAAATGTAAAATAATGGGTTGTACAGACTTTAGAGAAGTCATAAAATAATTTTGAAAGACTTTTTATATAATGTTATCATTTTATACCCAAACCAGAGAAAATTCAAATGAATAAAATATTTCTTATTGAAGATAATGTCAGCACACTTCTGCTGTTTCCATGCTGCATTTATTCATGCAACAAAAATTAATTGCAGTTATATCTTGAATATTTTCTCTAAGTATATCTTACTTAATTCTTGGATGCCTTGATTATCAGTATGGAATGTGATAATTATTATTAAATGTATACTTAACAATCTAGGCTGATAAATTGTTACCCTAAAGAACACGCATACCCTGGGAACTTACAGGATGGCTCAGATTTGGCTTAGCCATCTTTCAGAAGTGGGGTGGTGGGTTGCTTGGTGCCTGGTTTGTTTTTCTGATTTGGTCAGCTAAAGTGGGGTGGGTAATATAGGCTGGGTGTCCTAGAACAGTGCTTTCCTTTACTAAAAACGAATCAAAAAATTTTAAAGTCCACAAAACTTCCTCTTACTTATCCAAATTCCTCCTTTGGAAGGTTTATGTATATTAACATTTTAAAAATGTAAATAACGACCCAGGAAAGATTAAGCTCCTTTCAGCTATTTATTTTGAAGTTTGATTAATTCATTTATAGTCATTCATTCATTTATATTTATTTATTCATTCATTCATTCATTCATTTATTTTAGAGAGAGAGAGAACATGCAAGCAGGGGAAGGGGCAGAGAGAGGGGGAGACAGAGAGAATCCCAAGCCGACTCCTGTTGAGCGTGGAGCCTGGTAGATGCAGGGCTAGATCTCATGACCCTGAGACCATGAGCTGAAGTCAAAAGTTGGCCACATAACCAACTGAGCCACCCAGGTGCTCCTGATTTATCTTAATTTGTTTGCTTTCCTTCTAAATCCTAGAAGAGCTGTAGTGACAGTGCATTTTTAAAAGAAGAGGTGAATATTTTGTAGCACATAGGAAACTTCAAGGAACATCCTGGGATGGATGCCCAGTGAAGTGGGGAAGCGAGGGAGTAGGCAGCTAAGGAGGGCATTGGTAGGAAGAGGGAGATTCCTTTGTAAATGTAGCCTAAGGCCAAACTTTTCCTCTTTTTCGGTTTTGCGTAGGGCCTTGGTTATCCAAAATCATCCAAGATACCAAATGCAACTCATCTTCCTAATACTAACACAGGTTGATTAATCTGACTGTTCAGCTATTCTAAGACTTGTCTATAGAAAGAGGCTCTGCTACAGAACCTCAAACCCACTGATGATGTTTAATGCTAAAGCAGTCTTGCCTAAATTAAAATGAAACTCTACACCCTATCATAATTTGTTTCTGCCTTGTGGCTGGGTGTTTTTTCTCTGTCACAAGAACCAATAATCTATAAGGTACCAAATCCATGAATCAGAGAACTGGAAGATCCTCAGAGATTTTCTCTATCGATCTCTTGAAACTGAGGTCACAAGAGACAGATGTGGTTGGCGCAGGACTGGCAGAGCTGAGACTACAGCTCTGGTCTTCTGACTCCTGGCCCAGGGCTCGGACCCGCCGCCTTTGTGCCTATTACTTGCTCTAACCAAAGTGACCTCTCTTTTTTCCCTTGGAAGGAGCATTTGAGCAGACTTCTGGGCCATGAAAGCATTGGTATCTGCTTGAAAGGAAGTCTACTTCTAGAAAACTGGAGATTATGCTTTCAGTTCATACAAGTATTGCCAAGTATTTGTAGGTTATGGATAGTTTTTTTAAAAAATACATAATTTAGATTATAAGCCCATTTTTACTGATATTTTTCAGGTGAACTAATCTGATAAAGTTGGAATCCGTGGGAGATATTCATGTAATTTTATTGGATCTTTACTGTGTAGTAAAATGCAATGTAGTACTGTGGTCTAAGATGCATAGTGAGGTTGGTCAGCCTATTTACCATTTACTAGCTAAGTGAATGGGGAAAGGTCCTGCTTCCTTATTTGAAAGACAAGGATAACAATACCTACCTCATAAGGTCATGTGAGGATTAAAATTAGCAAATAGGTAAAATCTGAAGCATAGTGCCAGGCACTTTGTAAATGCACAGTAACTGTTATCCATCATCATCATTATTATTACTAATACTGCCAGAAAAGGAAGGCTGTATAGACCAGGCGCCTTAAGTTCAGGATTCAAGTGCAATTTCTCTTGTTTTCCATTTCGTGAGTATTATAGTATATTTTCAAAAATGTTAACTGCCTGAAAGTAAAAATCAGTTTATCTAATTTTTTTAATTGATAGGCTTTATATTTTAGAGCAGTTTTAGGTTTACACAAAATCAGAGGAGAAAGTATATGGTTCCCTATTATACTCCCTACATCAGTTTTCCCTACTGTTAACATCTTGCACTGGTGTGGTACATTTGTTACAACTGATGAACCAATATTGATACATTACTATTAACTAAATTCCATAGTTTACATTAGGGTTTGCCCTTTGTGTTGTACTGTTCTATGAGTTTTGCCAAATGCTTATTGTTACCCACCATTACAGTACCCTACAGAATAGTTTTACTGTCCTAAAAATTCCATGCTCCACTTTCCCTTCCTTCCCCAGCCACTGAAAACCACTGATCTTGTTTATTATCCTCATCGTTTTGCCTTTTCCAGAACGTCATATACTTGGAGTCATGTAGTACGTGGCCTTTTCAGCTTGGCTTCTTTCACTTAGCAAATATGCTTTTAAGGCTCCCCTCCCACATTGTCTTTTGTGGCTTGATAGCTCATTTATTTTATTGCTCGGTAATATTCCTTTGTCTGGATATAATACCATTTCTTTATGCATTCACCTATTTGAAGGATATCTTGGTCACTTCTAAACTGGGCAATTATGAATAAAGCTGTTGTAATCATTTGCGTGCAGGTCTGGACAATTTGGGTAAATACCTCGGAGCATGATTGCTGGATCATATGGTAAGACTGTGTTTAGCTCTGTAAGAAATTGTGTGTCTTCCAAAGTAGCTGTACATTTTACATCCTTACCAGTAATAAATGAGTGTTCCTGTTGCTCCACATCCTCTGCAGCATTTGGTGTTGTCACTGTTTCCACCATTATAATAGAATCGCAACCATTCTCAAAGGTATGTAGTAGTATCTCTTTGTGGTTTTAATTTGCATTTTCTTAATGATATATGATGTGAGCATCTTTTCATATGCTTATTTGCCATCTGCCTATCCTCTTTGATGAGGTGTCCGGATCGGATCTTTTGCCCTTTTTAAATTGGGTTATTTCTTTTCTTACTGTTAGGTTTTGAGATTTCTTTGTATTTTGGGGACACATGTTCTTTATCAGATAGATGTTTTGCAAATATTTTCTCCCAGCCTGTGGCTTGTGTTTTCATTCTCTTAACAGTGTCTCCACAGAATAGAAGCTTTTAATTTCAGTAAAGTTCCACTTACCAAATTTTCTTTTATAGATTATGGTTTTGGTGTTGCATCTAAAAACTCATTGCCCAATCCAAGGTCACCAAGATTTTCTCCTATGTTATCTTCTAGAAGTTTTAGTTTTGTGTTTTACATTTATGTTTATGATCTTGAGTTACTTTTTGTGAAAGGTATAAGGTTAGTGTCTAGATTCATTTTTTTTGCATGTGAACATTCAGTTACTTAATTTTTCTCTAGTAAGTGAATTGACATTATTCTTGAAGATACTTATAAGAAGATTTTTCTTTTATAGGAAGATATTTTAATCACTGAAAATCTGGGAGACTATTTTCAATGAACAAAGTGTCTTCAACTTTGTGGAGAAATATTATCAGGAACATGGAATTGTTTATGAGTGAAGCATTTTGACATTTGGTCTTTCATCATATTTTAGAATGATTTGGAAAGACTGTGGAATGGTGTGTATGATTTATAGCTGGTTGTGTTTCTTAACTAAAACTTAGCCACTCAATAAAATGTTTTGTATAGTTATTGTTCAAACTCTCCCACTCTCTTATAACTTGTTTTTAATCTATTTCATTCTTTGAGCTACTGTTTGGGGGACTGTTGAAATGCTTGACACTCTTTCTCTCTCTCTCTCTCCCTCTCTTTCACTGTACTTGGCTAGCAAGCCTTAACATCTGCTGACATTATTGATCCTAGGAATAAAAACGTGAGATGATCTCTGGGAAAATTTCCAGGCTTAGAGCCCTGGCAATCCATTAAACCCATATATTTCAAATCATTGCAGTCTTATGAAATATTTTCAGAAATACAGTTGTCAGTGATTTGGTTACATAGGTCTGTTTGAAAGAAAACTTTTAAAGTTCTTCTTGAAATGATTTGTATTTTTCAAACTCTCAAACTTCATGAAAACCAAGAGCCATTTTTTTCTAGAAATGTTTCCTGTTAGATTCTCTGGGTATGTTCTTTTTAGCGGTAATGTAACCACTCACAGTATGATGGTTTGCTTAATGTTGAAGCAAATTACCTGAGAGACAAAACTGAATGAAGGATTTATTCTTTTAAAAATTTTACTTAATCAAGCAACAAAGCAGAAATGGGTTTATATTGTACTTTAAATAAAGAGTTGCCCAAATAAAAGGCCATTATTCCTAAATGATGTGTGATATGGTGGGATCACAGTGAAGGAAATGTACAATTTAATAAAAAATGTTTAAATTTTGGTCTAGATATTCTTTGGAGAATATGTTTATACCTCTTATATTCTTTTGTGGTTTCATACATACCTTCATCTTGTATTTGCTCCCAGCTTGAAAGTATCAGTGTTACAAACAATAAGTGAATAAAGCACAAGTATATATATCTATGTCCCCAAAGCACAAAGTGTTCATAGCAACATCATTTGTAATAGCCCCAACTGGAAAATACTCAAATATCATTTTGCAGGAGACTGTATTCTCAATGAAGGCAGCACTTAATATGTAGCAGTTAATACTAGGGGGCCAGGAAATGTGGGAAGTTCTGGTTATAAGATATGTGTTTAAGGTTAGTTTTTTAGAAAAAGAATATTCAGTATTATTTATTTATTTATTTTACATTTTTTTATTAACATATAATGGATTATTTGTTTCAGGGGTACAGGTCTGTGATTCATTAGTCTTACAAAATTCACAGCAAGTACTATGAATTATTGATTTATATTTTGCATGTCAAAATTCAGTATTTCAAATAAATTATATTTGTAAGGCTATAAATATAAAACACTAATTTCCCACTGAGTTATCATTTCCTTAAAATGCTATATGTGCTGTTATGAAATCAGCTGTTAAATATTTGAAATTGTGGAAGAGTCTTTAAAGTCTTTAATGACTTACCATTGCCCGTAGGATAGAATTTTAATTTTGGGGGGAAGCATGTAAGGACCACTGTGATCTGGACTCTTCCTGAATCTCCTAATTCACCCTTCTCTTAATAACTCCCGTCATGCTCTCTTCAAAATACCTAGCTGTTTGCAATTCTCTGAACACTTTTTTTTTTCCCAAATCTACAAGTCTTTCCTCCAGCTGTTCCTTGTGCCTTCCTTCTCCCCCATGCTCCCATCATATTTATACATTTTTGACCACTGTATCCCTGGTACTTAACACTGTATGTGGCACATGGGGGGCTGTAGTAAATTGAGGGCAAGTTGAAGAGTTTATCATTCTTTTATAGTGTGTTATATCATTTTATCTCCTTAAATAATTATATATCTCTCTTTAACATCATTAAATGTAGGATGAGTTTCTAATTTGTCTTCTGTCCACTGTAGTACTTAGAACATGGTAGGAACTTAATAAGTGTTGATTGGATGAAGAGTTTGAATGTTTTGAATTGATACATAAACCAGAAGTCAACTAAATTGTCTCTTAAGTATGCCTTATGAAATTTAACCTCAAACTTACCTTTCTTATTACATTATTTATCAATGCAGGAGCTGCTGCTATTCATTTTTAGCATATATTTTGTGGTAGGTGGTAGGCACTGAGAGGAATCTAAGCAAGAATTTTATCCTAGACAATATATAAGGCAGATGAGAGAGAAACAGAACCAGTTCATTTTAGGTACAGATCCATTGTGTGCATTGTGGAGAAATATTTTGCTACTGACCTCCTACTCAAAGGGAATGTGCTAAATACTCTAAAGGCACCACTGAAGAATATTTTTGCTTTTCAGCCAAGCTACCAATAGAGCTCTTTGCTTCATAGAGATGGATGGGGCTCGGGAAAGTGGTGTCTAAGTATTTTAACAGGAATGAAATCAGTCATCAAGTTAGAGTTGCAATGTCTTTTCATTCTTATGAACAAGCCTGCCTTTCATCTTCATCTCTGAAGAAAACCCATGAGTGCACCAAAGCCCTTGCTAGTTTTGTTGTTGTTTTATTTGTGGCTTTATAGAGTTGTGTTAAGGACCAAGCACTGTCAGTCTTTGTGGAAATACTCTTTCCCTTCCTAAGGCCCTGGCAAAATTTCTCCCTTGTTCATTTTAAACATTGAACTCCATTCCTGTTTGACAGTTTCAAACCCTAAAGTCTGATGAGTGTGAGGGTGGTAGGTACATTCTGGATAACTGTTTTCCATACTTCAATTACTTCTTTGTCTATCTTTTTTCTTCTAATTTTAGACTCTCACTTTTGGGTCATGAGAAAGTGGCTCACAGAGACAATGTAAAATTTAAAAAGGAGGATTTCCCCACATTGATTCTCACTGCAGCCTGCAGAGCTGACGAAGGGGATGGCATCAGGATACTGACAGTGGAATTCTAGGGTCCTGGGAGGAAGGGGATGACAGTGAAAGAGGAGGTTGGGGATAGCAAATCGTGAAAGCCATGACTTAGTGGGGGAAGAAGGTGTTGCCACCTCCCTACTTTACCCGCTCATGTCCTTGAAATGACACTGAATCTCAAGGTTTCATGGTGAAGTAGGACTTAACAATAATGTAATGAAGTGGCAAAAGGCAGAAAGGTCCATTCCAGGGGTGCCTGGGTGGCTCAGTCGTTAAGCGTCTGCCTTCGGCTCAGGTCATGATCCCAGGGTCCTGGGATCGAGCCCCTCATCAGGCTCCCTGCTCGGTGGGGAGCCTGCTTCTCCCTCTGCCACTCCCCCCTGCTTGTGTTCCCTCTCTCGCTGTGTCTCTCTCTCTCTGTCAAATAAATAAATAAAATCTTAAAAAAAAAAAAAAGGTCCATTCCAGAAAGGTTTGGTGTGTCCTCTTTTGGAGACTTTGGCTTTAAAACATTATTACGGCTTAACTGATAATGTATAGGTGCAGCTAACTAATCTGAGTTTTAAGATAAACTCTCAAGTAATTTAGAGAACCGGAAATTAGATGTTTTTTAAGCTTGGCTTTATTCTTTTAGAATAGTGGGGGTAGTTTATTTTGTTAATCTCTATTCTTTAGGAGGAAAAGAACTAAAGAACTGTGTCTTTGTAATAACCTGTTTGAGGCTATCAAAACAGTGCTTCACCCACAGCTCAAAACCTCTGAATACTTAGACTAAATTTAGACTGAGTGAATTTAAATTTTATTTTAATTTCTGTCACTTAAAAATTAAAAAAAAATGTAAATGAATAGATAGCCATCAGAGACTGGACTGGCTTTGCTTTTGTAAATGAGGGATTAGGATTTGTCTGTTCTATAAAGGACACCATGCATTTAGATTATACATAATCTGATTGTATTGCAATACAAAGGCCATTCAAGTCAGCTCAGTGTCCAGGGTCTGTAAACACCATATGACCACTGATTGGTCCAGGGAAGAGTATTAACACAAGATAATGATGAGTTTTAATCCACATCCCTAAAGCACAACAGCTGTGGCTTTAAATGAGTTTTCTATCAGACTTTAGAAATGATGCTTTATTTCTTAAAACATGATAAATTGAATTACTTTTTTTTACTCATGCAAAGAGTATATACTATTTAACATTATTTTGATTTGATTAGTTTTCTTGTTTCAGTTTTATTTAGAATACAAAACAGATGTTTGACGTTCATTTAAAATTAGACTGACCATGTAATTTATTGTACAAAGCAGTACTCTCTTGAAAGTGGAAGTATTAATAGTTTCCCAGGGACAAAAGGCATAAACCAGGAATCTTCTGGATAAGCCAGTATGTATGGCCATGCTATTTAAAAGCCACATTTTAATTTTTATTTTCATTTTCCAATAAAGTTATAAAATCACAATTAAAATATTAGAGAACCAAATATCCTTTCCAAGTGTGATTCAAAATATGTGGTGCTTGAGGAATGAAAAAACAAGAAAAAAGCAAAACATGGGTCTCTGGCCACAGTGAGTTTTTTAAATGACAAGTTTGTTTAAATCTGATTTCCAAATTTTATTTTCTTTGCATCTCTTGATTCTCAAATGTATTGAGTTTGTATAGCAAGCATGTATTCAGCATTTGTTCTCTATATGTTTGTATTCTGCTAATGTCATTATTCATATTGCACCTGCTATATGGAAAATGTTACGCTATTCTGTGTGAGACATTGCAAGGAATAGAAAGTACAGAAGAATCACAACCTGATAAATGTCATGGATTTAGTTTCATAGTCAGCATTTGCTGGTTGACTCTCAAACATCCCTTCTCTCTTTCAAATACAGTGCCCCAAATGTCCTAACCATGAAGTCTGGGCAACACAGACCTCTCCTTCTGCTCCAAAAAGGCCCTGATTGGTTTAAGCAATCTGTGTTTCCCATCCCCTAAGTCACAATGACTTTTTTAGGGATAGCCATGAGGAACAGATGTGTACAACTACAGTGGATACCGGCATTTTAATTGAACTACTAGGGAAACAGACTATGACTTTCCTACTGAAAGCAATTGAAGCTGTAGCTTTAGGATGTTCTACAGATCATCTGAAGATCAAAACAAGTCTTTGGGTGCATATGACACCAAAGTTCAGAGGTTTGGTATAAAGATAGTCTTGGTGGCATTGTTCAGCTGCTGGATCAAGCCAAACCCTGTCACTGGAGTTTTTGGTTACATGAACCAATAACTTTACTCACTTAAAAAAAAAAAAAAAAACAGCTTTTCTTGCAGTAACTTTTATTAATAACTTTTATTACTCAGGGCTTTGAGTTGCAGTTTTAGTTACTTGCAGTCAAAGACTTCCTAACTAATAACTGCAAACCATTTTGATTTGAGAAAGTCAGGATGCTTCTGTACAAAGAGAAACAATGGGAACAAAGAGAAAGGAATGCTAGGAAAATGTTTCAGACTCACTTGATAGTGAGAAAGCTAAGAAGTTGTTAAAAATTAAAGCAGCTTTGTGGCCTTGGGTGTCCTAGAAGGGGGAGCTGGATATAAAAGTAAACTTGACAGGGGCGCCTGGGTGGCTCACTCATCAGTTAAGCATTCGATTTTGGCTCAGGTCATGATCTCAGGGTGCTGGGATTGAGCCCTGAGTGGGATTCCATGGTCAGCAGGTAGTCTGCTTGAGGATTCTTTCTCTCTCTCTGCCCCTCCCCCCACTCATGCACTCTCTCTCAAATAAATAAATCTTTAAAAAAAATTAAAAAATTAAACTTGCCTAGTCATAGCAAGCGTCTTCATCTTTTTATCCATAATTAAAATTCACCTGTTTGTGAGACTCGCAGTGCAGCTATGTAGCTGAACACAGCACTTGTACTCAATATTTTATGGTAACTGAAGAATTGATGTGTGGGGACAAGATCCAGGCAGAAGACTAGGTCTCACTATCGTTACCTCAACTACTTTATCTCCCTTATAGAATCGAGGTTAGTAAATTGGAATATTTCTTCAGCCAGTCCTTCATGACCAGGATAAAGTTATCTTTTGTTTCATTATGAATTCTGAGCTCTTGAAAACTAGATATTTGTATTGTTTTTTAAAATTTCCTTCTCAAATGGACAGAACCCATCTGTAGAAGTTTTCCTTATATAGGCCAAAACCTGTTTTTTTCCCCCTTACAACCTCCAAGTTATATAATCACTAACAGAACTTTAATATCTAAGAACCTTTTTTTTCAACAAATTTTTATAAAAAGTATGAGTCTGGTGTCATGTCCTATATGTAATTGGTGGCTTATTCCCCACAAGCCTAGACTTTCCATTTTGATGTGTTCATTTTTGTGTGCAAGAAAATAATTCTTTAGAATGGAAAAATATTCAAACGACTTAATTTTTTTAAGCCTTGATGATCTGGGATCTTTGGACTTTCAGTTCTGGGAGAGATTTCTGGATTTATTCTGTCTTATCTTGATAGGTAAATGGTATTCACTTGCTAGCCTGAGGTACAGATTAAAGTTCCAAAAATCAGGACCCCTGGGTGGCTCAGTCGGTTAAGCGTCTGCCTTCGGCTCAGGTCATGATCCCAGCGTCCTGGGATGGAGCTCCACATCGGGCTCCCTGCTCAGCGGGAAGCCTGCTTCTCCCTCACTCTCTGCCCCCCCTGCTTGTGATCTCTCTCTCTCTCGCTTTGACAAATAAATAAATAAAATCTTAAAAAAAGTAAAGTTCAAAAATCTCGGGAAGTTAGAGTCAGTCTATGGAGATAACATTCAGAACTCAAATGTCCTTTATGGCTTAGGAATGGCACCTTCTATGAGTGCAGGACCCAACCAAACCTTGACCACTAGGGTTTATGTTGCTGCAGCTGCTAATTAGGGTTATGCTGAGTCAGAATATTAAAATTTTCATCATTATTACCTTTATGCTGTTTTTGAACTTTAAAGTACTTTCCAAAAAAAAAATTGATTTTACATTTAGTCTATTGCCTTTAGTTCAAAGCTAGTTTTGAATAAAGTGATGTACTAAGCTCCATTAGTTTAATAACTCTAAACTGTGGAATGGACTCACACTTGGAAAATGTATGCTTCATAGGAGTGACTGGCAATCCTCTTTGAAGAAGAGGCATAAGAGTCCTGGAGAAGAAAGACAAAATCCTATTAACTCACTTGTTCCCACTGTCCTTCATAAATCACTGTTTAGTAGACTTTTACTTAACTCATTACCTCAGCACAAAATGTAGTTTAGAAATCTATTGTGTAGATTTTCTTTCATGAAAACTCTGGAATTTAATTACTTAATAAGAATTCTGTAGGCTTCTTTGGAGGTGACCACAATGTGTGTGTGTTGCTGTTACTTTATTTTAAATTTTTTTGTTATGTTAATCACCATACATTACATCATTAGTTTTTGATGTAGTGGTCCATGATTCATTGTTTGTGCATAACACCCAGTGCTCCATGCAGAACGTGCCCTCCTTAATACCCATCACCAGGCTAACCCATCCCCCCACCCCCCTCCTCTTTAGAACCCTCAGTTTGTTTCTCAGAGTCCATCATCTTTCATGGTTCCTCTCCCCCTCTGATTTCCCCCCCTTCATTCCTCCCCTCCTGCTATCTTCTTCTTTTTTTTTTTAAATAGGAAACTTTGTGTTATGTAGCAGAACAGGGTGAATTTCAAGTATATTTTATCGCTCATTAATTATCTCAGTTTTGTCTCTTAGGACAAGATAGAGGCACTTTTTTTTTTCTTGCAGCTTATTTTGTCATTCCAGTCAGATTAATGAATTATGAACTATACCATTTCATTAGGGTAATAAGAACTAAGAGAAGATATTTTCCTGGGAGACCTCTGCTTGGAATATATCATTAATCATATTCCGCAAGAACTATAGTCAAGGCTGAACTGGGAACGCTAGTTTTTCTGGTTCATACCAAGATGGGGGAGCAGGTTGTCATTTAGTCTGTCTTGGGTAATGTATGTCTGAGGAAAATGGCTAGATAAGGAATGACATCTTAAAATTGTCTTGTATTTTGATCTCTGTCAGAGGTCTGAAGAGTTGCATGTGAAACTGTGAAGCATTTTTACAAAAAGTGGAAGTCATTTAACAAGACTTTGTTTTTAGTTCCACATGTGGTTTTTAAACCAAGAAGTATAAAATGTAAAAATGACTAACTGAGTGTTGGAGGTTTTACTTATTTTCTCAGCAGCTTCTACCTTGATCCCAACCCCCTGAATTTCCTATTCTTCCTTTGTTGGAGGAAATCCAAATGTCTAACAGGATATTTTAAATGATTAACATGAGCAGTTCTGATATTAAATGGTTTTAAAGAATTTAAATTATGAGGATCTTCTTAATTGCCCCCAAATGACTCAGTTTGTGATTACTACTTAAAAAGTGGCATAGCGAGGTGGGAAGAGAAGGAGGGAGTGGGGGAGGGAGAGCGAATGAGCCGCACTTGGAGGATAGGGAGTTTGTGTTCACTTACCAGTTGCAGAGCCAAGCACCTGAAAAGATAACAGCCTTTCCTTCAATAAGTAGTTTGAATATAAAAAAGGAAAAAAAAATGTTTTGTAGAAAACTTTTGCAAAAAGTTCCATTTGAAATCTCTTATTAGTTTTGATAGGTTGGATTGGTGAACACAAATAGGAAATTTGGCAGTTGTTTCTAGGATTGAAATAGAGAAAAGAGGCACAGAGTAGTAAGTTGAGATTTAGCAATAGCTAATAATATTATTAGGGTTTTAATATCTCAGGTGGACACCCCCCATTCATAAATCTCTTTTTTTAGACTTAGAATATTTACAGGAAAAAGGAAACATTCCCCCCAGATCAAAGAAAAAAATAGTAATACAACTGTGGACTTTAAAGAAAGTAACAAAAGAAGAAAACTGCATCTCAAAGTTATGCTTTGCAGTGAGAAACATATTTATAGATATATTTATAACCCTAAGATTTCTTGTTGCTTAAAAATAAAATTTGAAAATAAATTAGTGAAACATTCAACTCTAGATATTTGGGAGGAAAAAGAGTCCTGAAACAGAATAACAACAATGAACTTAAACAATAAGAATTAATTAATAATAGGAACAAAACACAGAATTTAATGTTAGAAAATGGACAAACAATAGAATTGATGAATGATGTATCTAAGATTAGTTTAAAGTAAAACAATAAAATAAACATTTGGTAAATAGAATAAAGAAAGAGACAAAAACACAAACACATTTAAGAATGAGAAAAGGACTATGGCCACAGTCAAAAGAGATTAAAAACTATGCCAGTACTCTGTGTAGCTTCATGCAGATATACTTGAAAATCTTCATGAAATCTCCGTGTTAATTCCCATTAGTAAAACCAAAGCTCTGTAGTAAACTAGAAAAGAGAATTTTTCAGTAATTATTATAGAAAAGTATTAGGCTTTTATTTACAAAAAACAAAAGCTCTTATAGCTCAGAAAAACACATCAGTGGGACATTTGGATTGATATAAACATATCTACACACACAGATACCCTCACACACATTCACCTATATATACATATATACACACGCCCAGGGCATTTGGAAAGTCTAGAAACATAAGATAAACTTATTTTCAACAGTATGCTAGTTGCATTATCAAAAAATATTCCCAGTACATTTTTCTTTGACCTCTAGATGCCTTTCCAGGGTAAGTACCTGAAGCAATCTGTCTAATTATTAATCTGAAAAAAGTACTGTACGTATACCACAGAGTGTCCAGAAAGTCTGTAAACCAAGCAATATGGTGCATTAATAGAATGTCAGCAATTGTGGTGGCTGTTGACTCAAGTGTACCTAGTCCTCATTCCTCCCGGGATGAAGAGGCCAAGATTATTTTTTAAGAGCCTGAGCATCTCCTCTCTGCAAGGGGAAAACTAAAAATGGGGTTTTCTTCTCAGGGGGAACATTAAGTTGGGCTGCCCAAAAGGAAATATGGTTTCAAGACTTGAAAGAGGCAGAAGGATCCCATGTAGAGCTGTGGGTAATGAAACACAAAGTAGAGTGGCAGGGGCCCACCCCCACTCCCACGGGGGATCTTGGAGGTGATCGGACCTGTGTGTGACAGACGGATGAAATGACTGAGGAGGAGGTGGGGCCACAAGCAAGGGAGACCTGGGTTTTCTAGACACATAAAGATTCCAGGGTCTGCCACTGATGTGGAGGGAGAAGTGGGGCCCCTACCTTTAACCTGTCCTTGGGTTTTAGGCCCCAGAATCTCAGTGGTGACCATGACAGACTGAAAGCCACAGCCTGTCCTCAAGTTTGCTGAATTCCTTGGCACTCTTGTGAGACCAGGGTGGGAAGGAGTATGAATAACAAATACTGTTGGCTGACAGATTTTATTTGATTTAGAAAATAAAGCAGGGTGACATTAGATGGTGGAGCAAATTTTTATTTGTGTGTGTGTGTGTTTACAAATGTGCATATATTTATGCACACATGTCTCTGAGATGCTGGCAGAAAACACTCTGAAATATTAGCTGAGTTCTAGAAAGAAAGCCTGCCTTTGCTACTTTCGATCTGATGAAGAGGCTTTTGGAGCTGGAACCTTGGGGAAGTGCAGCTCCCCTGGATGAGTTTGATGTTCTTTCAGGTTTATCTTGGGGTTTATAAAACTCAATGAGCACTAAAGCCAGCATCGAAGATGAGAGTGTTTTTATCTTTTCCATTGACCTGCATGTGGTACTTCCCCTCCCAGTCAGCTCTGGAGAGCAAAGCAGAGTGAACTGACCTGAAGTGTGTTATGCGAATCAAAATACAGTTATAATCTAACATATGGAGCAGTGCTTCATGGTACTTAGTTTTAAAAAATGTTGAAACATTTCTGCAGGGTACATTTTATGTTTTATATATAACATAATCATTCAGAAATTATTTGTTAAGGCCTAATTTAAAATAAAGTGGTGTTTAATCAAGAGACAATCAATTATAATACTGACTTAAAGAGTCTTTTATTGAAGGGAAAATTATTTCATTATATCAGGTTATTTTAAACTTGAAGAAAAATAGCATTCTGCCAACTTATAAAGTGGTAATGTTTAAATCAACTGAAATCTGCATGCCCTGCTGCTAAATAATTTTAGAATATTTTTCACACTTAATTTTTATTGAGTTTAATTAAGACATTTGGAGGTACCTGCCCTTATGTAGGAATGGCAAATTTTGATGAAACTGTCTTTACTTTCATAATTTTTAAGAAAACGTTCCCATTATACAGTATGCAAGAAAATGAAAAGACTAGTCCTTCCTACCTGTTACATGTGCGCACGTGCACGCCCACACACACCACACACCACACACACACACACACACACATACACAGTAATACCCACACATACAGGGTTAAACTTTTGCTCTTTCTCCCCACTGTTTTGTAGCTAACTTCTGACTTTTTTGTCCTTAGTTTATACATTTCTTTTGATCTTTGACTTGGAAGTGGGTGACTCAGACCAATTATTTCATGTGATTACCTTTGGGATGAGATTGATGATTTTGATACTGGCTCATTTTTATTATTTGCATGTCGTTTAAGAGAAAGAACTTCAAGAACTTACTCTGCTTTCATATGCCAAAGCAAGTGTTGAGGAGAAGATTATATAAGTAGATGAGAAAATTGCCTTTCACACATATTTGTTGAGTCAACAGGGTCAGATGAGAAGGTGGCAAAGAATATATCATGCAACTCAAGAAACAACGCTTTATTTTGCCATATTGCAGATAAGTGTTCTTTCTGTGTCACTTTATGCTATGTTTTATTACTTGCTTCCCTTGACTATGATAATTTACCAATTAAGAAGTAATGTGCAACAGAGTAGTCATAAAAGTGAGTATTTCGATAGAAGACTAAATAAAAAGGTGGGTAATCGACTTGCCTTTTTGAAACCGAGAGCTTTCTGTTTGTGAATATATAAGGATAGATATATGTCATTGTTCTGCTTTCAGCAGAGTTGGAAATGCCCACTGTTCTTCACAGTAAAAGCTTCATTTTTGCGAGTAAAAGATTGGAAGGCACCATCTGGGACATATCGTATGTTCATGTTTCTTCAAGAGAATCTGAAAATCATACTTTTGGGATTTTGTTGCTAATGAAGAAGAGAAAGGGGGAGAAAGCTTCCATAAATTGCACCTGGTCTATTGATGCCTTTCTTATAAAAATTGAAATGAAATCTAAGAATGGTAATTGAAGTATCCTGTATTATATCCAGAAGGATACCATTAATATTTCTGAAATTGCATATTTAAAAATTGTGGGATTTTATTTAGATAAATATTTTGTTTGGTCACTTTCCTGGTCTTGCTAGTTGGATAAGAAAATTTGGGGAAATGTGCTTAGGACAAACATTGAACTTTTATTTGGGAAGCCCCTATTTGGTGTAGTCTTTAGAGAAATTGTTGGTCTCCTATATAGAAACCTAAACAGAAGGAAGATCCTTTTGTTCTCTGCCTCCCTCCTTCCCCAGTAAGACCAGAAAAGCCCCATCGACCATGCCAATAATTCCATTTTTTTTACAAAGACCAGATTGGTTTTCTATTATTTATGATTAAGAGCCCTGAGCTACACAGAAATCATCAGAGCAAATTGCTTAATTTCCTCTTCTAGTACCCAGTACAGTAGCCTCGTACATAGCTGGTACTGAAAAATATTTCATTCACTTCCTCATTCAACAGGTATTTATAAGCACCTACTACATAACAGGCAGATGTCCAGGTGCTAGGTCTATCAGAGTAAACAAAACAGAAAAGAATCTGGCTGTGAGGCTTATAATTGGGTGGAAAAATGGACAAATAGACACACATATAATATATGAGGTGGGGATATGTGCTATGGAAAAATACACTGAAGTAGATAAAGCATGATCAGGGAATGAGTTGCTAACTTTTTATATAGGGTAATCTTGGAAAGCCTCTCTAGGAACGACTTCCTTTATAGAGGCTGATGTAGAGCGACCCCTGGGTAAATCTGGAGAAAGGGTGCTCCAAACAGAAGGAAGAGCAAGGGCAAATGGCCTGGAACCATAAAGGAGAAAGATGCTTGGCATGTTGAGTGAAGGGGAGAAACATGGAAGACTCAAGATCAGACATTGCCGGGCAGCAGACCATTTAGGCTTTAGGGCTTTCATAAAGAACTTGACTTTTACTCTAACTGAAATGGGAAGTCATTGTAGAGCTGTGAGCAGAGGAGTGATGTGATCGGACTTGTTTTTTTTGTTTTTGTTTTTTTTAAATAGAATTCCTCTGGTTGCTGTGGGGAGAACAGAGAGTGGGGGATAAGAGATGAGGGGGAACTAAGACGTTCCAGGTGAGAGATATTATGGCTTGAACTAGAATGAAAATGGGGAGAAGTGATCAGATCCTGGTGCATTTTGAAAATAGAGTAGATAGGATTTGTAGCTCCACTAGAAGAGGCAAGAAGAAATGGGGACCTATTAGGGATGACTCCTAGGTTTTGAGCCTGAACAATGAGCTGAATGGAGTTTGCATGTGGTTAAATGGCTAGTAATTTGGGGCTGATGAGTAGTCTGAGATTTGCTTGAGGACAATTCGAAAGACATTTAAATAGAGTAGGCAGTTCTGTATGAGTTTGGAGTTCAGGGGGAGGAATAAGATGGCCAGACTGTAGTGTGTGTAATATAATATATGTGTAAGTGGTAAGTGTGTAATAAAAGGTATTTAAAGCCAAGAGCCTGGATGAGATCACCTCGTGAATGAATGAGAATCGGGAAGCAGCAGAAAGACTGAGCCTTGGAGCACTTTAACATTTCTAATCACATAAATGAGAGGGCACCCACCAAGGAGTTCTGTGTAAAGTCACCTAGTACAGTAGAAGTACCAAAGGAGAGCAATGTCCTAGAAGCAAATGAATTATAATTTTCAAGAATGAGGAATTCCTAAATGTGTCAAATAGTAGTAAAGTGGAAAATAACATGAAGACTGTGAATTGACTACTGCATTTGCAAATGTGGAGGACTTTAGTGACCTGCTTAAGGGCTTGAATGGTCACATGAATAAAAAAGTCTGAATCAAATGATCGATCAAGATATGGCATAGATATGTTAATAGAATTGTTCTTTGATGAACAAGATAGTAACTGCACTGTTCCCCCAGAATTAAGCGATTTCATGATCTCAGTATGTATTTGGGAAAGCAGAAATACCAGGACATTTCTTTTCAGTATTTTAACTGGCTCCCTCTCCCACTCCCCTTTCATAATCTTTATCATTTTTCTCAAATTCCCCAATCACCCTCAGCCCATTTGTGTCAGCTTCTGAGCTTGCCTCATGCTTGATTTAGGTAGTAAAAGGGAACATTTGTGAGCTCCATGAATGTTCCGTTCCCATTCACTGCTTATAAATCTACCTGTATTTGCCCTTATTGAGTACTTCTTACTTATCAGTACCAAAGGAAAGATGTTCCTCCTAAATAAGACTCTCCACCTGTGGCGAGTTCTGTGGCTGCCTCTTCCTCCAGGATCCTTGTAGCATCCATTCCCTTCTGTTAAGCCTTTATTCTGTCCCTGTATGGCTCCTTACAGCTCATAAATGTGTTTGTTCATAGTTTTCCCATCTTAAAAATACTGGCCATTCTTAAATTTATACTCCTATCTCGCTAGATAAAAACAATAGGGACATATTTTAAAGTATTTTGGAAATAAGGAAATGAAGAAAATAACAAACACCCATAATCTCCCTTCGCAGAGATGATCGTTACATGTGTTTACATTCAATTATTTTTCTACGTGAATTTTAACTGACTAGGATCCAACCATATAGAGACTTTTAAAATCTTTCTTTTTATTTGACAAACATCATATTGTAAGACTTCGCACATACAATTAAACAGTTTTGGAACTATTTTAAATAGCTAGAGTATTTAATACTATTGTTAGGCTATGATTTATATTTGCAATTTCACTGGACTTTTACCTAGTTTCTATTTTACATATAAATGAAACTAAGGTGAATATCTTTGTACATAAATCTTTTACTACATTTCAGATTATTTTCTAGGCTAGATCTAAAGGAAAATGCTGAATCAAAGGCTATGCACTGTTTTTTGACTCTTGTTAGATATTGCCAAATTGTTTTTTAAAATGGTTCTGTCGATTTATATACCTACTGGGAAGTGTAAGCATGCCTCTCTCCTCAGATTCTTCTGAGGCTTTCGAAAAACGATTATTTTATAAAACAATCTTTACTAATTGAACAGTTTAGGGTTATCTCATTTCTTAAACTAGTGTGTGATTACTGGAGAGGTGGAAATCACTTTTTAATCTTTACTGTTTTTGTTTTTTGCTGTTTAATGTTTTTCTTTTCTTATGACTTTTCCCTCATGTCCTTTGCCCATCTTCCATGCCCTCCATTGGATCTTCAGCAGTTTTTTGTTGACTTGTATGGTTTATCATATTAATATTATCAACCATTTGTCTCTCATATTCACTGCAATAATTTTTCTAATTTGTTGCCTTTTGCTTTTATGATTTTATTGATTTAAAATTTAAGATAGTCAAGGGACAACTTAAAATTAGTTGTTGGCAGAATGGTAAGTCCCAAAACAGACCCAAGTAGATGTAAGAATTTGGCATATGTTCAAGGTATTTAATTCACTGGGGACAAATACCCAAATTTTGAGGCAAGCATTGTTAGAATTCTTTCATACCTCATATCAAAATAAATTTCAAGCAAACTAAGGCTTCAAATATTTTTTAAGAAATCAAACAAAACATAACAGCATGGGAAAGTGTTTTAAGTGGAAAGATGATCTAAGCATGGCAGTAAAGGTAGAAACCATTAGGGTAAATATTGACAAATGGGACTAATTTGAAACCTTCTACCCAGCAAAAAATTAACAAAGATAAAATACAAATGACAAGCAGAGAAAATGATTTGTAGCATATATGGAAACTATTCATTTTGTAAATGTTATAGAAAAGATCTCTTAGAAATGAAAAAAAAATTCCAAGAAGGAAATTGATCAAAGAACATGAAGGGATAACTTAGAAAAGAAGAAATACCAATGATGAATAACCATTTAGAAAATCCAACCTGACTAGCTTTCAAAGAAGATAAAACAAATGTGTAGATGTAATATTTGGAATTATAAAAATCTGCCTGACTTTCCAACACTTTTTAGCATATGAGTGACCCTACTGATCCAGAGTCAATCATTAACCTAAGGAATTTTTACACTATTAAAAGTAGAAGAAAAAAAAATAAAGACTTCCAAGATCAGCTTTTGAAAGCATGTAATTAAAGAGGAAAGTTTGTGCTTGTGTTTGTTTTTAATTCCAAAATGCTCCTTTTTATGGAGTAAGATATATTCTAACCATTGACAATAATGATGATGACAATGTACATCGATATCTATTGACATGGAAAGATCTGCTTGATACAGAAATCAAAAATTTTAAATTACAAAGTAACTGTGATCCCATTTATGTAATAATAAAAAAGAAAAGCTCATATACATATACATACTAGAAAATAAAGAAATTGCTAAAAAATGTAATAAAACTTTCCCTGGATGGTGAGGAAAATCAACAATCTTTCTTATTTATTTTTTCATGCATTTTAAGATTTCTGAATGTCCCACATATTACTTTTATAAAAATAAAGGTATTTACATTTTGAAAAAAATCTTTTTTTAGTCATTTTTCTCCTTACTCCATTAAATAAATAGGTACCTTTTTAAATGTTTTTTTTTAATTCTTCCTGTTGGAAATTTATTTAATATATGGTTTAAGTAAGAATATAAATCCTCTTAAATAGCCAGTATGCCAAGTAGTTGAACAAGTGTTGTAGTCCAGCTTATTAGATAATTACTTATTGATTGCTGATGCTACTCTTATCAAAGATCCTTAACTTCTATTTCCTACTCTCTGTTTAGAGAAAATTCTCTTCCATTAGTTTGTCTGTTGTTGTGACATTATCTCACTCTTTTAATTATTATTTCATTACACAGTGTTTTATTACTGATAGGACAAATTCCCTCATTACTTTTGTTTTTAGGACATTCTTATGTATTTATTTTTCCACATGAATTTTAGAATCAGAAGCTTAAAATTCACCTCCCCGTGCTTCTTAATCAATGTATACTGAATAAACATCACATTTTTTTCTTGAAAATCTGGGGCCATGACTATGGACGGACTAGAAATAGTGTAGCATTCTTGTGTGTTCTTCAAATATGATAGATCTTTGCTTGCATTATATAAGTGACTTTAGATTTAGGTTTTATGAAGTTTCTGTGACAAATTGTTATTTTCCCAATATCTTCCTTTTCTGATACCTCCAGATGATATATCTATGCCTTTTACATCAACTTCCATTTGTATCAGTCTAGGATATCATATGACTAAATTTTTTTAGCAATTTATGTAAGATAAGACTAAATGATTGATTTTTTCTTCCTCCACGCTTTGTATATTGGTAGTTCCTGGGCCTCTTATGTATATTCTTGCTTTGGCTACGTGTCATGTAATATAGACTGCCACTTTAATGACTCTGGTTAAGTGTGGTGTTACTATGTATGCACATGAATGAAAAGACATACAATTTGAATAAGCTACAAAGAGAAAGGGGATACTTCAATGGCAAGAAATACAATGATAAAAAAGAGTTTTTCTGAAATCTTGAATTCTCTTCATGAGACAAAGTTTCTTATGTGTTATGTGTCTTCATCTGGTCTTCTTTATAACTGAATCTCAGATTTTGTAACTGGATCACTGGTTATCCTTTATTTATTTATTTATTTATTTATTTATTTATTTGAGAGAGAGAGAGAGAGAGCATAGGAGGGGGGGTTCAGAGGGAGAAACAGACTCCCCCTGAGCAGGGAGCCCGATGTGGGAATGTGGGACTCGATCCCAGGACTCCAGGATCATGACTGAGCTGAAGGCAGTTGCTTAACCAACCAAGTCACCCCAGGTACCCTGGTTATCCTGGAAATTTAGGTGATGGGATAGGAATGCAGAGTAATGGGCCAGTGACTTTTTTTGTCCCCAAGGTTTTACCTTTTGATATTCCAGAGATATTAATCATAACTTGACAGTTACCATCCTGATTCAGAATCATTAACCCTGAATGTTTTCTCTTCTGTTTGAAAGAGAAACTACCAAAGCTCTATAAAAAGGTGGTGAAAATATATTTTTCATATTTCACCTGCTGTGATCTGTCCTGTGGCTTATTTTGCCAGGTGAGGACAAATATGTTGCTGATTTTTTCATAAACATTTTGTCAGTAATATTATTATCCTGTTAATCACAATATGTGTCTTGGGATTCCTTTTAACTTGTCATTCTGTATAAAACTGTAATGTTATCACTGTAGTAGAAACCATTTATTTTGTTAAAGTTTCTAAAGGGAGACAGGACCCATCAAAGTTAAGGACCTAGACTCAGAGCAACAGATGCTCCTGTAGAGCAATGCATTTCTCAAAAAAGGACTTTGATGAAATATGTGTAAATCACCTCTTTTTAAATTTATTTTTGAAATGTTCTGTTATGCCATATTTTATTTGTTTTTACATTTTTATTATGAGATACTTTAAATGTAGAGACAAGTATACAAACTAGCTTACCACCACGCACTTGCCATCCAGTTTTATTAAATGTCAACATATTTCCCTTAGCTATTTTTTTTTTAAAAGCCAGGACTGTATTACAGATATAGTCCTGTGTGCCTTGCCTTATCCCTTTCTCTCCGAGGCAACCATGCCTTAGAATTTAGTGTATATCATCTGCATTCATGATCATGTACTTTACTATACATTTATGTATCATTGAAAAATATATATGCTATTTTTTCATGTTGTTTAACTTTATATAAATGGTAGCCAACTGCATCATTTTTTAACTTACTTTTTAATATGATACAATTGTTTAGGATTTATTATGAAGTTGGCAGTTCCAATTTATCCTCATCAGCTGCTGAATAGTATTTCATTTTATGTCTATACCAAATTTATATAGTTTTCCATTTATGGACATTTACATATATCATATATATATATATATATATATATAGTTTTTACTATTACAAACATGGTTGAAATGAGCGTTTCTCTACTTATCTCCTTGGTAAATATTTTCTCTACCACATATTTGTAGAAGTAAAACTGCTGCAGCATAGAGAGCACACATCTTCCATTTAAGTAAAATACTAGCAAATGCCCCTGAAATGGTTTACACGAATTTTAATCCCTCCAAAAATCATAGGTTGCCATTGCTCCACATCCTCGTAGAGCTCATCATTGTCAGACTTCTGACATTTGCCACTCTGCATATACTCTGAAATGCTATGTTGTAAATTTGCCTTTCCATGATTACTAGCAACACCGAACATCTTTTTGTATGTCATATGCTTAGAGGCAATAATAACATATGGTTCAGAGCCAGATAGAATAATAATGTATGGATGTTCGAGCCAGATAACTTGGGTTTGAATCCTGAGTCTTTTGTGTGAACTTGGGCTTGTCACCACTTAGTGGCTCATTGGCAAAATAGGAATAATAGTCAGACGGACCTTGTGGGATGGTTCTGAGTTAATATGTGAAAATGGGCCCAGTTTTTACTAAGATGATGATGACGTTGTCGTCAGCAACATAACACCAAAACATGATAAGAGAGATTCAAAAAATTCAACAACACAGAATGTCAGGTTACATTATTGAAAGGTTAATGGTGCTAATCAGTCTGATCCGGAAAAGTTGGGATGGAAATGTTCTGGAAATTGGAAGACCTTACCTCCTTATCCTCATCTTGCTGATTCACCCACATTCTTCTCTTCCTATTCAGAAGATAACACTGGGTCAGCGCCCAAGCAGTAGACGAGGAGCCAGTTACCAGGTATGCAATATCCTATTTCTTTTTTTAAGTTAAATGGCAAGTTATCTTGGAGTTTTATTGAATTATGTGAGTAACCATTTGCATTTCGCTTATGCAAGCTTGTTTATCATCCTGCCCATTTTGTATTGAGTTATTTGGTATTTAGTATTGATTAGTAGGAGTTCCTGATATATTTTGGACACTAATGCTGATGGAATTCTTTTTCCCAATCTCTGGCTTGTCCCTTAACTTTGTTTTTGGTATTTCTTTGTTTTAAAAGAAATTTAATAAAATTTTTAAAAAAAGAAATGTTTTTAAAAATTTTAAAAGTTTACGCAGTCAAGTTTAACAAGTATCTCTTAATGGTTTGTCCTTTTAAGATCTGGCTTAAGATCCCCCGCCCCTCCCCCCCCACCCTGCCAAACCAAGCTATTAAAGACACTTTCCTATTTTTTTTCTTCTAAATGTTACAAAGTTTTTCTGTGTTATAAGCAAAATCCTCTTCAGAATTTATTTTTGTTTCAAGCATAAATTATAGAGCTAGTTGTCAAGCACTATTTACTGTCTAGTTCCAGTGGCTAATTTGTCTCTCCATAATCTAAAATGATAACTTCGTTACTGTGCCTTGGTGGTAGTAGGAAGAGGAATAGCAGTATCAGCTAGTCGGTCTTCCTGAGTGTCAGGCACCATTCTATGTGCTTCACATTTATTGACTCATTTGATCCTGAACAGCACCCTGTCCAGTAGGTACGCTCATTATCTCCGTTTTGTCAATAAGGAAACTGAGTCACAGGTTAAGTGATTATTCACACAAATGTGTAGGGACAATTCAAACTCGGACTCTGAGACTGAATTTAAAACCCAGTCAGCCTGGCTCCAGAGTCCACATTTATAATTCCTCTATTACCCAGCCTCCAAAAAATCTTTCTGCCTAATAAAACAAGTTTCTTCTCCTTAGTGTTCTTGTTAAAAAATAAACAAGCAAAATAATCTTGGCCAACTTTGGCCACTTTCTCGATTTCATTTGTTTTTATTTTCTCCCTCGGTTATCAGAAGAAGGTGGCATATAAATAGGCTTCTAGATAGAAATTATAATATTAAATCATCTGCTTATTGTTTTATATAAGGTTTCTATAACTCAAATCTATGAAGGGTTAGATATTGCCAAAATGATAGGCTGGGGTGACTTTGAATTTTTCTAGTTTGTTACACCTTTGTTCTTTATCAATTTTGTTACGTTTCTTGGAATTTTTTCTTAAAAGATCCCATTCATTTATTTGACAGAGAGAGAGACAGTAAGAGAGGGAACACAAGCAGGGGGAGTGGGAGAGGGAGAAGCAGGCCTCCCGCCGAGCAGGGAGCCCAATGCGGGGCCCAATCCAGGACCCTAGGACCACGACACGAGCCGAAGGCAGACGCCCAACGACTGAGCCACCCAGGCGCCCCCGTTTCTTGGAATTTTTTCTGCAAAAGTATTTTCCCTTAAGTTCATAGTTACTAGTCTTGAGACTTTCAGTAGAGGAGACAGACAAAAAAAAAGTATAATACAATTTGTTAAATTACAGAATAGAATTATGAGAGCTTAGCCCAAGAAATACCTATTCTGTCCAGCAGTTTCATGAACGATGACTTGGTATTGCTGTAATAAACAACCTGTGTTATTGCTGTAATAAAACAACCAAAATATGGTGGCTTGAAATAATTTTATTATCATTTCAAGCCACTATCATATTATTTTATTCCTTCTTATGTTTCTCTCAGCTAACTAAGCTCAGCTGGGTACATGGTGATGCCTAAGGCTGCAGTTATCTGGGGCTTGACTGGGATGGACCATTCAAGATAGCTCATTCACATGGCTGAGGGTTGGCACTAGCATCAGCTGAGAACTAAGTTAGGACTGTCCACCAGTGTGCCTGGATTCCCCCTATGTAACATCTCCATGTGGCATGGGTTTCTCGTAGCATGGTGGCTGGGTTCTAAGAGCAGGAAGTGAAGGCCTGGATTTGAGAGTTCCAGAATGTACTTCTACCACTTTCTGTCTGTGGTCTAGGCCAGTCCCACCAAGACCAGCCCAGATTCAATGGGAGGACATTATTGAATTGCCCACCCTTGTTATGAGGGGTTGCATGAGCATACAGGACCAGAGGAATTGCTGGAGGCCCCCAACTAGACTATGAACAAGAGAGGGCATCACTCAGATTATCCACACATTGATACTATGTTGATTATTTTTATTATTTTTTGTTAAGATGAAAACATTATTTTGGAAATGTTCATATTTACAAAATATGTATTACCTTAGATATATTTCCTATGTCACAAAGATGAATCTTCTAAACGATTTACAGTATAAGTCTTGATTAATAATATGGACTCTGGAGCTGAATGCCCTGAATTTATTTATTTATTTTTTTAAAGATTTTATTTATCCGACAGTGAGAGACACAGCGAAGAGAGGGAACACAAGCAGGGGGAGTGGGAGAGGGAGAAACAGGCTTCCCACGGAGCAGGGAGCCCGATACAGGGCTCGATCCCAGGACCCTGGGATCATGACCTGAGCCGAAGGCAGACGCTTAATGACTGAGCCACCCAGGTGCCCCTGAATGCCCTGAATTTAAATTCAGGCCAAAGCATGCATCACTTTAGGAAAGTTCCTTAAAGTCTCTGAGCCTCAGTTTCTTCATCTGTAACATGAATATGATAAAAAAAATGTCTTCCTTACACAGGAGTATCCTAAAAATTGAATGAGTTAATACTGGTAAAGTATTTACAACAGAATCAGTATCAGTAGTCAGTAAAATATGAGGGTTAGCTATTGTATTGTTGTTGTTATTGTTTACTATTGGTTTCTAAGGTTAAAAAAGGCATTTTCATTTTAGCTCTATTTTACCAGTAGGTTTATTTGCCAAAACTTTTGGGTAGCAGTAAATGAAAGCAGAATAACAAACCTTCTAATAAGCAGCATAGTACTGTAACACTCTAGCTGGCTTCTTTCCCTGGGACCACTTACCTCACCTCCCAGAAACATTTCTCAGATTTGTAAGTCGTAAGCAGGGTTATTTGAATTGATATCATTCAGCTTCGAACTGGCTCTACCATTCTAAAGTATCAGAGGGTGACATGATGGCAGAATGCTTATAGAAATACTTGAGGAATGATTTTGTTGAAGTTTAATTTGTGCTAAAAATTCATCAACACATTTCCAGGAAGGCAAATCTTCCCAAGACATATGGAAACTCTTTTAAGGTTGGTTTCATGATTCTGATTGGGACTGTTTTAATTTTATCATTAGGCACTTCAGAACAAGGAATGAAATGTAAGGTAAATTATTATCTATCTGTTAAGATGTAGAAAGCAGAATGGCAACTTGAGAGGGGAAGGATTTCATGTAGTAACTTGAACTAGAGACATTAACAGAAGGGGCTTGGGGAGAGGTAAAGTTAAGGAATGTAGCAAAAAAAAATGGATGATTTAATATGATGAATTACATAAAGGATCATTCCCAACAGAATGCATAAGAAAGAGTGTGAAGAGAGCTGCATTATTTAAAGACTGGAATAAGCAGTGCATATTTGGAGGGTCTCGGAGTATATATAGAGATCTGCTTAGCATGGCAGCCAGCTGGTCACCTTTCATGATGGGGAAGAAGAAAGTGCTTAAGCTGAAGCGTAAGGGATTTGGGTTCGACTTTCTAAACAATAAAGATTGTTAAACATTGTTCTGAATTGTATTATCTCAACTTTGGTAATACTAAAAAATGGCTTAACTGCTAATCAGCCAGGGATGTTCTTGTGCAAAGACCAGTATAGATCCATGACCTCATACTAACTACAATTTCGTTTCCTTTGCGTTTTAGTATTTCAGAAAAATTTCTTACTTGAAAGTATAAAATTTCCTCTTGGACTCTTTCCCTCTGCCACCTTTTCCCTTCATTCCCTTCATATTCTATAATTTTATGTACCGCCACTTTTCATGCCTCAGTTCCTCTACAGTGCTGTGATTTTTGTCATGGATGCATTTGAGGAACTCCTCTCAAATCAATGATAACCTGCCACTTAAACATATTCTAAGAGCCGGATGTATAATTGATTCATTGGATTTTTTGTTTTGTTTTGTTTTGTTTTTATATGCCACCAGTTGTTACACATTAGGCAGTTTGGTAAGCCCTGGAGATTCATAGTTGCATAAGGCATAATTTTCTGTTGGAATTTACCATGCAGTGGGTTGAAGATAGATATGACTACAATTAAAATGCAAGAAATGATATAAAAGAAATGTGACACAACATCATAGCATAGAGAAAGGAGTTAAGAACTTTGTCTTGGGAGGATATGTCTATCCACAAATATGGCCACAACTTACCTTTCAAGGAGCACATTCCTAGGTGAGGGGAAGTTATTGGGGGGATCTGTCCCTGGGAAATACTCTCATCCAGCTTTGATTGGACTCCTTGGTAAGGTCTTGGTTGGCAGCTGCTTCTCAGCAAAGCTCCATACCATGGGGGAAAAAGCCCAGATTTTGGTAGACAGGTACCTGTGACTGCCACATCATCTCTGAGGTTATTTTGAGATCAAATTAGGTAATAAATGCAAAAGGATCTATCAAGAAATGGGCACTTAAGAAATGTGTATTTTTTCTTTTTTTTTTAATTTTATTTTATTGTGCTACATTAGTCACCATACTACACCACACTACATCATTAGTTTTTGATGTAGTGATCCACAATTCGTTGTTTTCATATAACACCCAGTGCTCCATGCAGTATGTGCCCTCCTTAATACCCATCACCGGGGCTAACAAATCCCCCACCACCCTCCCCTCTAGAACCCTCAGTTTGTTTCTCAGAGTCCATAGTCTCTCATGGTTCATCCCCCCCTCTGATTTATCCCCCTTCATTTTTCCCTTCCTTCTCCTAATGTCCTCCATGCTCTTCCTTATGTTCCACAAATAAGTGACACCATAGGATAATTGCCTTTCTCTGATTGACTTATTTCACTCAGCCAAATACCCTCCAGTTCCATCCACGTCAATGTAAATGGTAAGATTCCATCCTTTGTGATGGCTAAGTAATAATCCATTGTATATATGGACCACATCTTCTTTATCTATTCATCTGCTGAAGGGCATCCTGGCTCTTTCCCCAGTTTGGCTATTGCGGACATTGCTCCTATGAACATTGGGGTGCATATGGCTCTTCTTTTCACTACACCTGTGTCTTTGAGGTAAATACTCGGTAGTGCAATTGCTGGGTCATAGGATAGCTCTATTTTTAATTTTCTGAGGCACCTCCACACTGTTTTTGAAAGTGGCTGTACCAACTTGCATTTCCACCAACAGTGTAAGAGGGGTTCTCCTTTCTCCACAACCTCCCCAACATTTGTTGTTTCTTGCCTTGTCAATTTTTGCCATTCTAACTGGTGTAAAGTGGTATCTCAGTATGGTTTTGTTTTGAATTTCCCTGATGGCTAATGATGTGGAACATTTTTTCATGTGTCTGTTAGCCATTTGTATGTCTTCTTAGGAGAAGTGTCTATTCATGTCTTCTACCCATTTTTTGACTTGATTATTTGTGTTTTGGGTATTGAGTTTGAGAAGTTCTTTACAGAACTTGGATACCAGCCCTTTATCTGTAGTGTCATTCGCAAATACCTTTTCCCATTCTGTGGGTTGCCTCTTTGTTTTGTTGACTGTTTCCTTTGCTGTGCAGAAGCTTTTTATCTTGATGAAGTCCCAAAAGTTCATTTTTGCTTTTGTTTCACTAGCCTTTAGAGATGTATTTTGAAAGAAGAAATGTGTATTTTTTTTAAAGAAAAGGAAGGGTTTCTCATGTCAGTGACATGGGGGAATATATAGGTGGCACATTTCTGGATTAAAACAGGTTTTGGAGATGTAGTAATCAAATGTAATGTGTAGACTTAATTTGGCTCCTAATTTGAATATGCCAACTCTAAGATGACTTATTTTGAGGCAATGGGAAAATTTTGATTATGGACTGGGTAACAGATGAAATAAAGGAATAATTGGCAATATTTTTATGGTGGAAATTGCATTGTAGTTATGTAAGAAAATGCCCATCTTTTCTAGAGATGTGTGCTGATGTGTGCCTGAAGTCTGAGATTTGCTTAAAAGGCTTCCACAAAGCAATAAAGGGAAGGTGATATCAATGTGGCAAGTTCTTGATATTGTTAAATCTGGATGATGGATATGTGGAGGCACATTGCCCTATTCTCACTGTTTTTGCATGTGTTTGAATTTTTTCATAACTAAGCTCCTCTGCCCTCCCTCTCCCAGTGAGCTGTTCAAGACTGGATTGGTGGCTTAGACATATAACTGTTGGCAGTCTGCAGGATTTAAGTGGAAAGAGGAAAATAACGTGCAACTGCAAAGTTGAGAGCTAAAAAATGTATATATGGCACTTTTTTATTGTTACATGTGAATTTAGGTATAACTCTTCAATGTGCATTCCCCAAAGCAGTTTTTGGGTTAAAAGCAGAGAACCATGCTCAGAGTTCATTGGCAAAAATGAATAATTTCATCAAGGTATACTTTGTAACAGCCAAAAAAGGCCAATATGAACATAGTTGATTTTTAATGCAGTGCCATAAGTCTCTTACTTATTCCTGTTGCTTTATTATTTGCTGAATCACATTCAAAAAGTTATGTCATATAGTATTGTTTCCTTAATGACGTTTATGTCAAAAAAGTTTTAAGAGAACAAGTGATTAATTTTAGTGTTTTATTTTCCCTCAACATAAAATATAGGTACATTTCCTCTCCAACTTAGATTATATAAAAGCTTTAGAGATGAATTTTCAGAAATGAGTTTCTATCTGAAGATATGTTACTATATTGAATAATCAGAGTTGCAATTAAAAGTCACTTGAGATTAACAGGTTGCTTTTTTTCCCCCAAACTGTTTTATCTACTTTCAAGGAGTTTTAGCTCTTCGATGTCAGATTAATATTCTGAAGCATGTTCAATTCATCTCAGAATTGAATGTCAAATCCAAAGACAGATATTTATAACTGAGTTCTGTTCAGGCAAAAAGTCATAAAGCTCTCGTTCACAGTCGGATGTTGCCATCATTTTAAACAAACAAACTAAAGCTTTAGGATTGGATTTTATCAAACCAGCCATTCGATTCCCTGTTTATTATGCTTTACATTTGCAGAGTGCTGTGGGGTTTATATGTTGCATTCAAATAATTATTTCTTTGTCACAGCAACACTCTGGCATTGGTAGTATTATGTGCACTTGACTGATGAGAAAATTGAAGTTCTAAGAGGTGAAGTGATTTACCTAAAGTCATCCAACTAGTTAGCAGTTTAGCTAAGATTTCTAATCGGTTCTTCTGACTCCAAATTTTTCCATTATAAAATTACTACGAACAAGAAATGACAAAAAGAAAAATGACATATATACATTCTCAGGCTTTTTACAAATATTTCAGGATTTTTAACTGATGAGATATTTACTCTTACAAATGCCTAAAGGGGGAGAAGAGAATTAATATACTAATTTTCCACAGGTGTTCACGTAAAGGAATACAACACTAACGAAACAGCCAACTTTTGAGAGAAATAGGTTTATAAGTGTTCCCTTTTAATACTGACACTTTAAATGAGGGTGTAAAGTATGCTTTTTTTATAACAGGTATAATTGACAATTTGACATATAACATTATATTAGTTTCAGTTTTTCAATATAATCATACAATATTTGTATATGGTATAAAATGATCATCACAGTGAGTCTAGGTACCATCCATTACCACACACAGTGAAGTTTTTTCTTGTGATAAGAACTTTTAAGATCTGTTCCCTTAGAAATTTTCAAATATGCAATGCAGTGTTATCAACTTTAGTAACGATGCTATATATTACATCCCCTTTACTTATTTATTTTGTAACTGGAAGTTTGTACCTTTTGGCCCTGAAAGGTGGGTGAAATGGGTGAAGGGAGTCAAAAGGTACACTTTTTAAAAACTAATCATTACTGGGTGCCTGGGTGGCTCATATGGTTAAGCGTCTGCCTTCGGCTCAGGTCATGATCCCAGGGTCCTGGGATCGAGTCCCGCATCGGGCTCCCTGCTCAGCAGGGAGTCTGCTTCTCCCTCTCCCTTTGCCTCTCCCCCTGCTTGTGCTCTCTCTCTCTCTCGCAAATGAGTAAATAAAATCTTTAAAAAAAAAACTAATCATTACTGAGTTTTTAAACATGAGACAGAATGCCTACCTCATTGTCTCACACATGTGGTAGTAATATCTGATGATCATTACATCAGCTTAGCCAGTACAAGCAATTGTTCCAAAATAATGAATGAGGAAAGTTTTCATATGATGCAGGAACCATTGAGTGAAATAAAGAAGGTGGATAAATGTATGTCCAGGATATTACCATTATTCTTACAAGAAGGAGGTGTATTTACTTATATTAAAAGTAGAATGGATAAACTATTAAAAATAAGATATGAGTCTTATAGAGGATGGTGGGGACAGGTAGATAAGCTAGAATTTCCTGAATATACCTTTTTATCATAGATAGGATTTTTGGAGCAATGTAAATATTTTAAATACATATAAAACAAAATTAAATGTGAAAACAACCCTTAAAAGTCAAAAGCAAAGTGAAACAAGTAACCTGTGCAAAAAATTGGTGGCATAACCACATAGAAAAAAACTTCTTAAAAGTTTAAACCACTGTAATTTGACTATACACACCTAGGGATATACACCCCAAAAACAAAAGAAATGCAAACAATTTAAATTACTTAGTCTAAGTGTATTGTTGGGGTAGTAATCATATTCTGATCCTGAAACTAGGATTGCAAGATAAAACAGATGAGTTATTATGCTGGAGTCCTTGAGAACTGGAATTTGGACATTGGAAGAAGATGAAGATGCAGATCCGTGAAGATGAGTGGGGTTAACAGAAAACTCGTAGTATCAGATTTGAATTACAATATTAGTAAGAACCTGTGAAACGTTTTATTTTTTTTTAAAGAAGTATTTACTACCTCTGTCCACTGAAAAGGCTTATAACAATGACTAATGGCATAACAATAAGCAGCCCATGCTACCAGACTCTGGTATCTAAGTGCCATTTCTTTCTGAAAGGAACTAAGGTCCTTGGAGAAATAGTTGATTCTCCAACCTTCCTCAGACAGGGAATAAAAGATGAGGTGGAAAGAAAGGAAGCTATAAAGACTACTAGGTTTGCATCAAAAGGAATCAACTTGAACAGACTCTTATTAAGAAAAGACAGAGTAATTTAATCATCAATAAGAATAATATCAATAATAGATTGAAACACACCAGATATGTTAAATACATGTTTATAATGATACTTAAAAAAAGTCCTCAGTGGCCACCTGTGTAGGATGCTAGCAAACAAAGTCAGTATTTTGAAAAAAAAAAAAAGAGAAGAAATGAAGCAATTTTCCTGCCTTTTCAGGAAATCAAGAATTAATAATCAAGACTTGATGAGAGGGCTTTCTTTTTGTAGGACTATATGAGCTAATAAATGTAGAAGAATGATACACTATTTCTGTTTTGCAACAGTGGATTCAGGTAATGCCCACCAAGCACCCGCTGATGTCACAAAAAGAAAGGCAAGAAGTATCATTTGCCTCCTGATGGAAGTCCACAGTATCACCTGTGAATTACTTGTGACATAGACCTCAATTTGACCAAGCCCCTGGATCTGATTATCAGTTTCAGAAAGAAAAGAAAACCAGAAGACTGCACTAACAGATACCACAGGGATAAAATGAGAGGAAGTGTAACATTAGGACACCTCTAAAGCATGAACAACCTGGTTTTCTCAACAAATACATTGGGGGAAAAAAAAAAGAAGGAAAGGGGAATTATGGGTTGAAAGACATATCAACAAATTATAGTGCATGGATCTTACTCAGATCCTAATTCAACAAGTTGTTAGGGAAAAAAAAAACATGCATACAACTGTTGAGTAAATTTGAACACTGGCCAGATATTTGATGATATTAAAGAATTATTATTAACTTTAAAAGTGTGGTAACAGTATTGTGGTTCTGTGGAGTTTTTTTAATCCTTATCTCTGAGAGACATACTGAAATACTGACGGATGAAATAATATTATTTCTGGGATTTGCTTAAATAATCTTGTGGGGGGAGGAAAAGTGGAAGGGAGTACAGGTGAAACACAAGATCATAATTATCAAAACTGGGGAAGAATTACACTATTCTCTCTAATTCTGTTTATGCTTTAAATTTTTTATGATAAGAAAAAAAAGGAACTGTTACTTAAGATCAATCTCAGAGATCATATTGTGGAGAAAAGTAGTCGTTTCTGTGAAATAATTACTATAGTAAGAAGGGCTTCAGGTTAGGATTTTTTTTTTCCCCACCCCAGTCCCAAAAGTACATTCCTAATGAGATGAAATTAACATTTGTTAAATATTAAGTTGTGTGCCAGACCATTGTTGTAGTCACTTTACAGGTGTTATCTTCAAATTTACCAGAATCTTATAAAGAAATTATACTGTCTTCACTTTTCAGATCATGCTGAGATATTAAATATCTTAAACGAAGACACAGCTAGCAGAGGATAGAGGCAGGCTTGCAATGCAGCCAATTTGGCTTTTATTGCTGGCATGCTCCCCATACTCTCTTCAGTCTGAACAGTTAACAGGAGCAGAGATTTTGAGTGACAGTGTCTGATGGTATGTATGTATATATGTACGGGTATATATATGTACATATATATATATGTATTTTTTTCCATTTTCTTGATCAGCATTCTTTGCCCAAATTCAAGGCTTTTGAGGGAGATTGTAATTTGCATGTTGGCTAAATAGAGATTCCAAAACTAGTCAGCCTGCTCCAAGGCAATACTAGCGGCTCTGAATCTTTAATGAGGCAAGCTGCTCCCTTTCCCCACAAGATGGGGGGAAAAAGCACAGTTTTATTTTAATATTCTTCTTAATCAATTGTTCCAAGGTGGTTTTCCTGGGTGTAGTGTATTTGCATGGTGCACTGCGGGCAGGAAGAGGGAGGATGGTATGTCCTAGAGTGAGATGCTTTCCTTATCATGCGTAGACACAAAGGAGGGGGGAAATCCATGGCAAATAAGAAACGGTGCTTTCAGTATGAAGAAATGAAAACAACCTTAGATCAAACTCTGATGTTCCCCCAGGAGGAGAACTCCCTCATCCAGGATCCAGGGGAGTTTACAAAATCTTCTAAAAGGTGAATGCTCCAGTCATCTGTGAACTGTGAGAACACTTTGCATAAGTAATCTCTAGACAAGTAAATGAAGAACGTCAAGTCAGTAAAATTGTTTGTAAAATGACCGTCTCCATTTCTTGAAGCAATTATAATTTGTGATAACTGAAGTTTTCTTAGTAAAGTAGCAGCCCAGGACGGGGACTATGGTATGTTTTTGTGCTTCCGGCCGTTTGCTGACTGACCTCAAACACAAAACTGTGGGGATTTGGGAAGCCTTGATTGAACCAAGCATCTTTTATCTCCCACTTCATTGAAATGGAGGCAATTTGGACACTGTTCCTGAAATTAATAATATGTATAAAACATAATGAATCAGTCTTTAAGGAAGGTAAAAAAAAATACTAGAAATGTCAATTCCTAGTTAGCCAATGATTATTAGTTCTTGGTTACAAATTTCCCCAAGATTGGCATGAGTATGTGTCCTTCAAAGTTAACCTTAGTTGCTTCTCTGCTTTTCCATGGATGGATTGCCCTATATCCCCAGCAAGCATAACTGGTTAGACTCTTCATAGTTTCTGTCTCAGGGAGAAAAGAGAGAAATAAATTAGCATGCTCTATCACAGTCTGTTTTTTGGTTTAAATCTAAAACTTAATATGCCCAGAGATGCTTCTTACTATGTAGTTGCTAGACATCTTCCTGATATATGGGAAAGTCATAGAAATTCTCAATTAAATGAGGGATTACTTCATACTTTAAAATACAGTTACTTTTATCGAGAAGTTAATGTTAGCTCTCTGATATTAATGATTTACAAAGTTTTTATGTCACTTATTAAGCTAGGCCAACCCAAGTCATTAACACCACTGTTTTTTCATTTCAAAACATTGTGTAATAACAACCCAAATTAGCAATTTTTTTTAAAAAAAAGTTGACTGCCTAGTGGAATATACAAAACTGTAAAAGAATGAAAGCTGGGATTTGCTTCTGGATCTTGAAATATATCTAGACTTTGTATTATTTATACTTTATGATCTTGAGGGAGAAGCTGTAGCTATCCCTTTATATAAAATGTAGAATCTCACTTTATGAGAATAATTTATGTAAGACTTAACACCCAGCATAGTGTCAGCATGGATGACGAAGATGGCATGGACACCCTGTAAAACTCATCTCCACAGTTAACCAGACATTCGCATCTACCCCCACTTCCCTTTTGCCTTTAGCTGATCTCACCTCCCACATGATGAACATGATGGAAACCAACTGGGGTGGCCTCCCTCCTTGCCTCCCACTTCCCCCAGCAGTTTTCTGATCCCTGTCTCCCCTCTGAGGCATTTCCTACCCCCCTGAAGTTTTCCTGGCCACTGTATTCTACACCCTATCCCTAAATCCTTCTTCTGGGGACTCACTACCACTGCAACCCTTCTCTCCCTTCATTGCCGCCTCTTTGTGTTGTATCTTCAAGGTTTCTTCTCTCTAGAAAACATTTTTCAGTTTTCCTCAATAGTCTATTCCATTATTATCACTATATCCATCTCTCCTTTGGTGTGAGATTTAGAACTGTTCTCTCTCATTCCTTATTCTCTCACTTATTTTCTTTTTAAACTTCCCTCCACACAGTCTCCCGTTATAAACCTTTTATGACCAAGTCCTGTTTGGCCTGATGACACCCCTGCACTGACCCCCCCAGTACTCACTTCTCTCTCTGTTTTAGGCCCAATTTCTTCCCCTCTCCACCCAATCAGATTCTGCCATAAGTGTTCTCATCCCATCCAAGATGACTCTTGAGGTCCTGTTGAACCCTCCTTCCTCTATTCTGATTGTAGGTTAAGTGCAACTCGGCCTAAAATTATGGACATTGGTTTTTATTTCCTCAGTAAGATTTTAAGTTTCTCGAGACTATATCTTACACTTCTCTCTTCCACCCCTACTCCCAACCAGATCTAGAAAAATAGGAAGAGTCTAATGGTTATTAAATATTAGAAATCTATAAATGTATTCTTTGGGGGGAGAAAACTCACTTCAGTGACAAGTGAGTGATAACATTGCAGAGCTATTGCCTTACAAAATTGTAACTGTTTTATTTTTATTCTCTTCAGTAAGTACTCATTGATCTTTTTCATGGTATATAGGATTTTTCAGGTGACAGAATTTCAGTAATTAAATTTTAGAGTATTCGACACCTTCAGAAATTGGAAATCGGTTTACAAATCTAGCCATGATCTAGATAAATTATTAAGCCAGACAATACAGGTATATAAATAATAAGTATGCTATACACAAAAGTGTAAACACAAGTGAAGACTGGGTGGACGTAATGGTAAGGTGTCAATATTGGAATGATATGGAGTTAACCAGAACAATGTCCCCGGGGGAGATGGATTTCAAGTAGGTTCTGGCTTAAAAATATACAAATGTTAGACTGGCCCAGTAAGAACAACTTGAGTTCAGGACTAGAGACAGAAGGCACAGAAAGGCAGAATGGGGATAAATCCAGCGATGTAGTCTTAAACTAGAAAACAGGCTCAATTCAAGGTTTTGTTCTTCTCTCATCAAACTATATTATTGCCATATCTATAAATATGTTATGTCATTTGCTCATATAATAGCTAACATTGACATAATCGTAGTTCTCATTTTGAATTTTAAACTGCAAGGTAAAACCATGGTATGTGCAAAACATTACTTACTTTCTACTTCCTGAATTGTTCTGCCTCACGTCTACTCTAACATCTGTTACCCTTTCTTTTCATCTGTGCATACCTCTGACATCTGTCCTAGCCACCTGCCATTGCACCTGTTGACTGCCACACTTGAGCTCACTTAGAGTCCCTGATATAATCTGGTGTCTCTGGTACATGAGGGCACTCACCTGACAGATGCATCCCTTGCCTTTTTCATGGAAGTCCCAGAGTACAGTGGAAGTGCTTGAATTTGGAGAAAGATCTGGGTTGAATTTGGTTTTTCTACCCACTCAACATGTGAGTTTATAATTTTCCTATCATCTTGGATTTTTCTCCTCATATGTAAAGAAAGGGGCATTAATTCTTACCTTGAAGGTTCTTAAGGGGGGAATTATGAGAAAATGTGTTTCAGGTAATATAACCCAAATTCTGCCAGATTGGGTGCATCTCTTCAATATTTCTCAGTGTGTGGTCCCTAGAACACTTGCATCAGAATCACTTAAAATGCAGATTCTCAGAGTTACCCCAGGTCTTATTTAATTCAATGTATATGGGTCAGCCTGAGAATCTACATTTTAAACAAATTTACCAGATGCGTCCATATACTTTCATTTTGAAAATCCCTGGGATGTGTATTCATCCTCCTCTTTTCTTCCCCTTTCCTTCCCTCTCTCTCTCCTTCTCTCTTTTCCCCCTTGATCTCATTTAACAGTACAATGTACATGAGGTATGCCCCTTGTCAAGTTATTTCCACCTTTCAGAGTTTCATTTTTCTTTGATGTAAAAAGAAAATTGCCTACTTCTCCAGTCACTGCTTAGAATAAATTATTAAAATGTTATCAATCACTTCGAAAATGCACACACACAAATGGTAGCTGTAATAGAAACCATTAGAGTTATTGTAGGAGTCCCTGTTTGTGAAGAACAAGATGCATTGACCTTTGCCTGTGGCTTATAACAGAAGGTAAGTTATTCCAGAGCTAGGACTTATGTGAAGTGAAGAAAGAACTTGCCTGGGGTGCAAACTTTAAAGCTTTAAAGGGCTGCCCCCAATTTAGTAATCAATATAAATATTTTATTTTAATAATTCAAAAAATATCAAATTCAATTAAATCCACTGTGAGCAAAATATTAAAATTTTAAATAAAGATAAGATCATTTAAAAATTTCTTTCTTTTGTGTGAGGCTCCCCTACGGCTTCCTATGGCACTGTTACTGATCTAAAATATTGCATTAATACATTGTTTATCTTAATTATTGAGATTTTTGGTGTCCCCTTAAATTCCATACCTGAGACAAGTGCCTCACTTGCCTCGCTGTAGTCCTGGTTGACTTATTTCCATGCTGAATCATTTCAGTGTTTAATTAGCTAAGACAGAATGGTCCATTTCCATCCTTTTTTTTTTTTTTTGCCAGAATCTCCACTTAAGCTTTTATGTGACATTTGTACAAATACTCCATTTTTAAAATATTACTGGGCAATACCCAGATTTTGAGAATGTCAGTGTGGATATGAGGGGTTCAGGTGAGTATCAGAAAGAGACATCATTTTGCAAATACAATGTCACCTTAAAATTCTATTGCATAGAGGAAGAAGTAGCAAGTCTATAAATCTAGTGTTGGAGTCCCATTTCCGATTATTCTCAATAAGAACTGGAAAACTAGGAGTCAACAAAAAAGGAAAAATGTTCAAGTAGATCAGAATCAGCCTGGCAAGAGAAGTGATCGTGGAAGGAGATTTTTGTATAATTAAATGTCAGTTTGCATTTTGAAATATTGCCTACTGCCTCCCACTCAATCACCAAGTGAGATGAGAGGGAATATTCTCTATGCAAACCTGAAACTGACAGCAGCACTTGTTGGTTTCTCTGTGAAGGATGAGCTATAGGTCAGAAGGATCAGAGCAGATCATTTTCCCAAGGCAATAAAATTTTGCCAAAAAATTAAGTTAGACATTATAATTTCCCCCATAAGAAAAGCAAATAAACAACAGACAAAAATGAAGCCATATAGACTTCTGGAATTTTAGAACAGGGATGAATTTTAGAGGTCGTCCAGTTTATTCTCCTTTTACAGAAGAAGAATTTGATGCCCAGGTAGACAAGTGATTTCTTAACTATCAAGTGACTGACAGAGCTGACACTTTCTTCCACACGATGCTGGGGCATTGGTTAGGCTGAGAAGCGGGTGAGTGGGACAATTGGGAATAGTACCGGTCTCCTGTTCTCTTTAGGCAAATGGCTTAGAAGTCTCTAGAACTGATGTTGTAGGACTAGAAAGTGGAAAGATATCCTTGGATAAATGCTCAGGACCAGCTGAACACATGTTTCTTAGCATTCTAAGAAACTCTTTACTTCTTTCTTTTCCATTCTACCACTAGATAAATGCAAATTTACTGAATCAGAGTCTAAAGAGGTGGAGCTGGGACATATGGATTTTGGTAAAATCTCCCTGAGTGTTTCTCTTGTGTGTCTCTATTAAACACAACTGTACTGGAGGTTCTTTTCATTCTGACGAAGAGGTCTACATCAGTCAATAACAACTGAATGTGAAATAATTTAGAGATAGGTTCAGAAAGAAGCATAGGAGACCTAGAAAAGCAATTTATGAGAAGGCAAAAGAGGGAAATTCTTGCAAAGCAAATATAGTCTCTTTTCAATCTTGTCCAGTCACTGTAAGGATGGGAGGAGCTTAGATCCATAGTTAACAGCTTTCCAGGGAATTTTCTTTCTTTCTCTCCTCATAACCAGACTAAGCTCTTGAATGCCCCTCTTGGAGCTACTCGAGAATCTTTTATGAGCCTGTTGTCATGGGACATAATACCTCATTATTCATCATCACAGAGTAGTTTCAAAACAAAAATTATTTTTGGGCGCCTGGGTGGCTCATTTGTTAAACGTCTGCCTTCGGCTCAGGTCATGGTGTCAGGCTCCTGGGATGGAGCCCCACATCGGGCTCCCTGCTCCCCGGGAAGCCTGCTCTCCCTCTCCCACTGCTTGTGTTCCTGCTCTCGCTATCTCTCTCTCTGTCAAATAAATAAAATCTTTAAAAAAATTGTTTTTTAATCTTTTTTCTAATCTTAGATGTAGAGAGTTGAGTTAATTACTCTCAAGTCATGGCATGTTAACACTCATCGCTGGTTTATGAGAGGCTCCATTTATGTATGTATGTATGTATGTATGTATGTATGTATGTATGTATGTGTGTATGTATGTATGTATGTATGTATGTATTTTCCGTTATTCCCATTTCTTCTCCTCTTATCCCCAAATAGTCAAGCATTCTTGTGTGTTTGGCATGAGTCCTTTTAAAATTACTCCAATATACTATGAATGTGTTTACTACTTTAGTATTCTTTACATTCTTCATCTGGGTCATAGTTGGGGGGATATACTTCATGAACATTTTATAGAGTAAATTTATCAGTTTTGCTTAGTGACAACAAATAAATTTGGTTTTCTTTATTTTTCCAGTTTTTTCCTATAATAGAATTAAGTCAGAGTCAGTCATTTCCTTTGGGGGGGAGTAAAAAAATAAATACTTTAAATGTCATTAAATGGAACATCAGAAGCAGTGCAGATATTTGGCAAAGAACAGTTTTTAAGATCAATTTTAAAAGGACAAAGACCATTTAAAAGAAAATCAATATGGAAAGAGCAGGTAGAAGAGGCAATAAATAAAAAATTCAACAAATCAAGATACTTGTCATCAGACTCTTAGTCTGCACATCCCTTTTCTGGGTCATCTTTGTCTGCCTTCTCTATTTCATATCAGTTCTAGCTAGCAGTGAACATGGAGGTTCCTCTTTCATTTGAAACCTGGAGGGTTGTTCTTACCCCCAAGAGCATCAGGACACTGATTTTCAATAAGGCATTTTATTCTTTTCTCTCTGGGACGTTTCTGATTTTGACTTATAATCAAAATCTGACAATCACAATTGTTTTGATATTTGAGTCCTTGTGGCTTGTTCTCATCATTGTCTTTTATATACCTGACCTTCTTTTCAGTAATTGGGTCATCTTCTGCTTGTGGTACCTTTGAGATTAATTTGTCCAACAGGACTTGTGGGGTCATTGCCTGGCAGCCATATCACACCCACTGAAGCTGTCAGCTTCAAATCTTGACCTGGTAAATTCTTAAGGGAGCTTTGGGAATTGCTATTTTCTTCTCACATTATTCTTAAGTACAGTACACTTACTGTGTGCTTTGACCCAATAGAATACAATCCCTTGTCTATATCTATCTTTGTTCCCTATTAGTGTCAGTACCTTGTAATAGGGTAACTACAAGGGGGAGATAAGAACCTGCCTAAGGACCAGTTAAAATTACCCATAGAAGGTACTGACTTCAAAGCTACTGATGTCTCCATATTAACTGTTACCTAAGTGCATTGTTATGTCTGTGTGTACATTAGAGTGTTGCATTTTCAGTTATTCCAGACTGAGTTTTAAAATATTGTAACAGAAGAAAAGAATGAAAATCACATTATTGTCAAAAGTTATACTTTCTGATGTGAAAAAGTAATCATCAGGCCTGGAATCCTTATAGGAAAGTTGATATTCTATTACTGAATATTCACAGATGTTACAACTTCATATGTACTGTACAACTAATATAACTTCTTTGACTTTTGAAAGAACAAATGATAAATGATACCTAAGCTTGGTTCCAGAGAATTAATTATAGTGCCATTCCTTTATCTAACAGTTGCTCAGAGTTCCACAGCAATCTGGCTTTCAGCTTCAGAATGGTGATATAGATAAATCTCTAATAGCCACATTTTGTAGATGAAGTAAAGAGAGAAGTTGACTGGAAAAACTAGATTGAGATTATTTACTCAATGTGTGTTCTGCTCCTCTAGAGTCAGAACCCAAAAAAGGAAAGCTGGATGGACCTGTCCTCCTGACTCTGATAAGATTATACTGGAATGGTCTCCAAGATATAGTAGTCCCTTTCAGTAAGTTGAGGAGGAGAATGGTTATCACCCTGACCTTTAAGACTTTTGCCTTTTGACTTTATATTGACTTTATAAGTGATTAATCTACTACCTTTAATATATTTTTACCTTTACCAATGAGATGTATACTTTCATGTGTTTTCTTGTTACTAATTCATGCCCCTTCTTTTCAGCTTAAAGAAGTCCTTTTAACCTTTCTTTTAAGGCCAGTTTAGTGGTGATGAACTCCTTTCGTTTTTGCTTATCTAGAAAACTCTTCTCTCCTTCAGTTCTGAATAACTTTACTGGATGGAATATTTTTGATTAGATATTTTTTTTCTTTCAGCCCTTTGAATATATCATGCTACTCTCTTCTGGCCTGCAAAGTTTCTGCTGAAAAAGCTGCTTAGAGTCTTAAGAAGAGTCCCTTGTATGTAACAAGCTGTTGTTTTTTTTTTTTTTTTCTTGTTACTTTTAAGATTCTCTTCTTGTCTTTAACTTGTTTTAATTATAGTGTGTTTGGATTTGTTTTATTTGAAACTCTGTGGGCCTCCCAGATCTGGATATCTGTTTCTTTTCCCAGGTTAGGGAAGTTTCTTCAGATAAGTTTTCTGCCTCTTTTTCTCTCTCTCCTTCTTCTTCTGGGACTCTTATAATGCAAATGTTAGTCAGTTTGATGTTGTCTGATAAGTCCCTTAAGCTAATTTTACTTATTTTTGTTCTTTTTTCTTCTTGCTGCCCTGATGGGTAAGTTCCTCTGCTCTGTCTTTGAGTTCACTGATCCTTTCTTCTGCTTCTCCTAGTCTCCTGCTGAAACCCTTTAATGTATTTTTCAGTTTAATTATTGTATTCTTTGATTCCATTTTTTCCGCTTGGAACTTTCCTATATTTTCTGTCCCTTTGTTGAAGTTCTCCTGAATTTAGTGAGCATCTTTATGGCCATTATTTAGAATTCTTTATCAGGTGAGATATTTATCTCTACTTCATTAATTTTTTTCTTCTGATGTTTTTATCTTGTTCTTTTGTTTAGATCATATTCCTCTGTTTCTTCATTTTGCTTGACATTCTGTGTTGGTTTCTGTGCATTAGATAAGACAGCCACTTCTTCCAGGCTTGAAGTAGAAGTTTTGTGTAGATGAACTTTATTACTCAACCCTGTCCTAGCTTCTTGTCGTCTCTTAAACTTTTTTGATTGTCCCAACAGCCTATTTTATTTTTAATTGCTCCCATTAGTTGAGGGTAAAGCCCCCTATTAAAGGTGTTCACAGCACTGTTTCTTTTCTTTAGAACACTTGTTACAGTTACATTTGATTCATATCAGGGGGAAAAATTGACATCTTGTTCATCAAATTGCAGGTAAATATAATCAATTTAAGAGTTCATTAATGGCATTTATGTATTTGAGCTCTTATCAAGTATGTATTCTCTAACCAGAACTCTGTGAAAACAAATGTGCATTTAAAAAGACTAGAAATAAACAAAATATGAGGGGCGCCTGGGTGGCTCAGTTGGTTAAGCAGCTGCCTTCGACTCAGGTCATGGTCCTGGAGTCCTGGGATCGAGCCCCGCATCGGGCTTCCCGCTCGGCAGGGAGCCTGCTTCTCCCTCTCCTTCTGCCCCTCTCTCCACTTGTGCTCTCCCTCTTTCTCACTCTCACTCTCTCTCAAATAAATAAATAAAATCTTAAAAAAAGAAATAAAATGTCATTAACTTTGAATGGTGGGAACATGGAGGATTTTCCTCCAATATTTCTCTGCTCTTTGTAGTTCTCAAAATTTCTAGAATAATATATTATTTTAATAATGATTAAAAAAATCTAATAAATGTAAAAATGTATCTAGATGGTCTATAAAGAGACTATGACTGGAAATAAAACTAGACTCTGTAATGTGGTCTTTTTAACTATAATTTTCCATGTAGCAAAAGCCAAAAAAATACTATTCTTGTTTGTAAACCTCTTAAAATTATCTGAGAATTCGGTGAACTGAGATCTGTCCTTGATGGATGGATCTAGCTTGTATGGAGCCATCTACTAAACTGCTGCGTTTTCTTCCATGCCTGGGAAGACACAATGGCCAGTACCTCAAGGAGCCAGGGGAGCTTGTTCTTGCTTCACACAAAGACTCAGCTGTTGACTGCTGGAGTGGCTCCACGGCTTGCTCAGGATAGTGTCCAAGGTTGCACTCCTGCCCTGGCAATGCTGTAGGAAGAACAGGGCTGCAACATCTGCCCTTGCCTAGGTCTTCATGATTTGAAGATTTCTTCCCTGTGTTCTGCTACTGTTTTAGGCAGGCCAGAGGGCAAATGGAATCCAGGCTTCCTCCCTACAAAAAAGACTGCATAGCCCAGTCAATAAGCATTGCTCTCTCATAACTAGAGGTATACCTCATGTACCTTTTGATACAACTCTGGAAGCCAAGTATTATAGTCAATAATAGCCTAAAGGTAAAACCTAATACATTAGTAAAAATAACTTTTGAGATATGGAAACAGAAAATATCATATTATGAGTTTAAGTATTATTTAATTATTTCCCTTTGAGGTAATAATTTTGAGGTAGCAAAGCTAGCCTTTTGCTTTTACTTCATTCTCAGAAGATGAGGAGAATTCCTAAATGGGATTTTCTTTTTTGTAGAAAGGTTCATGTCTTAATGGAATTAAAGAAATAAAAACTAAATATACTGCTTCAAGGTTATTTGTGTAATACCATGAAAGCTAGTACACCACAGAATTCTACAGAAATTAGAATTCTAATCTGATTTCTATCTCAACATTATTAAACTGTTTATAAATATTTGTACCTCAAAATAAGCATATGTTTCCTCTATAGCTCTATGGCTAGTGCTAGGTTTAGCTGTCAATCAATTTCTCTATATAACTAAATGAAAAATTTTCGTATTTTTTTAATCTAAAATTGACAGCTTTCATAATTAACATTGATGATGGCAACATTTTGTTCTTGTGATAAGAAACATACATTTTTCCTTCTACTGAGAATCTCAATGTATTAATAAGCATATAAGATATTTTCAACCCTCGTATTATCTGAAATGCACATATATATTTGAAATTTATATTCTGACAGAATAAAATATATTTCTTGTTACTGTTATTGACATTGTTGTACTGTTTGTATATGATGGTAATTTGGACCACTCAGAAGATCAAAGGTTCCAGAAAAGACACTGATCTTAGACATTTGACTATTTAGCCTTCTTAAGGTCAAGATTTACAATCTATAATAATGAATTAGAATAAAACAACCTTGTTTTATTTACATTTAGGTAATTCAAATGTCCTACCCTATTTACCTATCACATTACCTAATTCAAAATAGTTCAAATCTCTACCCTACTCGATGCAAGAATTTCAATATTTTACCAACTTGCCCTTCTTACATACTTTTTTTGAATCCCTAAGATATCCTAGACCAGTAGTTATTCAACATCTTAAGTAAATGCCTGGTTCTAGGCCACTGCACTTTTTTCTTTTTTCTTTGCCAGTCCCTAATATCCTTCCTCACTGTGCTGCATCTACCATGTATGGCTTTACCCCAGGTGCCATTCCAGACACTTGCATAATTCCCCACAGTAGTAGAAAGATCAGCTGTGATATTTGCATGATTTCACTAATAGCTTTGGGTTTTAAAAAATAAAAAGGAAGTACAAGTGGAGAATCACACAGTTGTTATTAGATACAGAGGTTCTCTGAATTCATAGACCAAAGGCCTCCATAAGCATTCTCTATTATGCAGTCTTCTCTGTCCAGTCTCAGGCCTATCTATCTGATTCAGGGATCAGTTTACCTCCTAACAGAGGGAATGTCTGGAACAAACCTCTCATACCTGGATCACGGGTCCCTTGTTCCTCGGGCACCAGAGATAATGACAGGTTCATCCCTTTCTTTGTCTACATCCTGCCCTTGTCAATCTTTTGGTAAGACTGATAGTGGAAAAGTCTCTTCCTTTTGTGGTAATCCTATACCCATCCAGAGAGGTGTGGTCTTTCTTTAGCTCCAAAGATAATTCAGAACACATCAGTACCTTCCCCAAAGTTGGGTTTATTAATCTAGAATGACCCCAAATATAGGGCTTATACAGGAAAGTCCAATTTGAGCTTCAGCAATCCCAGGCCTTTCATCTTTCTAAGGTAAGATGCATTCATGTCCTTCCTATGGCTTCCAGTTACTGATCTCTGGTGGTTTTTTGCTTGAACAACACATTCATCTAGTATCTGACCAAAACTTTCAGGGACAATACAATTTAAATCCACTTACAGGAAAGAAATACTTTGTGAAAGAAAAGATAATTTGCAGAGATGCAGCTGTGCCACAGTGAAGACAACCTTTTATATGATTATGAAAAGCAGATTAAGATCTTTGGAGCCATATTATCTCCAGAGTCTCCATTATAGAGTAGAGTCCATGCTTTACCTACACATCTTCACATAATCAAAAGATCAAAAGAACTTCCAGGATGTTTTCTCCAAAACAAAGGAGTAGTATGCCCCAAAACTGAATTCAGATCTTTCTCTCAAAGGAAACAAACTGCAGGAAGCATTTAAATGTCAGGTTTTCTTATTCAGTAATTAGTGTCAAAATCTCTTAGGATTCACATTAGGCCAGAGAACCCCATTACAGTCTGTTTCACTAGCACTCACCAAAGTGCCAGTAGGTGATCAGAAAAAAAAAAAAAAATCCAAGATTGATGAACTGTCTAGTGAAATCGAATACTAAATAGTAAATTCAATCCAGTGTAATAAAACTAACATGCTGTAGAAGTATGCTGAGTACTTTGGAAACTGTTATGCAAAGAATTCTCCACAGTCACTCTCACAAACAATGAGCAACGGAATGATTGCTTCTTCTGGTTTATTTTAAGCTTTTTATTTTATTCATTTCTTTATTTTATTCATTCCTTTGGCCACCATAGGGCCAAAGATAGTGTGTTATATATAGTCGATGTTTAATAAATAATTGCCTAGTTGAATTGAACTAATTATGGCCTCCCTTATCTGGATTCTATTATGAAATAAATACTGAAATATTCCACAAAATGACCAGACTGTACTGCTGGCCTCTTAATTTTCCCTGAAACTCTGTATTTGGGGGAAGAGTGTTGTTTGTAATCTGGTGCCCAAGAACTCAGCTGTTTACCGCCCTTTAAAATAGGAGTTTTAGAATCAGTGTCATAAGAGTCCTGAGTCTTCCCAATTTGTGTGTTTTTATCTTGCCTAACCCTTTCCTCTATACCCAGTGCTCCATTCTCTGCAAAAGTTGAGGAGCGAGCAGAGGTCATACGGATGTTGGCACAAGTGTGCTCATGTTAGTTTGTGACTTACCCCCCAGGAGAATTTGAACTTTAAATTTTGTTTTCAGTTAAGGAATGAAGGAATTTGCCCTAAATAATTGGGATTTTAGTTTGCAAATGAGTGGTTGTATTTTTTTTTCCTTTTGGGAGTGCCTGGTTACTACTGTTTTTGAAATCTCAAGATGCAAACAGCTGTGTACTCAGCCCACCTGTAAGCTGAAATTATTGGAAAACATTTACCTTGGTTACTGTGTTCACAACCCATGCTACACACCACACATACAAACAATGCATTCATTCATCAAATATTTATTGAGTGCCTACTTTAGACTAAACACAGTCTTAGATGCTAGGGTTACAAAGACTAACAAAGCCCAGTTCTTAACTTCAAGGAGCTTGAAATCTAGCAAGGAAGAAAAATGCAGACTTTTCCACAGCATTTATCACACTTGGTTATAATTTCCTGTTTTTGTATTTCTCATTAGACTACAGAGTCCCTTCAGGTTTGCATCTCATCCAACCTGTTCGCTATTGTTTCCCTAGCATCAAGTCCTCTGCCTAGATAGTCAATCAACTTGAGGGCACAACTAAAATTGTGTAAATATAATAAAACCATATAAATAATTAAAATGGTACTATAAGGGTTGGGTTCCAGGCTTGCTATGCAAAGACAATGCTTCAGGAGTGCAGTGGTAGAAGAGACCCTGGCAAAAGGAGCATCATGAGGACTTCAAGAAAAATGAGGAGTAAGGAGAGGACCAAGTTAGATTTGGCAATTAGGAAGTGTTTATAGTAACTTTTCAAAGAGAAGGACTAAATTTGGGAAAGGGTTATGATCCAGGTTGTTATAGATTGGGAATGAATGAGAATTGGATGAAATTGATTGACTTGAGTTGGAAAATGAGATAATTAATCCATGGGGTAGGGCAGAGTCTTTCATACTTACACAGAAGTGAGGAAATCTCCCATGTTCTCTATCTGCTGTGGCAACTTTGTGTAAAGGAATGTATTCTCCACATGCATAATGGAGATGTCTTTACCTCTGAATCAGTTTCCTGATTTATCATAATTATTATAATAAATTTTCTATTTATCATAAGAAACAATTGGATAACTACACAGGTCAGAGCCAGGCCTAAGAGAAAGTCAGATATAAAAGTTTCCTGATGTATCACATCTTGGTCATTTAAAAGTCACTCCTTTAGATAGTCATTGACTATCCTATCAGTTCTTTTCCTCAAAAGGAGCAACTCAAGGACCAACTTTCTCATTCCTTGATCTGTTCCAAAATATCTTGTTCTTTCATGGATGTTAAATGATTGGCCATCTAATCTGTTAAAATCATACAGACAGAGCATAGGATACCTGAACTGGTTCTGGCTTCTCTTACCCTCCAATAAGTTTGCATGGCATTCCAAAGCAGAATGCTGCCCACTGCTCAGTTCAAAACTGGATACCCCTGAAGGTCCTTTTGCCCTATGTAAGTGAAACATGTAATTTAAGATAGTCTGATTTAAAAAAAAACTTTAAAATAGAAAGTGAGATTTTTCTTTCTTCTTCCACTTAAAGTCACAGTTACCTTCCCCTTAGCCAGAAAATTGACATTATAAATATCACTGCCACACATATTATAAAGCCTAGAAATTATATCATCTCAGGCCAAAAGTGAATGTTTAGATTCTGATATCTTGCCTCTCTACCACATCTAAGTCTTTTTCTCAAGACTTCTGGAATGAAATATACTCTGGTTGAAAGTGGCTCTTAACAGGAGCTGCAGATATTTTTCCCAAGAGGGGAAAAGTGTGAAGCCAGAACTAGGGCTAATAAATCGGGACATGGCGGACAGACTGCACCCTTTCTGCTAGGCAATGCATCCTTCCAGGAGTGGCCCATGAATGTGGTGTTGGAGGCTTGGGGGATCATCTGTAAGTGAGAATAACTCTGGGAGAAAGTAAAATAGGGATAAAGATTATGAAAGATGCTGGTATTCTGAAGAAGTTTACAGGAGAATTCTAAAATGGCCATTCATTTCATTTTAAAGGTTTCTTTCTTACTAGTTAAAATATGTATATTTAAATAAGTCTAAAGCATAATGTATTTCTAAGACAAATGGCAATCAGAAAGTCACAGGTAAGCTGGTTTTATCCTTTATAAGATAATACAAGGAAGTCATTTTTTAGATTTCACATTTAAAATGGAACATTGTGATGTAGGTCTTATTTCTGTGAAACACCATATGTTAATTGACAACATGGGCAAGGCCAGCCACCTCCAAGTTGGGTTAAATTTTCAGATGAAAGTGTCATCAGTCCTTAGCTGAGTTAAGGATTTTGTTTACTGGGGTTGAAATATAACACTTAGATTTCAATGATTCATTGAGTTGGTATCTGACCTAGCCTTGCAAGGTTAGAAATGATTGGTTTTCCTTATGTTTTACAATGTATTAGTTTTCTAGATAGGGCATAATATATTAACGATGAGCTCATTTTAAAATTATTTCTATCAGTTCAGTTAATTCTTATGATAAATTTTAATATTTTGAGAGGACACAAAATATAGTATGTTTGAACATAACTTATATATGTCACTGATATTTTTTAAGGTTTTATGAGAAAAATGGCTTTGTGATACCATAATGTTTTAGATTTAGGGAATACAAGCAAAAATATTGATGTTTATGCAGTTAAATCACATTTTAATTATGACTGAATTATTTTCTGCAACTCAGCTATGGGAAATGCTTAAACCTGACTTATGTATAATTTGAATAAATTTAAAAATAAATTTTGTGAAATAGAGTTCCTTAAAATGGTGACATCAGGATAAAATATTTATGGGACAAATAGGTTTTACATATCAAAATTAGCAATTTTCTTTTTTTTAAGGTTTTATTCATTGAGAGAGAGAGAGAGAGGAGGCATGAGCAGGGGGAGGGGGGGAGGGAGAAACAGGCTTCCCACTGAGCAGGGAGCCTGACACGGTGCTCGATCCTAGAACCCCAGGATCATGACCTGAGCCAAAGGCAGATGCTTAACCGACCGGGCCACCCAGGCACCCAAAAATTAGTAATATTCTAACAACTCACTGAAGGTTAGGATTTAGCCTACAGTATAATGCACAATGGCTCTTTGCCATAGGGTGTATGGGTATAAATAAGTTCTTTTTGGCACACTGTATACACAGAATCAACTTCTATCTTTATGGTCATACCCTGTGCTATAACTCATTTTCTGATTTTTAAATATTCAACAGGTGAACACTCCAAATATGGACTAGTCTGTAGATGCTTCTTCCTTTTCATACAGCTCTAAGTCAACTTGAATCAACAGAACTACTCAAAGCCAATGTCCTTCCACCTCTTGAGTTATCCCCATAGGCAAGAATCCTCATAAAAGCTATAATCCTTTCTTTATTTGAATTCTTCATCCCTCACGGCACAGTATTGTTCACCTCAGCCAATTCTTTCTCATGCATACTCCTTTTCCCTTAGTTTTTACCCAATTATTACATGAATATCCTCTTCTTTCTTCTATGAGATTGTCTTTTTAGTTGAGAAGCAAAAGCATTGCCATAATCACACTGATAAGTATGTGCGAGATAATAGAAAATATATTTGGTCTCTGCCCCCAGTTTCTGGTACAGAGCTTATCCTAAAACCCTTATAATTTCCTTAGTGATAAGAACACTAGGAACATCTTTTGTTCTGATATTTGGTCTTTGACCCTGGTTCCTGACACAGGACTCCTGAAACCCTTGTAATTTCCTGAGTGATAGGAGTATCTTTTTGTCCCAATGAGGCAACTCTGGGTGGGCTTCTGGGTGGTTCTTGCATAAGGGCTGACCACCAAGCCATGATTAGGAGCTTGGACTTTTCAGCCCTACCCTTGATTCTCTTGAAAAGGAGAGGGACTGAAAATAGAGTAAATGATCAATCATGCCAACTTGATGAAACTTCCATAAAATCCCAAAAGAACAGGGTTCAGAGAGCTTCTAGGTTCATGAACATGTGGAGGTACTGGGAGAGTGGTGCACCCAGAGGGTCATGGAAGCCCCAAGCCCTTCCCACATACCTTCCCCTATGCATCTCTTCTCTTTGGATGTTCATCTCTATTCTTTATTATATCCTTTTACTAATAAACCGGGGAATAATTAGTAAACTGTTTTCCTGTGTTCTATAGCCATGCTAGCAAATTAATCGAACCCAAGGAGGGGGTTGTTGGAACCTCCATTATAGAGTGGGTTGGTCAGAAGCACAGGTGAAAGGCTGGTCTTGGGAGGTGTCCTGTGTGTGTGTGTGTGTGTGTGTGTGTGTTGGGGAGACAGTCTTGTGGGATTGAGCCCTTAACCTGTGGGATCTGATGCAATCTCTGGGTACATAGTGTCAAAATTGAGTTATGCTGAAGAACACCCAGCTCGTGTCAGAGAGGATTGCTTGGCTTGGGGAAAAAACTTCCATACATTTGGTGACCAGAAGGGTCAGGAGTGAAGTGTTCTGTGTGACTGATAAAGTGACTTTCCTCCTTAAGAAGGAAAAAATCTGAGTTTTTCTAATAAAGTATAAAAATGCTGGTAATGGGGGGGGCGGAGCAAGATGGCGGAGGAGTAGGAGACCTGGATTTCGTCTGGTCTCAGGAATTCAGCTGAATAGGGATCAAACCATTCTGAACACCTACGAATTCAACAGGAGTTCGAAGATAAGAATAGTAACAACACTCTGAACAGAAAAGCGACCACTTTCTGGAAGGTAGGACGGGCGGAGAAGTGAATCCGAGGCGATATTCGGGAGGATAGACGGCGGGGGAGGGGGCCTCCGCCGGCCGCTTCTGGCAAGTGCTAGAGCCGCGGAGCACAAAATCGGAACTTTTAGAAGTTGGCTCCGTGGAGGGACGTCGCTCCAGTGGCTAAGCGGGGGGTGGAATCCTCCTGGGACAGTAGGGTCTCAGGACCCTCGGGGTCACAGAAAGACTGGGGGTGCCTGAGTGCAGCAGAGCTCCCAGGTATCGGAGTGGGGAAGCCGGCTGCAGAGACGGAGCCGAGGCGCGGGCTCTCAGCTCGGGGTTGCCATAAACTGTGATCCGCGGCCCAGTCGGGCCACTGCTCCTCCAGCAGGGACCCAACAAGCGGCAGAGCCGGGGAGACTCCCCTTCCTCCCCCCGGGAGGAGTGGCGTGGAAGCGCACTGCAGGGATCTGCTGGGTTTGGAGACTCCACACGGGGTCGGGTGCCAGACATAGAAACGCTCGGTCACAGGCCGGGTGAGCACGGAGTGCGGCCGGAGATCGGGGAGACGAGTGACTGCTTTTCTCTGGGGGCGCACTGAGGAGCGGGTTCCCGAGTTCTCAGTTCCTCTGGGCGGAGATTGGGAGGCCACCATTTTCACCCTGGTCCTCCAAAGCTGTACCGAGAGCTTGCAGGGAACAAAAGCTCATAAGAGGAAACCGGAGCAGCTTGCTTAGCCCGGACTCACAAGGGCGGGGCAATTCCGCCTCCGGCAAAGACATTTGGGAACCATGGCAACAGGCCCCTCCCCCAGAAGATCAGCACGAACAGCCAGCAAGCCAAGACCAAGTTTACCGATCAAGGAGAACGGGAGAAGTCCAGCGCTAGGGGAATACTGCACATAGAATTCATGGCTTTTTTACCATAATTCATTAGTTTTTCAAAGTTAATTTTTTAACTGTTTTTTTTAATTTTTCTTTTTCCCTTTTTCAAACATCTTATCCCTTTTTTAAAAAAAACCATTTTTTATTTTTCATTTTTAGAGTCATATTTTTATCCCTTCATAGTAGTTACCCTTATTTTTGGCATATATATATATAAGTTGTTCTCTCTGTAAAATTTTGAGATACAATTTCTTTAACAGATCAAAATATACCCTAAATCACTAGTGTATGGCTTTGTTCTAGTCTCCTGCCTGATCACATTCTCTCCCTTTTTTTTTTCTTTTTTCTTTTTCTTTTTAAATCTTCTTCTTTCTTTTAAAAAACAACTTCTTATCTTATCAAGTCCTTTTATAAAATCTTTTATAATTTTCATCTTTACAGTCATCTGCCATCCCTTCATTGTATCAACCCTTATTTTGTACATATATAAGTCTTTCTTCCTTTAAAATTTTAGCAGGCACTTTCTTCTAACAGACCAAAATATGCCCAAAAGCTAGTGTGTGGCACTGATCTATGCACTAGCCTGATCATATTTGATCATATTCTGTTTTTTTTTTGTTTTGTTCTGTTTTTGTTTGTTTTTATCTTTTTTTTTCCTTTTTTTTTTCTCTCTTCTTTCCTTCCCTTTCTTGTCCCCTGGTTTCAGGTCTTTTCTGATTTGTATAGAGTATATTTGCTGGAGACGTTGTTAACCTGTTAACATTCTGTTCTCTCATTCATCTGTTCTCCTCTGGACAAAATGACAAGACAAAAAAAATCACGTCAGCAAAAAGAATAAGGTAATACCGTCTGCCAGGGACCTACTCAATACTGACATTAGTACGATGTCGGACCTAGGGTTCAGAATCATGACTTTAAAGATACTAGCTGGGCTTGAAAAAAGTGTGGAAGTTATTAGAGAAATGCTTTCTGGAGAAATAAAAGAACTAAAATCTAACCAAGTCAAAATCTAAAAGGCTATTAATGAGGTGCAATAAAAAATGGGGGCACTAACTGCTAGGATAAATGAGGCAGAAGAAAGAATCAGCGATATAGAAGACCAAATGATGGAAAATAAAGAGGCTGAGAAAAAGGGAGATAAACAACTACAGGATCACGAAGGCAGAATTCGAGAGATAAGCGATACGATAAGACGAAACAACATTAGAATAATTGGGATCCCAGAAGAAGAAGAAAGAGAGAGAGGGGCAGAAGGTATATTGGAGCAAATAATAGCAGAGAACTTCCCTAATGTGGGGAAGGAAACAGGCATCAAAATCCAGGAGGCACAGAGAACCCCTCTCAAAATCAATAAAAATAGGTCAACACCCTGACATCTACTAGTAAAACGTACGAGTCTCAGAGACAAAGAGAAAATCCTGAAAGCAGCTCGGGAGAAGAGATATGTAACCTACAATGGTAGAAACATTAGATTTGCAACAGACCTATCTGCAGAGACCTGGCAGGCCAGAAAGGACTGGCATGATATCTTCAGAGCACTAAACGAGAAAAATATGCAGCCAAGAATACTATATCCAGCTAGGCTATCATTGAAAATAGAAGGAGAGATAAAAAGCTTCCAGGACAAACAAAAGCTAAAGGAATTTGCGAACACAAAACCAGCCCTACAAGAAATATTGAAAGGGGTCCTCTAAGCAAAAAGAGAGCCTAAAAGCAGCATAGATCAGAAAGGAACACAGACAATATACAGTAACAGTCACATTACAGGCAATACAATGGCACTACATTCATACCTTTCAATAGTTACCCTGAATGTAAATGGGCTAAATGCCCCAATCAAAAGACACAGGCTATCAGATTGGATTAAAAAATAAAACCCATCAATATGCTGTCTGCAAGAGACTCATTTTAGACCCAAAGACACCCCCACATTGAAAGTGAGGGGGTGGAAAACCATTTACCATGCTAATGGACACCAAAAGAAAGCTGGGGTGTCAATCCTTATATCAGACAAATTAGATTTTAAAACAAAGACTGTAATAAGAGATGAAGAAGGACACTATATCCTACTTAAAGGGTCTATCCAACAAGAAGATCTAACAATTGTAAATATCTATGCCCCTAATGTGGGAGCAGCCAATTATATAAGGCAATTAATAACAAAAGCAAAGAAACACATTGACAACAATACAATAATAGTGGGGGACTTTAACACCCCCCCTAACTGAAATGGACAGATCATCTAAGCAAAAGATCAACAAGGAAATAAAGACTTTAAATGACACACTGGACCAAATGGACTTTACAGACATATTCAGAACATTCCATCCCAAAGCAACAGAATACACATTCTTCTCTAGTGCCCATGGAACATTCTCGAGAATTGATCACATCCTAGGTCACAAATCAGGTCTCAACGGGTACCAAAAGATTGGGATCATTCCCTGCATATTTTCAGACCACATTGCTTTGAAACTAGAACTCAATCACAAGAGGAAAGTCAGAAAGAACTCAAATACATGGAGGCTAAAGAGCATGCTACTAAAGAATGAATGGGTCAACCAGGAAATTAAAGAAGAATTATAAAAATTCATGGAAACCAATGAAAATGAAAACACAACTGTTCAAAATCTTTGGGATACAGCAAAGGCAGTCCTGAGAGGAAAGTATATAGCAATACAAGCCTTTCTCAAGAAACAAGAAAGGTCTCAAATACACAACCTAACCCTACACCTAAAGGAGCTGGAGAAAAAACAGCAAATAAAGCCTAAACCCAGCAGGAGAAGAGAAATAATAAAGATCAGAGCAGAAATCAATGAAATAGAAACCAAAAGAACAGTAGAACAGATCAATGAAACTAGGAGCTGGTTCTTTGAAAGAATTAACAAGATTGATAAACCCCTGGCCAGACTTATCAAAAAGGAAAAGAGAAATGACCCAAATCAACAAAATCATGAATGAAAAAGGAGAGATCACAACCAACACCAAAGAAATACAATTATAAGAACATATTATGAGCAACTCTATGGCAGCAAATTGGAAGAAATGGGTGCATTCCTAGAGATGTATCAACTACCAAAATTGAACCAGGAAGAAATAGAAAACCTGAACAGACCTATAACCACTAAGGAAATTGAAGCAGTCATCAAAAATCTCCCAAAAAACAAAAGCCCAGGGCTAGATGGCTTCCCAGGGGAATTCTATCAGACATTTAAAAAGAATTAATACCTATTCTCCTGAAACTGTTCCAAAAAATAGAAATGGAAGGAAAACTTCCAAACTCATTTTATGAGGTCACCATTACCTTGATCCCAAAACCAGACAAAAACCCCATCTAAAAGGAGAATTACAGACCAATATCCTTGATGAACATGGATGCAAAAATTCTCACCAAAGTACTAGCCAATAGGATCCAACAGCACATTAAAAGGATTATTCACCATGACCAAGTGGGATTTATCCCTGGGCTGCAAGGCTGTGGCTCAACATCCACAAATCAATCAATGTGATACAATACATTGACAAAAGAAAGAACACAAGAATCATATGATCCTCTCAATAGATGCAGAAAAAGCATTCGACAAAGTACAGCATCCTTTCTTGATCAAAACTCTTCAGAGTATAGGGATAGAGGGTATATACCTCAATATCATAAAAGCCATCTATGAAAAACCTACAGCGAATATCATTCTCAATGGGGAAAAGCTGAGAGCTTTTCCCCTAAGGTCAGGAATGCGGCAGGGATGTCCACTCTCACCACTGCTATTCAACATAGTATTAGAAGTCCTAGCCACAGCAATCAGACAACAAAAAGAAATAAAACGCATCCAAATCGGCAAAGAGGAAGTCAAACTCTCACTCTTTGCAGATGATATGATACTGTATGTGGAAAACCCAAAAGACTCCACCCCAAAACTGCTAGAACTCATACAGGAATTCGGTAAATTAGCAAGATATAAAATCAATGCACAGAAATCAGTGGCATTCCTATACACCAACAACCAGACAGAAGACAGACAAATCAAGGAGTCGATCCCATTTACAATTGCACCCAAAACCATAAGATACCTAGGAATAAATTTAACCAAAGAGGCAAAGGATCTGTACTCAGAAAACTATAAAATACTCATGAAAGAAATTGAAGAAGACACAAAGAAATGGAAAAACGTTCCATGCTCATGGATTGGAAGAATAAACATTGTGAAGATGTCAATGCTACCTAGAGCAATCTACACATTCAATGCAATCCCCATCAAAATACCATCCACCTTTTTCAAAGAAATGGAACAAATAATCGTAAAATTTGTATGGAACCAGAAGAGACCCCGAATAGCCAGAGGAATATTGAAAAAGAAAAGCAAAGCTGGCGGCATCACAATTCCAGACTTCCAACTCTATTACAAAGCTGTCATCATCAAGACAGTATGGTACTGGCACAAAAACAGACACATAGATCAATGGAACAGAATAGAGAGCCCAGAAATGGACCCTCAACTCTATGGTCAACTCATCTTTGACAAAGCAGGAAAGAATGTCCAATGGAAAAAACACAGTCTCTTCAACAAATGGTGTCGGGAAAATTGGACAGCCACATGCAGAAGAATGAAACTGGACCATTTCCTTACACCACACACAAAAATAGACTCCAAATGGTTGAAAGACCTAAACGTGAGACAGGAGTCCATCCAAATCCTAAAGGAGAACACAGGCAGCAACCTCTTCGACCTCAGCCACAGCAACTTCTTCCTAGAAACATTGCCAAAGGCAAGGGAAGCCAGGGCAAAAATGAACTGTTGGGATTTCATCAAGATAAAAAGCTTTTGCACAGCAAAAGAAACAGTCCACAAAACCAAAAGACAACCGACAGAATGGGAGAAAATATTTGCAAATGACATATCAGATAAAGGGCTAGTATCCAAAATCTAGAAAGAACTTATCAAACTCAACACCCAACGAACAAATAATCCAATCAAGAAATGGGCAGAAGACATGAACAGACATTTTCCAAAGAAGACATCCAAATGGCCAACAGACACATGAAAAAGTGCTCAACATCGCTCGGCATCAGGGAAATCCAAATCAAAACCTCAATGAGATACCACTTCACACCCGTCAGAATGGCTAAAATTAACAAGTCAGGAAACGACAGATGCTGGTGGGGATGTGGAGAAAGGGGAACCCTCCTACACTGTTGGTGGGAATGCAAGCTGGTGCAACCACTCTGGAAAACAGTATGGAGGTTCCTCAAACAGTTGAAATTAGAGCTACCGTTCGATCCAGCAATTGCACTACTGGGTATTTACCCCAAAGATACAAATGTAGGGATCCGAAGTGGTACGTGCACCCCAGTGTTTATAGCAGCAATGTCCACAATAGCCAAACTGTGGACAGAGCCAAGATGTCCATCGACAGACGAATGGATAAAGAAGATGTGGTATATATACACAGTGGAATATTATGCAGCCATCAAAAGGAATGAGATCTTGCCATTTGCAACGACGTGGATGGAACTGGAGGGTGTTATGCTGAGTGAAATAAGTCAATCAGAGAAAGACATGTATCAGATGACCTCACTGATATGAGGAATTCTTAATCTCAGGAAACAAACTGAGTGTTGCTGAGTGGTGGGGGGATTGGAGGGATGGGGTGGCT